>NC_092055.1:118127048-118465262 GCF_003086295.3 Arachis hypogaea | reverse complement strand
GTTCATAATAAGCTTTTCAAAAGTTTTGGGTCTTACAGAAAGTAACCTGATTAACAATTATTTTCTTAGATGTGATTAAAGAAATAATTGAATAATTATCTACCATAAAATGTTGATATTATTGAAGGATAAAATTAAATTTTAAAATTAAATTTATCTACCGTTGAAAATAAATATTTCTTTCAAATTTGAAAATTAATTTTGCTTAAATTAAATATTAAAGAAAAAAAGTTTGGTACATCAAAGACTAAAAAATATAATTTAAACATTAGAGATAACTTTAAAACTTATCCCAAATGTTAAGGATAAAATCGATCATTTACCTAAACATTAAATAAATTAAATTCACACTAAATCTATTGTTCCCTAAATTCTTCAAAAACTAACTCAGAACTTTATACATACAAATGAACAACAAATTACTAAACTCATTAAAAGTTTTTCACCTATTAACCCATATTATTCCCAACCAATTATTTATTTTTTTGACAAATTAATTTTACAATTACAAAATAATTATCCCACCATAAATCACTAACCAAATTTGTAAAACCTATCCCTATTAAAACTGTGGGCATTTTCGGCCTTTAAAAAAAACGTGACCGATTGGTAATAACGTTCATAATTTTTGTTTTCATAAACCCTAAACCCTCCTTTTGGAACCCTAATCAATCTTCACCTCAAGCCCCATAAACCTTAAAACCTTAAACCATACCTTTGCTCCAACACTAAACCCTCAAATCTTTACCCTCAACCAATAACCCTACTAATCAAATTTTATCATTATAC
Source organism: Arachis hypogaea (assembly GCF_003086295.3). Lineage (NCBI taxonomy): Eukaryota > Viridiplantae > Streptophyta > Magnoliopsida > Fabales > Fabaceae > Arachis > Arachis hypogaea. The sequence goes on along the minus strand of NC_092055.1, from coordinate 118,464,473 downwards.
CCTGAACCAAAACCTTAAACAAATAAAAATCCTAAACCTCTAATCTCTAAACCCTAAACTCCAATATCCTGAATTTTTTATCCACAAACCATTACATTAAACCCTGAACTCCCTTACCCTAAACCTAATACCACCTTATCTTAAACCTTACACTACCCTTTCGTACCTTAATCGCTAAATCTTAAAATCACACACCATAAACCATTTACCGTAAACCCTAAACCATTAATATAAATAGCCACTCTATAACTCTAAATCCTAAATTTCAAATTATAAATTCTAGATCCTAAGCTCTTAACCATAAACAATATAATTAGCCCAATCCTGATCCTAAATCCTACAGCCTAAGTCCTTTACTACAAATTAATTATTCCAACCCTAACACTAAACCCTTAACCCTAACACTATCATTCTTCAAAATTAACTTACTTCCATATGATTCTAACAATCCCATGTTAAGATACATACAAATGAAATTATTACAAAATAATTTACACTATTTAACATTAATTTAAATTCTAACCCATCACAATATTCGTACTGTAATATTTCACGTAAACATTGCCATCATGTCCACCCAAAACATAATTGACTTGCATTATAACCTTACATTATATTATATGCAATGGTGCCTAAAACAGTGACAAATCTAAAAGTTTTAATCTATGGGAGGAATATATATAAAATTTAATATAATTACATATATTAATGTAAAATATGTCAAATAAATCTCCAATAATTAGTTTAATATATGAAAATGGTAACTACTATAATATCATTAAAAATTTTATTTATAATCCTTTTCTTTACCTTTTTATATTATTAAAATATTAAATAATTATTTTAATATTATTGCTTATAGAAGGCCAACAATAGTATATTGCATTTACATTTTTTTATAATATTAAAAATAAATTTTCACACAATTAATTTTTTTATATCTCATTTGACTATTTGAATTTGAGGATTATTGTATTCAACTTTCATAATTTTTTTCTTACTATTTTTAATTAAAAAAATTTAATTTTTTAGACAAATAAGTAAATAATAATAAAATCACTGTATCTTTTTGTTAAAAATAAAGTTAAAAGACAAAAATAAACTACTTAAACTTGTCTAAACAATTAAAGACTTTAAAATTTAACAGAGATAAACTCAAAATATTTTTAACAATGGGGTCAAATCATAAAAATAATGGGGGATGTATTATGTATACCCATATATGAGTAAAAAACTTATAAAATTTAGTGGAGGCATCTGCCCCCAACCTTCTCTATGTGCGTCCGTCTCAAATACTACCATCTTCGACAATTTTTGTACTTCTTCAAGTTCTTTACGATGCTATAAGGTAGCGTTTGGTAGAGAGACTGAGACTGAGAGACAGAAACTGAGAGATAAATACCGAAATAACTCTCAGTATTGTGTTTGGTGTATAAGTGTACATGACAGAATTATGTCTCAGTATTTGGTTTGGTTTGAAATAAAACTAGAGTCTGAAATGTTTGAAATTACAAAAAATATCCTTAAATTTAAAATGCAACCCTAACCCAATCCATCCCTTTTTTCCTCTCCCCTGAAATTTGAACCAAGGGAAGGTGTAACACCCTTCCTATCAGAATGTCACGCTTCTGGCTGTGCCACTCTGATAGTGAAAAGTATTACAACGACTTCATATACTTAATAAAATAGGAGCCTTTGACTCGAAACTGTATCGCTATTTTCTTTAAAAAAATGAAAATACTTTTTCTTGAAAATAAACAAGTATATACATATATACAGATCTCGGCCTCCGGCTCAAACATAATCAACCACACTATCATCAAAAGCATCAATTCATTCACTAATACTCAGTCTCAAGACAGAACCAAACACATGCACAAACAATACAAGGAAAACACAATCAGAAATCAGTTACACGAAGTACCACAATTAACAGTTAGACAGAATTCATCAAATAGGTAACCAAAACACTTAAGCACACCCATACAAAAGCAAACAAATGCAGTATGATGTATGCCTGTTCTACTAGTGGTGAGCTTAAGTGTTGGTTACTTTGTTAGAACCCGACACATCCGGTAGCTAACCCGAATATCGTCCTCCTGAAAATCGGTGGGCGATACACCACCACAATCCCACCATTGCGAGCGGTGCACCAACACGATCCACGCAAGATTTTCAATTGAAAAAACTGTGGGCGGTTAACAACCACGATCCCTACAAACACTTTCACAACCCAAGGGCAGTCAACAACCATGATCCCCACGTCCATCGCGACACTGGATAAGCGGTACACTACCACGATCTTTGCTAAGTCAAAGCTCACATTTAAAACCATAATCTTTTAAATCTTGACCCGGAGCAAGTGCGATGAACCACAACCCTTGCGTACTGCCCAGGTGTTTCAATCATTAACCTGGAGCAAATGGGACGAACTACAACCCTTGCGTACTATCCAAGTGTTTCAAATATCAAAATCTCTCTTTAAAAACAATTCAAATCCATTTCTCTTTCATAAAACTCTTTTTCACCAACACAAAAGTCTCAACTCAACTTCATTTTCAAGTTCAATAATTTTCTAAAGACCTAAAATCATCTTTCTGTAATAAATTAAAATCAAATAATATGATTCTTAAATCAAATTTTCTTTTAAATAATGCTTCAAATAAAGTCTCAGAGTTTTATAAAAATTTTGGCAGCATCTCCTCTAAAATTCAGACTTTGTTACCCTTCAAAGGTCCCAACAACCAAACCAAACACCTCTTGGTCATTCAACTCAAAGAAATCAACAAAAATCCAGAATTTGAGCAACCAAACTAGTAAATCACAATAATTTAACCTCAATTTTCAATACGCGTTCAAACTCTCAATAATCATTATATCACAATTCAAAAACCAATTTAATCAATCATTTATCCAAAACAACTCATTTCAATCCATAAGACTTACGAAATCATAAAAATATATTTTTCACATTAATATTGACTTGTGACAATTCTTGAAAGTGAAATAAGTTTAAGAAAAAGCCTTTACCTCGAATAGTCAAAACCCAAAAGCTATAAAACCTACAAAACACCTTTTTCTCCCGACAGCCATAACCACAGCTTCGTCTTACTTTCCCAACAACAGTGGTAGCTTTAAACGCAACATGCGGTGATATCGAAGCTCGATCCAAGAAGACAAGGGCTCCAGTGGCAGTTTTCAGCGGCCAAAACGGTGGCAATAGTGACGGCGGCCTCGTTTGGCACCAACGGCGGCAATGAAACTCAGACTGTGATTGAGAAACGGCTCGACGACGGCAATGGAGACACAGTGGCGACTTGCACGAACAACGACGGCGATGCACGAAGATAGCTCCCGGGGGGGGCAATGGCAGCTCCTCTTTCCGCGTCTCCTTCTCTCTCACACCGGCTCCTTGGCGATGGCGCAAACGGCAACGCGAGCTTCCTTTCTCCCCTCCGCAAACCCTTTTTCTTCATCCATGGGTTGAAGTTGACGGCGGCAGTGAGCTGGACGGTGGCGACGAGCTGGACGGCGATGGCTCTCTCTCTCTTCTTCCCTTGTGTGTGTGTGCGCGCGCGCGCGCGAATAGGGGATATGGGAAGGGGTGGCAGCGTGAAGGGAAAAGAGGGGTGGGTGTAATGTGTAATTAGACGTTAGGGTTTGATAATTTTAATAAAATTAGGGGATAGGGTATTAATTAAAAACTGAATTTAATACAATTTATTTATCTTTAAAATACTATTTATTTGTCAACTTGAAAATTATTTTTCATTGAGTATTCTAATTTAAAATTAGAGATAAATAAATAAATTTACCATCAGTTCACAAAATCAAATTAAAATCCCAATGATTCAAATTTAAATAGTCAAAACCCATTATTTTTAAATTTCTAATACTTTAAATTGTAAAAACAAAAATACTCAATAATTGTAAAAGTAGATAAAACTTTAATTTATTTCAAACTCAACTTATAAAACTTGGTTCGATCACTCTTAATAAAAGAATTTCTAAAAATCGAGCTTTGACCTATTAAAATATATCAAAACTAGTTCTTAATCTAACTTCAAAAAGTTTGGGTCTTACAAAAAGAATCCTCTAGCCTTCCCCACCACCGGAAGCACCACCAAAGCTCCTGAACGACGACGGTGCGTCTGCAAGTCTCTAGCGGTTCACAATCGCGCTGCCGAGTACTTCCCGAGGGTTGTGTCGTTGTTGCCATTTGCGTGCCTCTAGGTCTACGTCGCCACAATGGCCACCGTCTCGGAGCTGTCTCTCTGGTCTATGCTCTTTCTCTCTCAATTGACCTGGTATAATCTCTTTTATGGATGCCGTGCAAGTCTGGTAAGTACAAAACGTAGTCATTTTACCTTATTTGCTTGTTAATTTTGTGAAGTTCAAGGTTGATAATTTGATATAGAATTTGTTTAAAAATTAATCTAATTTTAAGTAATTAGTTAGAATTTTTCAGATAATTTATTTTTTGTCATACTGATTTGGCCTTATATGGATGAAAATTTATGAATCTCTCATTTTCTGATTTCTCATTTGTCCTCATTTGTTTAAAATTTCTTATTTTTGCTTGATCATTTATTTATAATTTTTGAACTTGAGATTGCTAATTTCTTATTTGCCCTCATTTGCGTTAAATTTCTGATTTTTGCTTGATCATTTGTTTAAAATTTTTTAATTTGCCTTCATTTGCATTGTTTGTATTTGAGATACTGTGAATTTGAACTACACTTAAAGTTACATTTATTTCAGAATGTTGAACATAGACTAGTCTATAAAGTGAAGATTACATCAAGGTTCTTGTTAGCTATGCAAGTATCTTCCAAATCTATATATGTTTGAAAGACCTGTAGTTGATGACTCAAGTTTCATAAATGCATTAACGTAGTTAATAATCAATTATGTTTTAGGACAAAATATGTACAAGAGATTAGATTTACATGTCTTATAAGTTGAAGTGGTTGGGTGACAATACTTCAACTGTCATTTGTGTTGAATGGTAGTAGAAAAACTAGATTTAGATAATCAAGTGTGTGATGGGTTTATTTGAAAAGTGGTTAGCTATTAAATAATTTTATTTGGACTAGTTGATACTAAACTTATTTATATTACTATTTCTTGATTGCTGTTCTGATTTTTTATTACTCTCAGGGGTATAGTAGCCTATTTAACAATGGCATCTACAAATAGAAAATCTACAAGGGGTTCCTACGACAACGGCAGTTCTAATGTAATGGGCGAACATTTTTGTGAGTGTGGTTTAAGAGCTCCATTACAAGTCTCAAACAGTATTGCCGAACCGGGTAGAAAGTATTATGCATGTCCTGTAAGATGAAATGGATGGTTTAGATGGGCAAGTCCGTCTAATCAATGTCCAAGTATCCAACATTTTGAAAAAAGTTGCAGATGATTGCTCTTGTAATTTTAGTTTCAATTTGAAGTTGATCGAACAAGTTGAAAAATTACAGAATGAAATTGTATTTCTGAAATTGTTAGTGTTCTTTCAAATTTTTTGTTTTGTAGCTTGTATTGTTCTGATAATAGTATTGTTTTTTAAGTTCTAGTATGATTTGGATTTTAAAATGCATATGGACAAACTATATAAATTAGTTTGCTGCAATAAAATGAGTTTGTTACATATCGTAATTTCTCCTTTCCTTCAGAATAAAAATAGATAAGATAATCCCACTTGGTGGTAACAACACAGCCAAAGGTAAAAGCATAAACCAAGTAAAGGAAGCATTTTTTCAAATATACAAAAACCAAATGCTAAATAGCACCTACATTAATTTGGTAAAGCTTAAACAAATTAAATTGAAATGTTTTGTGCTAAATAACACAATTAATATCATAATATTGTATTAAGCATTAATTCACCTATTCAATATATACCAAAAGACAAGCAATACCGTCTTAACTATCTAATGTATACTAAATGACAAGTAATACCTTAAACCATTTAATGTATACCAAATGACAAGCAATACCGTTTTAACCATCTAACATATACAAAAATATTGTAACTAAGTTCCAAAATAATATACTAAACCACATAACAAGTTTCGATTACATATCACAACTTCAGATAATGGAATGCACAAGGGCAATCTCTGTGAATCTGACAAGTCCCAGAAGTGAGCACATAAATTCGGACTCTCAAAAAACTTAAATACGACCTTCATCATCGAACCCAAGTTCTGTAAGTTTCTCAGTGACCTTAAACTTCTCATTCACACCAACGATAGCATCAGCAAGCACTTGGACATTCTTCCTTTGGTCAGCACTATAAGCTTGTCCTTGCACTTTTTGCCCTACGTCGATGTTTGGATTTGGAGACATTTCAGAGTCATTAAAACCTTAAGTCTAGTATTCATTCTCTTCATTAACTTGCTCCTCTGCGTCAAAACCACTGAATACATATGCTCCCGTGGCTCTATCCTTTCCGAATATACCCTCCAACCGGCGAAATAGAGGAAATGGCTTACCAGGAGTATAGAATTTAGTCGGATGTGCCTGCGACAAAAACAAGAGGGTTCTGGTGAGTATATACCAATCTTAAAAAGTGACAAGTCATTCAAATTGGGATAAAATCACACACGAACTTCATCCACGCATCAAGGACATCTTTGCTGTCAACTTTGACACATTGTTTTTCAGAATTCCAGCCAAATCCACTACATGCAAGCATCTCAGAGGCATGCTGATACTTTTCTTTCAACCGCTTATGATTATTCTTGCTATGTTTGGCGGTTAGGGTACACGTAGGGAAGGCCTCCAGCATCTTCAAAACTAGTTTCTTAAAGTTTCAGATTTGAACTGACCACAATCGGCCCTCTGACCATCTACAACAAACTCCTCTATGGAGCCAACAAATGCATCAATCTCTTCATCACGCTATATGTGTTTGTCCATTATCACCTAAGAAGAAGTTTAACATAAATAACCATAAACAACTACAATTAGTATAAACAATAACCATAAACAATAATTCCTGTAAATACCAAATAAATATCAATTATAATAACCATGTTTCGATTCACAACAAGTCTTACAATACTATTGATAAGTTTTAATATAATGGGCTTTACATCACAGTAGAAAGTCTTTCAAATAGAACTTAAGCTATTACAACACAAATTAATCTATTACAACACAAATTAAGCTATTACTATTCCATACGACTAGCTCACCACTCTTCATACATCTTAGTTGCAATGTTGTCACGCCATTGTGTCCACTCATTCGTATTTTCAACCACATCAATCATCTCATTCGGTGCTTCCTCTCCATCAGGCAAAAATTCATCTAAGAGGCTATTTTGCTCCTCCGGATCTATATTCATATTTTGTCGAATAAAGTTTTACAACAAACAACAAGCAATAATATTCCTAGCAGAAGAATGAACCCTATTGAAATATTTTTTGGTAATTACAAGGTGTACGTGCTCCTTGGGCCCACTCTCTAACATGATATCGAGTGCTTCCATATGGTGCTAGAAACCCAGGATTATTTGTGTAACTAGCATCAACTAAATAGTAATTACATATAAATAAGTAATACAAACATCATAATCTTAACTACCGTGAACTCAAGCTATATTTATAGGCCAAAATCTAAAGGTGGCATAATTACTGTGTGGTATCTTAATACTATTACGACGAGTGATTACATCTCGAAGTATTCATAAATTAGATGCCAATCTCTCCCATCCACTAAGTATATAAACAAAGCCCATCTCCCGGTTACACTCTCCTAAGACATTGGTACATATTTTACCCTTTCTTGTTTGATATCTTGACTTTTCAGACTCAGAGACTGTCACCTCTATATAAGTGCCATCTAATTCTCCCAAGCAACCCTATATAATCCATAGAAAGTTATGATACTTAGAAAGATAATTCTTCCAGCCAAAAAATAAATTATACACATAATCCATTAAGCTATACCTTAAACCTTCTCCATCTGGGGTCCACGCAACCCTCTTCAATTGGTGAGGCCTTGGCGAACAAGATGCTTTGGATATGTATAATAGCCTTTAAAGCCGTATTGAAATACTTACTAACAGTTTCTTTGGACCTACAAAATCTATCCCATAGACTACAATTTTTTTTGTGATGTGCAAGATAATTAAAAAAGTTGCAACTTGCTCCGGCAAGCTTATTTAACCATCCTCTTGAAGTCCTCCTTGAACTTGGAGCAACTCACACAAATTAGCAAAGGCATTTGTGTTCATTCTCAATTCCTAAATACAATTTCTATCACCTTCGCCAACAATACGCTCTAAAGTATCACGTCTAATTCTACTATTCATTCTTCCGCCTAACGACACTTACCCGCTACTTTTATCCCTAAAGTAAACAAATAATGTAAGAACAAAGAACAACATCAAATTATCATGCATGGATCTCATCTCTTCATAAAAAGACATATTGTTTAATAATTTTCAACCGCTCTATTTCTTCTTAGTAAAGTCATTTCAATTAAATTATATTCAATTTAATCTAATACAAATGAAACTAGATTTAGTCATTCAATTTATTTCTCAAAGTTCACAACCAAATCCGCCAAAGAAGATATTTTCATAATTTAAAGATATATAAGAAAATGATTAACCAAAAATAATTAAATCAATTTTGATAGAATTGATTCTACTAGACCGGAAACACACTTTAGAAACATTATGATAATACTAATATCTACCATTGTTCACTTAATTGCACAAATTTCTGATCAGCAAACATAGGGATATAATGAACTGTAAATAATAAAGGATACCCACAAATTCCAGTGATAAACAAGTCAACACACGCATATATTCAAGTAAGTAACCATCATCAGCTCATGCAAACTCTTCTTTATCTTCTTAGAACCAAAAAGAAGAATAAAAAATTGAAAAGATAAAACATGTAACGTTATTCACCTCTTAATTTGATTTTAGTTTTAATCGGTTCGACAAATTGAAGATCAACAAAATTGCACAACAACACAATAAAATTAAAAGTATACCAAACGAAAACAGAAAACAAAAGAGAAAAGAAGAAAATTTTCTATGTATATATTTTTGAGCATTATGATTTTTAACCTTTAGTATTTAGTCATAGTATAAGTGCACTCTTTATTTTACATGGTCTAGCTACTTTTTTTTCTATACAAATTTTAATTTTAGAGCCCTTCCAAAAATCATTCTTGCTTCGGAAATAGGCATTTTAAAATAGACATGTGTTCGTCTCAAAAAAGGAAAGAAGCAAAACAAAAAACATGCTTTAAAAGCTAAGCAAAAGCAATATTTCTTGAATAATCCATCAATCCATGCAATTGCATAAACTCTTGACTAGAAAGTTCACAACAAAATTAACAACATTTTAATCCAAGTTAAGAGAGTCTAAGGTCTTTATTTCAATTAAAAAAAATTGGCAAACGTATTTCTAAGGTGTTTCCAATTGTTCACACAATAACATGAACCTTGAAAAAATCTATTTCACTTTGCAATACTCCAAACCGAACAGAAAAAAATGCTCTTCTAAAATGTTATTCTTAACACTTTTTGTGAGGTGTGTTTTTCATTATTATGAAAATTAATTAATAAAATGAAGGATTAGCCAATGTTCTGTGTATTTTAAATTATCAAGTAGCACCTCCACTTGTTTAGAACAACAAATCACACCAATTTAAAACAACAAATCAGAACACAAAAATTGAACAATAAAAAATCAGGAACATAATAAATTAAACCAAGATACAAAAACCTAACTTCATGAAGACACAAATTTAGATTATGCAATAAAAATAAGTAGATCAAGACACAGTATAGAATATGAATATGACATCAAACTACAGTAAACAAGGTAGAACAGAACAACAAAAAAATAAATGAAATTAGGAAAAAATATGGCAACAACTAACCTAGGTCATAGAAGCTACGATGGCGACAACGTGGTGGTTGATCTCGACAACAATAGGGCATACGTTACAACTGAGTTTCTCGACATTGTCCTGTGTAAGAGAAGATAAAGAGATGAGAACACGGGTTAGGAAGATGAACTTTGACGGTGACTCACCTATCTAGCGGTGGCTACGACTGTAGCGACGAGGTGGCTGTCCTGGCACTGGCGATGCAGAGGCTGGAACTGGAGATCTTCAAAAAAGGAATGAGAAGATAAAAGAGTGAGGGGCTGCTAAGAATGAAGCCCTAATTTGATTTGCACAAAGAGTAAAGTTGAAATTAATTAATTAGAATGAGGTATTTTAGGTGTAAAACGTTATTAAAATTTAAGTCTCCGTCTCCAAAAATTTTAGTCTCCTGTGTCCCCACGTTTTGGAGGTATTGAAATTTTAGAGATAAAAACTAAAATTTTAGTACCAATCTCTGGACTAATAAATATAATACTGAATCTCAATCTTTCAGTCTCTGTCCTAATACCCAAAACAAACGCTACCTAAATGCCTCCTATAGTGTGGTGCATTTTTATCCAACTTGTAATACACCACCAACACACCCAACTTTACTAAAAAAGTACAAATGCCTTACCCATTGTGCCTAGCCCAATCCTTTTTTTTCACCCACTCACTTTTACCCATGACCCAACCAAACATCATCTCATTCTTTTTAGAAGATGATTATTTGGACCGGACCACTATATTTACATACCCGCCTATTTAATATAAAATTGAGTAAAGTATCATTTTTGTCCCCAATGTTTGGGGTAAATCCTATTTGTGTCCCTAACGTTTAAATCGTTCTATTTGTATCCCTAACGTTTGTAAAAGTGAGAGAAATGTTATCCTGCCGTCAATTATACATCATGAACGCTTTAGTTTGAGTTTTAAAAATCTCTTCTTGAAGTTAGAATACAAATGTCTGACATAGAATCGATGATCCACTCCGAAAAATAGCTCATCAAAAGTTGAAACTAATTCCTACAACATTTACATAATTCACTTTTCTAGGGACATAATTGAATCTAAAAACAAATAGTGGGTATAATATTAAAATTGAACACATCCAAGTGAGGCCTAATTGAAAATGAATACATCCAAGTGAGAATAATTGAAAAATATAATCTGATTTGTTAGTATAATTGATAACAGGATAACATTGAATCACTTTTATAAACGTTAGGATACAAATAGGACGATTTAAACGTTAGGGACATAAATAGGACTTACCCCAAACGTTAGGGACAAAAACGATACTTTACTCTATAAAATTGTATTAACTATACCAATTTTTAGATCGAACCGGATCATGTATACTTCTACTACCAATTATATTATCCTTAATTGTAGTCATTGCGCTCTTTAAATTGCTTTCTAAGCACCAACAATTAGGACAGAGCCTGCCAATGCAGGACCCAAGATGATTTTTATTGGCGGCATCATCCAACACTCCAACAACAAAACTGTATTTCTTTGGACACGTATTCCACCTACACACAAGACACGTATCATTAGCCTTATCAACGGGTGCAGATGAATCTTGCATTTAGCGAGTAAAATTTTTTTATAATAACACATTAAATTAGACTACTTTAATTAATAATACAAACATAAAAATATATCCTTCTGCATCAGAAATGACAACGTTTTATAATAATAATATTTGATAATATAATATCATAGAAGTTAATTTTTTTACGACAACACAAATCATGTTTAACTTTAAAAAATGCTTATAACGACTAACTAACCCAACTGAAAATAAAAATCAGGTCTGATACAGATCAAATACCTTATACTCCCAATGAGACTTCTGAATAATGTTTACTCCTTCTTCCTCTTTGGAAAGTTTGACTCCACACTTCATAGGTGTATTGGTAGGATTGCAGTTTAGCATGTTGAATTTCTTCAATAGCTCTCTTGCATAAACCTCTTGTGAGATGAAAATTCCATCCTCCATTTGTTTCACTTCAATTCCCAGATAATAAGACATTAGTCTCATATCACTCATCTCAAATTCTTGAGCCATTACTTTCTTAAATTCTTCAAACATTATTTGATTGTTTCCTGTGAATATAAGATCATCCACATAGACACAAACAAATAACAAATTTTCTTTTTTCTCTTTCACATAGAGTGCATATTTATGAATGCACCTAGTGAAACCATTATCTTGAAAATACATATCAAGACGATTATTCCAAACTCTTGGAGCTTGCTTCAGTCCATATAAGGCCTTTTTAAGCCTTAACACCTTATCTTCACAACCCTTAACAACAAAACCCAAAGGTTGTTCAATATAAACTTCTTCCAGAAGATTACCGTTCAGAAAAGTAGACTTCACATCCATTTGGTGGATTTTCCAGTTGTTCTGTGCTGCAAGTGACAACAATAGCCTTATCGTCTCCAAGCGAGCAACTGGAGCAAACACTTCATCATAATCTATTCCTTGATTTTGTTTATACCCTTTTGTAATGAGTCTTGCTTTATACCTTTCTACGTCACCTTTAGAATTTTTTTTAACTCTATAAACCCATTTGACTCCAATAGTCTGATGACCACTTGGAAGTGATGCAAGTTTTCAAGTGTTGTTCTTCTCAATTGCTTGAATTTCTTCCTCCATAGCTTGTATCCATTTCTCATCTTTGACAGCTTCTTTAAAACTTAAAGGCTCATCATTGGAGAGTAAACACAATAAATTTTCATCCTCTAGTATTTCTGTTTGCTTATAAAGATCAGGGAGACTTCGATATCTGTGAGGGCCTTCGCTTGAACTAGAGGATGGAGATGACGATGATGATGCTAGTGGGGGGAGGGGGGGTTAATGCTGGTGTTGAAGGATCGATTTTGCCTTGCACTTCTTGCATCGGGGCTTCTTTTTCCTCAAAGTAACGCAGAAAATTATAAGTGACTTCATTTTGTGTACTCCAGTCCCACTTTGCATTTTCTTCAAACTCAACATCTCTACTTATTATTACTTTATTATTGATGGGATTGAAGAATTTGTAGCCTTTAGTATTCTCCTCATAACCAATAAATACAAGCTTTTGACTCCTATCATCAAGCTTCGATCTTTCTTGCTCAGGAATTTGGACATATACAATAGATCCAAATACCCTTAAATGTGATACCTTAGACTTCAAACCACTCCATGCTTCTTGAGGTGTTATATTTCTCAAACTCTTGGTAGGTGAGCGGTTTGAGAGATAAACCGCACATGCAACTGCTTCTCCCCATAACTCTTTTGGTAATGACTTACTTTTTAACATCGTTCTTGCCATATTTAGAATTGTCCTATTCTTTCTTTCAGCAACTCCATTTTGTTGAGGCGATCTAGGAACAGTTAGGGGACATCGAATACTATGATTTTCACAAAACATCTTAAATTCATTTGAAGTGAATTCTCCACCTCTGTCAGTTCTGAGAGCTTTTATCTCATAGCCACCTTCTTTTTCAACGAGGGCTTTAAACTTCTTGAATGCTTCAAATGCTTCGCTATTTTGCTTCAAGAAATAAACCCATGTTTTTCTTGAATAATCATCAATGAAAAGCAAAAAATAAGCGCTCTTACCAAGTGACAAAGGCTTGATAGGTTCACAAACATCTGCATGGATAAGCTGAAGTGGCTTGGTAGCTCTTGATTTGGACTGCTTTGGAAAGCTCTTTCTTGAATGTTTTTCAAGTAAGCAAGCTTCACATAACTGATGAGGATGATCAATTATTGGAATTCCTTTTACCATCTTCTTTGTTCCTAATTCTTTAAACCCACCAAAATTTAAATGTCCATATCTCATATGCCAAATCCATGGTGGATCTTCAATACATGACTTCAAACATATAGCTCCACCGCTTCTCATGTTTAACAAGAACATACGATTTCTTGTCATAGAAATCTTAGCAATAAGATTTCCATTTTTATCTCTAAGCCAAAGATAGCGATCTTCCATGACTATCTTGCAACCATTCTCCATAAGTTGTCCAATACTCAAGATATTATTCTTTATCTTTGGGATGTAATAAACATTGGAAAGAACCTTATGACTTCCATTCTTCAGTTCGAATAGAATCGTCCCTTTGCCATCGATCTCTACTTTTGATTCATCACTAAAATGCACGTGTCCTTTTACGTTGGTGTCGAGTGCTACAAATTTATTCCTATCACCTGTCATATGGTTGCTAGCTCCATTGTCAAGATACCATGTACTATCTTCAAAATTTTGATCTTCCTTGAGCATAAGGAATAATGTTGATTCTTCAATATCTTCACTATGCACAACAAGTTTATCTTCTTCTTCTTTGGATGTCTGACACTCCCAAGAATAATGTCCATTCTTTCCACATGAATAGCATTCAATGTGTCTTTTGTCAATTGTTCTTCCTCTTCCACGACCTCGAACAAAATTTTGATTTCTTTTCTCTTGAGAATAATTTTTCTCATCTCTTCCTCTTCCGTAACCACGTCCTCGTCCTCATCCATGGCCTCGACCTCGTCCTTGTCTTCCACTTTCGTTGGTTTCTCCTCTACCATTCCACGAAAGTTTTGCCTGCAAGACATGCTCCACACGTCTTTATCTATTCTTTCTGCATGGGCCCGTAAGGAACCATTCAACTGATCAACGAACATCGTATTCAAATCTTTGGACTCCTCAATGGCTACCACCACATGGTAAAATTTTGAGTTGAGAGAACGAAAGATTTTCTCAACAACACGAACATCTTCTAATTTTTCTCCAAGCCTTTTCATTTGGTGCACTACCGTCAAAACTTTGGTGAAATAATCCGAAATGGATTCAGTCTCCTTCATCATTAGAGACTCAAACTCAGCCTTTAGAGTTTGAAGACGGGCTTTCTTCACCTTTTCAACTCCTATGACGGAATTTTGAAGAGTATCCCAAACTTTCTTTGCATTGGTTATATCAGCAATCTTCTCAAACATATCATCATCCAAGCCTTGATGAATGATAGTAAGTGCACATTAATCTTTCTTTCTTTTATTTTCTAATTCTTCCTTCTGAGCTTCTGTGAGCTTGTCCACGTTCTCTGGTTCTACATACCCTTTCTCAACCATCTCCCACACTCCTTGAGCACCGAGAATTGCTTTCATTCGGGCTGCCCAATTGTCGTAGTTGAGCTTAGATAATTGTGGGTATTGAAAAGATAAAGTAGTTCCTTTTGACGAAAACATTTTATAAGTGGCTCTGATACTACTTTGTTGGAAAATAAAAGAACAAGGCACACACACTTACGAAGAGTATAAAATGAAGAGGAATGTATTGAATGTATTTGTGTGTTGTTATTTTAAAATAATTATTACATATGTATTTATATCTTTCTTTGACATTTAAATTTAATACATCCTAATAAACAAATAGTTTAAATTAAAACTAAATATAGACACTTTATTTAAACTGTGGTTTCTATTCATTCTTGAATTCTAACCATCAAACTTATTTTTAACAACCGTGTTGATAAAAATAGAAGGAAATCTCTGAAAAATTGTGCAGATTTCTTAAAAAAGCGAAAGAATTTCTGAGCCACTTGCTACAATATGCAGCCTCCATGTTGACGGTAGCTTGCCACGCATTCTGCTTTGCTGAAAAAGCTACTTCTACCGAAAGTAATACATGCATGTTGATCGGACTCGTCGCGCGTCTCTCTTCCTTCCAAAAGCTGATTCGCATTAAAACAACTTGTAACTTGCTTGATGGCTCAAACAATATTACAGCTCTACATTGTGACATAATACACCACGATGGAATATGAGTGCATAATACACAAATGTTGTCCATACTAAAAATAATTTCTGTAAAATAGATATTAAATATATTTTAAAAGTATTTTTCAAAGACTGGCGACGACTTAACAAATAGTACCCTATAGTCCTAATAATAATTTAGGTAGGTAGCTACTAGCTAGCTGGGTTCCCCCATCAACATATATATATAATGAATTTTGGTCAGTAATTATTAATTTCAAGAAAAATGGTGAAGAATCAGCGTCCTACAACCTTGGTTCTAAGTCTCTTCTGGTGGTTCTTTGGTGTGGTAGCAACAGTGATGGGTCAAAGAAACAGAGAGGCAACAACACTATTCCAAACAAGAGTAGTGAAAGTGGGAGTGGTGCTTGATTTAGGTGGGGGAATCGTAGGAAAGATGGGTTCAAACAGTATCAGAATGTGTGTCAATGATTTCTATGATTCTCATCCTCATTACAAAACTAGGCTCCAACTTATCCTTAGGGACTCCCAAAGGGACATTGTTACTGCTGCTGCTCAAGGTTCGTTCCCTCTATCTATTTAATATTTATCCCCTCTTAGTAATTAGCTTTGCTTTTCAATGTTTAATTTAATTTCTCCCTGCATTATGACGCTTTTTATTTTTATTATTGAGACTTTGGTGGTGTTCTTTAATAATATGCAAAGAGTTATTGTATTTTTTTTTTGTGTGAATGCCATAAATCTTGTTTTCAATTTTTTTCTTTAAAAAAATATTTGCATTTTAGTGTTGAAAAAATTTTAAAGTTTAAAAGTAAAAGAAAAAAATTATCTCACTACAAATTCTTGTGTCCTATAGAAATTTGACTTTTTAATTTTTAAAATTTGAGTGTCTAATTTGTTATTTAAAATAAAATAAAAATTTTAAATTTATATAAAAAAACACACACTAATTAACCATAATACTAGATTACACATTATTTTTTTTCATTTCTAAAAAAAATAACCGCATTATGCCTGCATATTTTTACTTATCATTATTATGGTTTTATTTCTATTCGCATATATAGATCATCAGAGGTGTGATTCAATATTACCATTGTACGCTAAAAAAGGGAAAATGAAACTAAAAAATAAAGATTAAATTAAATCTTTATATTATGTTTAGTATAAAATGTATAAAAATGAGGTATATCGTAGCATATTTAGTTTAAGATAAATATAAAAATTAAGTGATAAATTTAAAATTTAAAAATTATTTTTTAAAAAAAATATTATTAAAATTTCAATTTTTATTTTTAAAGTTTTAGTATTCTGTATTTCTACTTTCTAAAAATATTAAAAGGATTGAAATTTTGTGTCACATAACTAAAATTTTATTTTTAGTCTCTAATCTCAATTTTAATTTCAATTTCAAAAAACAAACCCAGCTTAAAGTGTCTTAGCTTACTGTTTTTTCATTATTATATAAATAGTGTAAGATTCATTATAAATATACTCTATAATATATTTTTCTTTTCTACTGCAAAATTATGAAATTTATTATTAATTAGGTAATGAATAGATATATAGATGCAGCCATGCAGGTTATGGATATTTTCTTTGCTCTAATTATTATTAGATATACTAGCTTGCCTTCCAACAAATTAGAACAAAGTAAAGGCTTAAGTAGCAGCTAAACCTTCGCATGAATATTTTGGAATTCAATATAAACTTTAAATTAATTTAAAATCATATATATCTTACAGTACAACTTCTATCCATACTAAAAAATGAACCCTATTAAAGAGTGGTTGTTATCGGTTTAAGTAATAATAGCTGTCAACCATAGCTATATGACAAAATCATTACCAATTAATTACGAGTGGCGTCAAGCATTTTATTGAATAAACTAGCTTGACCATTGTTGGTCTACTTTTCAACTACTGCATGCATTGAAAGTCGTTATGATTTCTTTAATGGTCCTTGAATTGATGTTTTTATGTATATTATTTGCAGTTGTAGATCTCATAAAGAATGAGCAAGTGGAAGCTGTGATAGGACCAGTTACAACAATGGAAGCCATGTTTGTGATCAACCTCGGAGACAAAGCGCACGTGCCCATTGTCACGTTCTCAGCAACGAGCCCTTCTCTCTCATCCCTCCACACCCCATATTTCTTCCAAATTGCTCAGAAAGATTCGACTCAGGTAGAAGCCATAAGCGCCATTATCCAAGCTTTTCGGTGGAAAGAAGTGGTTCCAATTTATGTGGACAACAGTTATGGCGAAGGACTCATTCCATGGTTAACTAATTCACTTCAAAAATCATACATCCGTGTTCCTTATCTGTCTGCCATTGATTTCTCAGCCACAGATGATGCCATTGAAAGAGAGCTCTACAAGCTCATGACTATGCAAACTAGAGTCTTTGTCGTTCACATGACACCCCTTCTTGGCTCTCGTCTCTTTGCCATTGCCAAAACCATTGGCATGATGGATCAAGGCTATGTTTGGATTGTCACCGATGGAATGGCTAATTTCTTCAACTCGTTGGACTCTTCAATTATGGAATCCATGGAAGGTGTCTTGGGTGTTAGGCCTTGCATTCCAAGAACTAAACAGTTTCTTGATTTTAGAGCTAGATGGAAACGACAGTTCCTAAGAGACAATCCAACACTTGTTGATATCAATCTGAATGCTTTTGGAATATGGGCCTATGATGCTACCACCGCATTGGCCATGGCCGTTGAGAAACTTGACAGCACCCTTTCTGGCTTTACTAATGTGAGCAAGAACTCAAGCAATGTGACTGATCTTGAAAACTTTGGCGTTTCGCGAAATGGTGAGAAGCTGAGAGAAGCTTTGTCAAATGTTAGATTCAAAGGTGTTGGTGGTGACTTCAAATTAGTTGGTGGTGGGGAGTTACAAGCATCAGCATTTGAGATAGTTAATGCTATTGGTAACGGGGAAAGAAACATTGGATTTTGGATGCCAGACAAGGGACTAATTAGAAATATGAATGCCAAAAATGCAACAACTGCATATTCAACTTCTAAGGAGAATCTAGGAACAATTATATGGCCAGGGGACACCTACTCTGTTCCAAAGGGATGGCAGATTCCCACAAATGGTAACATGTTAAAGATAGGGGTTCCAGTGAAAGATTGTGGCTACACCGAATTTGTGAAAATAATTCATGACCCTATTACGAATTCTAGAAAGGTCACTGGATTCTGCATTGATGTCTTCAATGCTGTGGTAGAAGCCTTGCCTTATGCCCTTCCATTTGAATTCATTCCATTTGAAAAGTCCAACGGTGAGATGGCAGGAACTTATGATGATTTGATCACCCAAGTTTATTATGGGGTAAGGCGTAATATTTTATTCATATGCTCTCGGCCTCTTGCTACTTAATTTCTATTTATTATTGGTACATCTCGTTCTTAGGCTATCATATGTTATGATGCATCTACAATTTCTGAATGGAACAGAAGTTTGATGCTGTGGTGGGGGATACAACGATTACGGCAAACAGGTCCAATTTTGTTGATTTCACGTTGCCGTACACAGAATCTGGTGTGACTATGGTGGTTCCAATAAGAGACAACAGAAAGAAGAATGCATGGGCCTTCTTGAAGCCATTGACATGGGACCTTTGGGTTACAACATTTTGTTCATTTGTATTCATAGGATTTGTTGTTTGGGTTCTTGAACACCGAATCAACAACCATTTCAGAGGGCCTCTGCCTTATCAAATTGGCACTAGCTTGTGGTTTTCCTTCTCAACCATGGTTTTTTCTCATCGTAAGTGTCTACTCCCTTTGATTATTTGATACATATATTCTTAATTCATTCGTTGCATATATATGGTGATTAACTTTGTGATTATGCAGAGGAGAGAGTGGAGAGCAACTGTGGAAGATTTGTGGTGATAGTATGGGTTTTTGTGGTTCAAATTTTGGTTCAAAGCTACACTGCAAGCCTTACCTCTCTCTTAACAGTTGAACAACTACGTCCAGCGAATACTGATGTTCATCAACTCCTAAAGAATCGGTTGAATGTTGGTTATCTAGAAGGTTCTTTTGTTCGTGGAATGTTGAAGGACATGGGATTCAAAGATGAGCAGCTCAAGGTTTATAATTCCGTAGAAGAATGCAATGACCTCTTCACCAAAGGAAGCGCCAATGGCGGCATTGACGCGGCGTTCGACGAAGTCCCCTACGTGATGCGCCTCCTTCAGACTTATTGTTCCAAGTATGCCATGGTTGAGCCAAGATTTAAAACTGGTGGCTTTGGCTTTGTAAGTTCTGCTACATCGATAGAACTCAGTAGTATCATTTGATTTATGTAATCGATTCTATCTAGGGGAATAAGATTTTTATTAAACTACTCTTTTACTTTAGTCTATGATAACAATAAAAAAATCTCATGACTCACAAATTCAATCTAATAGAATACATAAATTCAATTATAGTTTTAATCTTTATTATTTTTATCTTATTTTTTATCTTTTATATGCAAATATATATATATATAGTTTTATTTTTTATGTACTCTTTCAATTTTATTAGCTTTGTTCTTGTTATATAAAAACATTATCATTTGATCCTAATTTATGATATGATCAGGTGTTTCCAAGAGGGTCACCTCTTGTGGGAGACATATCAAGGGCAATATTGAATGTGATGAGACAAGGAAGCAACATGAGAAGAATTGAGAATGCATGGTTGAATGGAAGCAGTTGTAGAGATTCCAATACTAATGCACAAGTATCTTCTTCTACAAGCCTAGGACTTGAGAGCTTCTGGGGTCTGTTCTTGGTTGTAGGTGTTTCTTGCTTATTAGCACTCATAATCTTTTTAGCCACATTCCTATATCAGCATAGACATATTTTGTCAAATCATAATCGTTCTGATAGTTCTATTAAAAGACGTATTGGAATGTTACTAAACACCTTCAATGAGAGAGACTTGAGCTCTCACACTTTCAAGAAAAGTGATTCAAGTGTAACTAGTAGTCCTACGTCAGCATCAGCAAGTACACATTGCCCTCCAATTAGTCCATCTAGTTACACAGAATCAAACTTTTTGATCAGTCCAGACCCACATCTTTATTATGCTACTCATCAACACAAAGCCACACAAGAACCTGCCCCCATTACAAACGACACACACACCAAATCTCAAGCCACATAGATTCCTCTACAAATGTAGCATTATTACCTAATCATCTCATCTTATTATGTAGTTGTGTCAAATAAATGTCTAAAATTAATTATTCATGAATTATTCTTTTCAAAGATTTATTATAATCATCGTATTATATATTATTAATTTGTAACTAAAATGTATCACATGTTATTTTTTATTATAATTAAAATAAAATTTTTTTTCTAAAATTAAAAAATTTTCTCTTTCCTTGTCTCTTTTTTTTATCTCTCTCTATTCTTTATTAACTCTATTTCTCTTACATATTATTGTCAATGACTAATTATTAATTTAATAACTGAAATTTAGGGTTAAACACAATTTTGTTTCCTAAGGTATAGGTCGAAAAATTTTTTGTCTACAACTTTTTTTTTGCATACAAAATCGTCCCTAAGGTTCAAAACCAAATTTTAAAATCGTTTTTTTTACTTAAATATTAAAATTTTGGACCAAATTACCTATAACAAAAAATTATAAAATAATAAAAAAAAGAGTGTTTCTGCTCTTGCGAAGGGAGAAGGAAAGAAGAAAAAGAAGGAAGGGAAGAAGAAGAAGAAGTTGTCCACGATCCACATTTGCTTCCGCTTCCGTCGCCACCTCCGTACGATTTTGGTCTCTAAGATAAGAACGATTTTAAAACCAAGTTAAACCTTAGGAACGATTTTGTATGTAAAAAAAAGTTGGAGACTAAAAAAATTTTCAGCCTATATCTTAAAGATCAAAATCGTACTTAACCCTAAAATTTACAATATGGCATTCTCTAATTGCAATTGAAAGCAAAATAAAATTATACCTAAAATATTGAAATTGAAATATATCTATTGTATATTATTATATTTACAACAAAAATATGCCACATGTCATTTTTTCATTATATGAAATGAGATATTTTCTTCTAAAATTAAAGAGTTTCTCTCTTCCTTTTTTAAGTTTATCTCTCTTATATATTATTATTAATGATTAATTATTAATTTAATAACTAAAATATAAAACATAAAATTCTCTAATTGTAATTAAAATTAAATTAAAATTAAAATATTAAAATTGAAATATTATTATTATTATTATTATTATTATTATTATTATTATTATTATTATTATTATTATTATTATTATTATTATTATTACATCTAAAATGTGTCACATATTACTCTCTCATTGTAATTAAAATAATTTTTTTCAAAAATAAAGAGTTTTCTTCTTCCTTCGGGAATGGATCCTCTCAAATTTTTTTTCTATTTCTCTCCCTCACTCACCAACTCTATCTCTCTTATATATCACTATCAATGACTAAATATTAATTCGGGGTTAATAGTCAAATTAATACAAAAAAGATGAGACATTCTTCAACTTCATCCCTAAAATTTTTTTAATCAAATTGGTCCATCAAAAATAACGAATTAATCATATTTATCTTTCAGTGACTCCATTAACAATTTTTGTTAACGATTAATAACATGAAATGTTAATTAATAGCATACATGATACCTAACATGTTCAATTAGACGCTAACCAAATATATTTTTGAAAATCTATCAATTTTAGTCGCTAGTTCATATTGAGAATATAGTTTATGTAATTAGAAAAAAATGGACTAAATTAATATATTTTTATAAATATGTCTAATCAACATCCAATTAGACATGTCAAGTATTATGTATATTGTCAATTATCGTTTCATATCATTAATTGTTGGCAAAAATTGTTAATAGAGTCACTGAAGGACGACAAATATGATTAATTCATAATCTTTGAATAACCAATTCGACTGAAAAAAAATCTTCTAGGGACAAATTTGAAGAATGTCCTATTTTTTAGGGACTAATTTGACTATTAACCCTATTGATTTGATAACTAAAATGTACAATATGATATTCTTTAATTACAATTAAAATTAAATAAAACTTGAAACATATATATTACTTATTTTACAACTATGATATGTCATATTGCACTCTTTCATTGCAATTGAAATAAATTTTTTCCTCTAAAATTAAGGAGTTCTCCCTTACTCCTCTCCTCTTCTCTATTTCTCTTCTTTCTCCACCTATTATATATTACTAACTACTAATTTGACAATTGAAATATATCAAATGATTTTTTTTATTACAATTAAAATAAAATATTTTCTTCGAAATTAAAGAATTCTTTTTTTTTCTCTCTTTTTTTTCTCTATTTCTATCCTTCTTTCACCCACTATTTTCTTTCTTCTTATTTTATATTTTTAAATAAAAAATAATTTGATATTTATATATTAATATAAAAAGAAGTATTTTAAAAACAAGAGAGGTCCTTCTCCATTCACTATATCTCTCTTCTTATTTTATATTATTAACTAAAAAGACCAATCTTTATATATTAATACAAAAAAAAAAACGATTTTAAAAAGAAAGTCAAGGCAACAATATGTAGAAAAATATATTAATAGCATTGGCAAACCACATGTCGACAGAACCTCATCAATTGACTAACAGACAATCTACCAACCAACCACCTATGACTTATGTTGGTCATAGACTGACTGATTGTCTACTGAAAGATCCAAATTAACTGGCGTCATCGATCAAATATCAGTTCGACGACTTACCCTGTCCAATAGTGGTCAACGTCGACTGAACAACCAACTTCTCAACCAACCATCCAATGATCATCCAATGATCGATGTCCACTAAACAATCTACTAATCACCTCCTAACCCCTAATCGATCTACCGACATCCTACATATGTCGAATTAGCTATCGCTTGCCCATCGATCATGCACTACGACCAATGACCATTTGTTAACCGACTCGACTAGCTGGCTGCCGATCGACTACCTATTCCAATTAATGGTTTGCTCTTTGACCAAATATCTATTGAGCTTCCTTGACCTATCAACCAACTGCCAACCCACCACTACAAGAAAAATATTGAGTACCATTGGATTTATCATTGAAAAAATAATTAAAATCAGATGATAATTAAATTACCGTTGAATTTTTATCGTCGGAATGAATCAGACGGTATAAATCTCGCCGATAAATGGTTACCTTCAGATTTTTTTCATCTGACGGTAATTACCATCAGATTTTGCGACGAAATATAGTTAGTATGAAAATGAAATCTGATGATCGGTACCAGCGAAATTTTTCTGATGGTAATGTTGGCGCCAAGTCATACGTCACCCGCCAACTTATCGTCGGATGAATCCAACGGTAATTCCGATGGAAATGATTTTTAAATTGTTTTAAAAAAAATGGTTAGACTGTTACTGTCAAAATATTTCGACAGTGGTTTCGACGGTAGTTTTTTATTTTTTAAAATAATCTTTTTCATCCATTTATAATGTACCCCTGATAATTAATAATTGAAATAGTTCCTTAAACCTAATGTGAAATATCAAACATTTAAATTAAAGATACAGAATGATTTGAAATTGGAATATCTGAAATAAAGCTAACTATATTACATTCTCCGTAAATTTTCTTAAAGAAATACATATCACAGAACTATATTACCAGTTCGTTGCAAAGGGTAGTCCATTTATCAAAAGACTCTTGGGTATGATTTGACTCTGACTTAATACTCATCATCCTAACACATGCAGACAACTCCAAATGAATGCACCCCTCATACAAAGGTTCGCAGCAGATTCTAACAAATGTCTTCACTTCTGGGTTAGGCTCTTCTTTAACCTCCTCCAATTTTGTAACATCTGTTGCATCACACACCATCTCGTTGTATCTCTCTTGGTTAGCCTCCCAACTTATTTCATCCATGTTTAAATCTCTCACCACCCGAACCCTCCTTGATTAACAACTGGACCTATTCAAATTAGAGGCAGACCGATTAATTTCCTTCTCGTCCACTTCTCCGTGTTCCGTCCAAATTCAATACTCATCCTTGAACACATTATGGTAGAGGTGAAGCATTATGTCTGCATGTCCTAACCATTTAGTCAGTCGACACTTTTGACACGGACACTTAGATACCCCCTTCAAACCCAAATGGTTCCATACTGAAGACATGCGCGAAAAACACGTCAACCCCCTCAAAGAATTCAGCTTTTAAACCCCCCAGCCACTGTTATCCCTCTCATACATTCAAAGACGATAACTTGGAATAATATTGAAACACACTACAAGAAAAACATTGAGTACAGTCGAATTTATTGTCAGATTAATCAAATAAATCCGCCGGTAATGAGTTTACCGTTGGATTTACCGTCGTCCTAGAGTTGACAGTATTATTGGCGCCAAAAACTATTTACCGATATATTTTTTTGTTTGAGGCTAATTACCGGCAGATTTTCTGTCGGTATTTTTAATGATTTTGTTGAGACTGAATTTATTATTACCATCAGATTAATCCAACGGTAACTTTGGCGCCATTCACGTGTTTAGGTGCCAAGTTACCGTCGGATAAATCGAACGGTAAATCCGACGATAGCATTTTTATATTTTTTAATTTTTGTCACAATTAAGCCACAAGTAGTAGTTGAATTAGAACTGTTGTTAACAAAATTGTTAGCATAAATCTAAAATTAGAAGAAATTAACAAATTATGTTATTAAAAATAAATGGTCTGATTACAATAAAATGTCACAGAAGTAGAATACAAAGAAGTAGACAAACAACAAAATAAAACCCTAACTCATACAGATCCCGATAATCATCGTCATCGTCGTCATAGTCATCGTGGTCCCCTACTAAGACGGCGGTGTAGGTACTAATGTCGGAGCCCCACCAGCAGCGTCACCGCTGGAACCAGCAATGTCATTGCCTCCAGCACGCATTTGCCGGTTGTACTGCTCCATCTGCTCTCGCAACCGATCGAGCTGGTCCAGCTTCTCTGTCAGGTCTGCACTGATAGCAACAGCTCCTCTCACGTGTGCAAGAAGGTCGTTGTACCTTTGCTCAAATTGCTCCACTTGTTGGTGAAGCTCTTGCATCAGCTTCTGCATTTTCTCTCACAAGTCGACAACTTCTTGGGGATCAGCAAGGCTGATGGTAGAGGCAGAGGTAGAGAAAGCCGCCAACGCAGAGGAGTGGAGTCCATTGGCGAGAACGACTTGATAAACCAATATTTTATGATTTATCTTGCGCTAATTTAAGTGGTTTTTTTTCAAGTCTTTGCTCACTTATTCATATAAATTGCATGGTTTTACAATTCCTTCCTTATTCTGTGATATATGTGAAAACATGTTTCCTAGGCCTTAAAAATGTTAATTTTAATTACCCTTTATTACCATTTGATGCCGTGATCTGTGTGTTAAGTATTTTCAGGCTTTATGGGCGGCAGGAATGGCTTAGAGGACAGAAAGAAAACATGCAAAAGTGGAAGGAATGCGCAAAATAAAGTTTTGAAGAAAATGGCAGTGACGCGCGAGCATGGATGACGCGGACGCGTGCCTAGCGCCGAGCACAAACGACGCGTACGCGTGATAAGAAAAACTTCCAAATGACACGCACGCGTGACAAACGCCACGTGCAGAAAGTTGCAGAATTCGCCTCCAGCGATTTCTGGGCTCCTTTTCGGCCCAAATCCAAGCCCAAGAACACAGAATAGAGGCTGAAGAATGGAGGAATCAAAGGATTCATCATTCATTCATTCATTATTGACAATTTAAGGTTTTGGATGTAGTTTTTAGAGAGAGAGGCTCTCTCCTCTCTCTAGGTTTTAGGACTTAGGATTTCTCTTAGTTTATGGTTCATTCATTCTCAATTCCAGGTTCAATGTTCCTTTAATTTAGTTTCTCTTCTACTTTTATTTATTCTAGTACTTTGGTTTATCTATTTCTCTTGTTAATTACTTATGTTGCCAAATTGGTTTATGAATTCTCATGTTTAATTTGATTTTCTATTTAATATAATTTGAGGTATTTCAGAATTATGATTGCTTTCTTCGATTTATGTTATTGATGCTTTTAATTTAATTTAGATTTCTCTCCTTTTTGTTTTGGTTGAGTAATTGGTGACACTTGAGTTATCAAACTCCATTGTTGGTTGATAATTGGAATTTGCTGGTTGATTTGGATCCCTCTAAAGCTAGTCTTTCCTCAGGAGTTGACTAGGACTTGAGGAATCCCATTAATTGGTCCACTTGACCTTCCTTTATTTAGTAAGGGTTAACTAAGTGGGAGCAATAAAAAATTCTCATCACAATTGATAAGGATAACTAGGATAGGATTTCCAGTTCTTATACCTTACAATGGTTTTCATGATTATTAATTTACTTTCTTGCCAATTTGTTTTCTTGTTCCTTATTTCAAAAACCCAAAAAGATACTTTTCCATAACCAATAATAAATCATACTTCCCTACAATTCCTTGAGAGACGACCCGATGTTTAAATACTTCGGTTATAAATTTTATTGGATTTGCTTTAGTGACAACCAAAACTTTTGTACGAAAGGACTCTCTATTGGTTTAGAAACTATACTTTCAACGAGAATTTATTTGTGAAATTCTAAACCGTCAAAAGTCTAATCGTCAAAATGGCGCTGCTGCCGGGGAGTTGCAATTGTGTGCCTTATTATTGGTTATTGTAAATATTTTCTTTTGCTTGTTTATTTGTTTTTGTTTTTGTTTTTGTTTTTGTTTTTAATTTTTATTAGCTACTATGAATTCTCACCCATGTCGCTTTGAGTTTGGTTCCAATGTTGCTGTAAGGAATGGGCGCTATAATAAGAACATGCATCAAGTTGGAAGAATCAAAGAAGGGAGGAGCCACAAGGATTTGATCAACCCTCTTGGCAATAACCCCCTCCAATGCGCTATAACCAACAACCATTCTATGATGCATACCAAGACAATAGTTATGGTGGACCTTTTTGTGACAACCAACCTCCACCAAATTACTATGGTCAAGAGCCATTCCGAGGTGCGTACCAAGATGATAGATATGGTGGACCCCCTTGTAGTTACCAACAAGCCCCACCCTATGCTTATGAACCCCCTCCTCAACATAGCTCTGAACCACCATACTCACAAGCCCTCTACTACCAAACACCCTCACATAATCCTAACCCTTACCCACCCAATCAACCGCCCTATGAGCCATATGATCCTAATCATGCAATCCGAGCAAACCAAGAATCACAGGATCATCTCAAGAAAACAGTGGATAAATTTCATGCAACCCTTCATCAACTGGAGCAAGCAATAAATCATTTAGCTTCCCGACGTTCGGACACTCAAGGAACCCCCATGGCTTTATGTGGAAAATCTAATAAATAACGTAGTATGAAGGAGACAGTAGAAGCTCCGATGGACAGTAAGGAACATGACTTTGTACTGGAACAAGTGGAGGAAGCCGGAATTATCGAAGAAGAAGAATTGGTTGAAGACTTAGGAGATGCTGAACCTCCATGGGAATCAAGAGTTATAGATAATTCTGCCAATAAATTTGCAATTGATGCTAAGAAGGATAGTGCACAACCCCAAGGCATGTACCTTATGAAGAACTGGACGGAACAGATCAAGAAGCAAGTTTCCTTGGTAATGATGATCATGAATCAAGCTCTCCTAATGATGAGCTTGCATCCGCAATTGAATTCTTTGAGATTGAAGAATCTTCCCCAAGTGAATATGAAGATGATGTGGAGGTAGACTTTTCTCAACCTCCAACTTATGACTTGAGTGATGGGGAAGAAGTAGAAAACTTTGATCAAGACGCGGTTGCAGTTGAAGAGGTTTGTAGGGAGGTGAAAGAATTCACAGAAGAGTACAAGGGAGTAGAGCTTGAAAGACCACTGGAAACACCTCTCCCAAGGCCATTACCACCCAATACAAACTTCAAGTGGGTACAATCTTTAGCCTTTATCTTTACCTTCCCACTTGAATATGGTTTGCTTGAAACCGATGGTCAGCTTAGAGCTCTTTGTGGCTTTAAGAGTGAGAGGGAGATGGTTAGTAATAGGAGTTGACATGCAAGGTTCAATACGGTTCTGCGCTCCAAATGGAAGTGCAAGGATTGGTATAGAACTCGATTGAATGGATTTTAGAAGAAGTTTGGGTATCTCAGTGGAAATTTAGATTGCGTACCGCACGGCTAGAACAATGTAGATAAAAGCGAAAACGGGTACAAAAGTAAGGTTTGAGATCCTGGAATTCATTCTGATAATCAACACTCCTGGAGCCTGATCACCTGCTTTAACTTGCTCGAAGGCTTTACGTGCCTAGTTTGGGACCCCAGAGGCTATTGGAATTGCAAACATTGGTGGAGATTTCTGGATGAATTCAAGCATAAGCCACCATGACAAGGAGCTCACCAAATATCCAACTTAAGGACTTTAACTAAAAGTGCTAGGTGGGAGACAACCCACCATGGTATGGTCGTTCTTTTGCAGTCTTTGTTCAATTTCGTTTTGCTTTATTCTTATTTTTATTTTTCTTAGTATTCATACATAGCATCAGCATCTGCATTTTGCATTCTGCATTCTCTAAAAAAAAAACTCACACCATGCGTGCGCATAGGCCACACGTGGGCGTCGATTTCAAATCGGTGTCTCCATCCAACGACCAGAAAGTTGGGCTGAAATCGTGCGGCTGGTGTGCGATAGGCATAAATTGGCCCACGCGTGCACATTCATGACGCGCACGCATCACTTTCGTCTTAGCACACCACGCGTGGGCGTGTGCGACGCGCACGCGTCGCATGCAAATTTTTGCCCCCTCAAATGAAACAGAGAGTTGTGCCAAAACGACGTTGGATTCGTGCGTTTAGCACAATTCTGGTCAACATATACGCGTGCTTCATGCGTACGCGTCATCTCCACCCATCTCTCTTCACGCGTTCGCGTCAATGACGCTTACGCACCGTTGCAAAGTTTACCTCATCCACGCGCACGCGTGATCCACGCGTACGCGTGGATTTAAATTCACTAACACCATGACGCGGAAATCCTAGCCCTCCCTCGTATCACTTTTCCCCCTCCCTCACAGTCTTCCACTCTCTCTCCCTCCAAACCTCCATAGCCACTGCAGCCCACCATCAACCTCTCACCGGAGCAGCTGCCGGCAACCCCATACCCCTGCCACCACCGTTTCCCCCCTCACCCTTCCTCTCTTCCTCTCCAACGCCCCCTCTCCTTCCCACTACCACCACCGCGCCGAACCACAGCCACCACCGCGGCCATCACCGCCGTGTCGCCACAGCGTCGCGGTTCGTCTCTCCCCCTCCTTCCTTTCCTCTTCTCCTCTCCCCCTTCTTCCCCTTCTCAACTCCGACAGCCCCGTGCCTCACCACGCACCGTCACCACCACAGCGCCACCGTGCTGCCACACCAGTGCCTCCGTACACCCCCATTTCTCTTTGTTTCCATTTCTATCACTGCTCCCCCAGGTTTTGCTGCACTCCAATTCCTTTTCTGTTCAAGTTAGGCAGTTGCATATTTCAATTCTGTTCAATTTAGGTTAGTTAGATATGCATGTTTCGTAGTAAATTCTAGGTGGTTAGGTAGCTAGGTTGTGGTTAGAGGATTTAGGTCTGATAAGTGCTCCGTTCCTGCCGTTTGAATTATCTATTGCTTGGCTATTGATGTTGCTATTCACTACTATTTCATTGTTGTTCGATACTATTTTGCTTCATCGGATCTTAACTGATTGCTGCAATTTGCTTTTTTCTTGTTGATTCAGTAAGCTCAATACATTGCATCCATATCTTAAATTATTGCATGCTTTCTGAATTTGCTGAGGCCAGGCTGATTGCATATACCTGCTTATTGCTGTTTTGGATTGGCTAAATTGCTTATTGCATATACTTTCTAGTTTGGTATTACTTGTTCTCGGATTCATATTACCTGCTAATCCTATTTGAAAGTGCTACTGCTTGCATTATTCTGCTGTTTGATTTTCTGGGAGCGTTCCTTTTACAGCCGGAATGTTGCCTAATTTTTCTAAAAACTGGTTTTACTTAACTGCTATTCATGCCTCGCCTTTGGTACTTTTACATTGTGCTTTATTTGGTTTAAACCCAAAGACAACTCATGACATACTGGGCTAGCATTCCCTATCCTTTTTGGTTCCCTTCCAACTTAAAATGCATTATTGATGATTTTTTATCCTTTTTCATGCTTTTCTCTTTTTCATCTTCAATAACTTGCATTATACATTTGTCTGTGAGCTTGCTTGTGCTACAATCTTTTGAACGTCTTTTTATTAAGAACAACATTTCCATGCCACTAACTCCCTTCCCTTTTCTGACTATTAACCTAATTGACTTTCTAACTTTCCTTTTAAGTTTACACTAACTCTTTTAACCCTTCTAAGGCATGATAATTGTTGTTGCTTAACAAACAAGCTTCTCACTGTTATGGCAGGAATTCTTGGTTGTAGTTTTGCATGCTGTTTGCATAATATTTTCTTATTTTCCAAGAGATCATTTCTATGAGTGCACTCACCAGTGTGTTTCAATCTTCTTTTGTTTCTGGCTTCCTATCTGTTTGCTTTCTGCCTGCTTTTCTTTCCTCTATTTTACTTATTAATCTATATCCTGAAATTTCTATTTTTCAGGATGTCTGATCCAAAAGGAAAGGGAAAAGCTAAAGCAGGCACGGGTAAAAGAAAAAGAGGAGAATCATCTGTCGCTCTGAAAGATATTCTGCATGATGATTCCTGGCGTGAGAAGAACTTCACTCTGCAGGAAAAAACATATCAACTAGTGCCTGCAACTGATCTAGTCAAGTTCGTAAATCGCTATTGTGAGCTGAAATATGAGGTCTTTGCGACTAAAAGGCACCTATATCTGGAAAAGACCCTCAGAATTCCAGCTGAATTACAACAGTACACCAATGAGCAGATCAAACAGAGAGGCTGGTTCTTTCTGGAGAGGAACTTGACTGAGGTTAATGCATCCTGGGTCCGGGAATTCTACTACAACTATTACAAGACGACCTTGGATGCAGTACAGCTCAAAGGGAAACAGATTTTAGTTACTGAGGAGGCCATTGAAGATATCCTCCATTTCTAGCCTAAATCAGCTGAGCCAGATGGTTATCAGCAGGCTGAGGAAGCCATGAGATTTATGAGTTTTGATTGGGAGGCAGTAAAGCGCACCATAGCCATTGATCCTGCTGTTCCATGGGTTATGGGTAAGCCAACAGTAAATCCAAAGGGCATCAAGATCATTTATCTTAATGATGAGGCTCGGCTATGGCAACAAATTCTGAGCAACTATGTAATGCCGAGAACTCACGAGACGAGGTGCCAGCTGCCATGATTACTCTTATCTGGTGCATTATGGAGGGCAAGGACCTGTACCTTCCCCGATTTATCCGGCAGTACATGGCCAAGGTTCATGTTCGAGGCACTCTGCCCTTCTGATGAGCGGATAATTTATACGCTTTTTGGCATTGTTTTTAGTATGTTTTTAGTAGGATCTAGTACTTTTAGGGATGTTTTTATTAGTTTTTATGTTAAATTCACATTTCTGGACTTTACTATGAGTTTGTGTATTTTTTTGTGATTTCAGGTATTTTTTGGCTGAAATTGAGGGACTTGAGCAAAAATCAGATTCAGAGGTAGAAGAAGAACAGCTGATGCTGTTGGATTCTGACCTCCCTGCACTCAAAGTAGATTTTCTGGAGCTACAGAACTCAAAATGGCATGCTTTCAATTGCGTTGGAAAGTAGACATCCAGGGCTTTCCAGCAATATATAATAGTCCATACTTTGGCCGAATTTAGATAACGCAAAAGGGCGTTGAACGCCAGTTCTACGCTGTAGTCTGGAGTTAAACGCCAGAAACACGTCACGAACCAGAGTTGAACGCCAAAAACACGTTACAACTTGGCGTTCAACTCCAAAAGAAGCCTCTGCACGTGTAAACTTCAAGCTCAGCCCAAGCACACACCAAGTGGGCCCCGGAAGTAGATTTATGCATCAATTACTTACTTCTGTAAACCCTAGTAGCTAGTTTAGTATAAATAGGACTTTTCACTATTGTATTAGACATCTTATGATCTTTTGAACCATATTTTGATCTATTGATCACGTTTGGGGGCTGGTCATTCGGCCATGCCTGAACCTTTCACTTATGTATTTTCAACGGTAGAGTTTCTACACTCCATAGATTAAGGTGTGGAGCTCTGCTATTCCTCATGATTTAATGTAAAGTACTACTGTTTTTCTATTCAATTCAACTTATTCCGCTTCTAAGATATCCATTCGTTCCCAAGAACATGATGAATGTGATGATTATGTGACGCTCATCATCATTCTCACTTATGAACGCGTGCCTGACAAACACTTCCGTTCTACATGCAAACAAGCTAGAATGAATATCTCTTAGATATCTAATACAGGGGACCGAGTCCGAGTTATTAGTATCTTCGTGGTATAAGTTAGAACTCATGGATGGCCATTCTTGAGATCCGGAAAGTCTAAACCTTGTCTGTGGTATTCCGAGCAGGATCTGGGAAGGGATGGCTATGACGAACTTCAAACTCGCGAGTGCTGGGCGTAGTGACAGACGCAAAAGGATAGTAAATCCTATTCTAGTATGATCGAGAACCTCCAGATGATTAGCCATGCCGTGACAGAGCATTTGGACTATTTTCACAGAGAGGATGGGATGTAGCCATTGACAACGGTGATGCCCTTACAGAAAGCTTGCCATGGAAAGGAGTAAGACTGATTGGATGAAGACAGCAGGAAAGCAGAGATTCAGAGGAACGAAAGCATCTCTATACGCTTATATGAAATTCTCACCAATGATTTACATAAGTATTTCTATCTTTATTTTCTAATTATTTATTATTATTA
Source organism: Arachis hypogaea (assembly GCF_003086295.3). Taxonomy (NCBI): domain Eukaryota; kingdom Viridiplantae; phylum Streptophyta; class Magnoliopsida; order Fabales; family Fabaceae; genus Arachis; species Arachis hypogaea. The sequence goes on along the minus strand of NC_092055.1, from coordinate 118,430,886 downwards.
TTCGAAAACTCTATAACCATTTGATATCCGTCTGACTGAGATTTACAAGGTGACCATAGCTTGCTTCATACCAACAATCTCCGTGGGATCGACCCTTACTCACGTAAGGTTTTATTACTTGGACGACCCAGTGCACTTGCTGGTTAGTTGTGCGAAGTTGTGAAGTTATGTTTGGACCATGGTATTGTGCACCAGTTATTGGCGCCATTACCAGGGAGAGAACGAACAACAAATTTTACAACCTCAAAGTAACAATTTCGCATACCACCTTCCCTTATCTGATTACCCAGTTGGGCCGCCGAGCTGACGTACCCTGGGAGCCTGAGGATGAGAAGCCACCAGCTGTCGACTGCAAGAAGATTATCCTACACGGCAGGAGATTCGAGGCTCTGGGCCACAGACCGTCCTCTCTTACTGCCTCCGCTGATGCAGCCGCATCCTCTGCTGCCCCTTCAGCACCTGCTGCACCACCTACACCCACAGCACTCTCACCAGCTTCCCAGCCCATCTACCACCTAGTGCACCGACTCTTTGAGCACCTGGATCAGATGGAGCACCACAACCAGTGGCGATATGAGCGGTCTGAGCGTCACAGTAAGCGACGCTACGAGCATCTGAAGCTGATGATCAGGTCAGGACACACTGACATCCCCTTCGAGCCTGACACACCATCGGAGCCATCTGAGGAGGAGGTGGATGAGCAGGAAGACGATGCACGGGCAGAGGATGAGCAGGCAGAGCCCCAGCAGGCAGAGCCCCAGCACGAGGAGCCTCAGCAGACACAACCGGCAGATCCACAGGCCCCTATATAGGCAGAGCTACAGGCTCCTACACTGCCAGAGCCCATGGAGACAGCATCAGCACACCCTTCCGGAGGTGACGACCCTTCACACCCAGCCTGACTGAGCATCGAGGACGATGCTTTTATATAAGTGTGGGGAAGTCGCCATCTCTGGCGGATCTTATTTTGGTGAACTACTTTAGACCTTTATCATCCTATTTTATTCTATTTTCTGTATTTTTATTTTATTTTATTTTATCTTGTTTTCCTTCCAGTATTTGCACATTTTATTTTACTGTACTTTTGTTTATTTCTACTTTATTACATTTTGCACTTTGGACTGTATATATCTTAGATATTTAGCTTGATTTGCACTCTTAGTTTATTAGTTGTGATATAGAAAAATATGGATTATTAAGTTTAGTTTACCCTTTTTAGCATATGAGAATTTGGTTTAATTGAAAATAGAGAGTAAATTAGAGATTTTTACGTTTTTCATAATCACAACAATCCACTTAGTGTATATATATATATATATAATAAATGTTGGCAAATTGATGACATTTTCAATGAATATATTTATTTTTACAAAAGCCATTCAAAGATTCACATTGAATTGAGTTGAAACTCTTTACCCTTACTTGCATGATATACATGACTGATATATGGTTTTTGAGCCAAAGAACACACAACCCGTGAGTTTTTTGGCTTAATTGCATGGTTACATTATTTAGCCATAATATTTTATTCTTGTGTGTTTCTTCAGTATGATTGCAGACTTTACTTTGTTTCACTCTATATGTCCACTATTTAGTGTATTTATATGCTTGCATATGATTGAGGCCATTACTTGTTTTTGCTCACTTATCCCAAACAGCCTACCCTTTTAAGTCACCCTTGTTAGCCACCTTGAGCCTTTTAATCCTTATTTGTTCTATATTTTACCACATCACTAGCCTTAAGCAGAAAAATAAATTAATTACCCCAAATTGAATCTTTGGTTAGCTTAAGATAGAGATTGTGTATCAACTAAGTGTGGAAAAACTGTGGGAACATGGGTTGATAGGAAAAGGATTAAATTGAGAAAATACTTAGAATTTGGGTGCATGCTCATGTGAGACCAAAATAATTAAAATACTATGTGCATTGATATGTTATGTTTATTTTCAAAAAAAAATATTTTCCTATAATTAAGTAAGCAAATAAGGGGACAAAATTACCCCAGTATTAAGTATGGTAAAAATCAATGCACATATGATAAAATTAAAAATAATTTGGTGCATGAGTATGTGATACAAAAGTGGAAAATTTGGATAGCTAGGCATAATTTTAGAGTTATATAGAATATGTGTATGTTAGGTGAGATCTTAGACTAATCAAGGATTCAATTTATAGCTCACTTAGCCATACATATATCCTCACCTTTGCCTTAACCCCATTACAACCTTGAAAAGACCTCATGATGATTGCATGTGTACATTAAATATTTTTTGATTGGTTAGATGAAGAATAAAGTTTTAGAAAACATGACTAGAGAAGAGTAGAGTGATTAACCCCAAACACTGAGTGATTAGAGTGCATATACAAATCCAGTGAGGGTTCAATAGCTCATTTCCATATATCCATGTTTAATCATTGCTTGTCTTGCAAGTTTGTGAACTCTTTTGATTGACTCAACTCAATTGTGAATGTGTTTTGATATGATTTAGCCTTGGCTATGCATATGTGATTCCTTGAAAAATTTGACTCAATTTAACCACATGTAAGCTTTATATATCTAGGTGGATAGTAAGTAGAATTGCATGATTCATTTAGGTAGCTTGCATTTAGATAGATTACATTGCATAGATTCCACCATTCTACCTTCACTATTTTTCAGTTTCTCTTGAATTTAGCATGAGGACATGCTAATGTTTAAGTGTGGGGAGGTTGATAAACCACTATTTTATTATTTATCTTGTGCTAATTTGAGTGATTTTTTTTCAAGTCTTTGCTCACTTATTCATATAAATTGCATGGTTTTACAATTCCTTCCTTATTCTGTGATATATGTGAAAACATGTTTTCTAGGTCTTAAAAATGTTAATTTTAATGACCCTTTATTACCATTCGATGTCGTGATATGTGTGTTGAGTATTTTCAGGCTTTATGGGGGCAGGAATGGCTTAGAGGACAAAAAGAAAACATGGAAAAGTGGAAGGAACGCACAAAATGAAGTTTTGAAGAAAATGGCAGCGATGCGCGCGCATGGATGACGCGGACGCGTGCCTAGCGCTGAGCACAAGCGACGCGTACGCGTGACTGACGCGTACGCGTGACTGACGCGTACGCGTGATAAGGAAAACTTCCAAATGACGCGCACGCATGACCTACATGTACGCGTGACAGATGCCACGTGCAAAAAGTTGCAGAATTCACCCCCAGTGATTTCTGGGCTCCTTTTCGGCCTAAATCTAAGCTCGAGAATACAGAATAGAGGCTGGAGAATGGAAAAATCAAAGGATTCATCATTCATTCATTCATTATTGACAATTTAAGGTTTTGGATGTAGTTTTTAGAGAGAGAGGCTCTCTCTTCTCTCTAGGTTTTAGGATTTGGGATTTCTCTTAGTTTATGGTTCATTCCTTCTCAATTTCAGGTTCAATGTTCCTTTAATTTAGTTTCTCTTCTACTTTTATTTATTCTAGTACTTTGGTTTATCTATTTCTCTTATTAATTACTTATGTTGCCAAATTGGTTTATGAATTCTCATGTTTAATTTGATTTTCTATTTAATACAATTTGAGGTATTTCAAAATTATGATTGCTTTCTTCGATTTATGTTATTGATGCTTTTAATTTAATTTATATTTCTCTCCTTTTTGCTTTGGTTGAGTAATTGGTGACACTTGAGTTATCAAACTCCATTGTTGGTTGATAATTGGAATTTGCTGGTTGATTTGGATCCCACTAAAGCTAGTCTTTCCTCAGGAGTTGACTAGGACTTGAGGAATCCCATTAATTGGTCCACTTGACCTTCCTTTATTTAGTAAGGGTTAACTAAGTGGGAGCAATAAACAATTCTCATCATAATTGATAAGGATAACTAGGATGGAATTTCCAGTTCTTATACCTTACAATGGTTTTCATGATTATTAATTTACTTTCTTGACAATTTGTTTTCTTGTTCCTTATTTCAAAAACCCAAAAAGATACTTTTCCATAACCAATAATAAATCATACTTTCCTGCAATTCCTTAAGAGACGACCCGAGGTTTAAATACTTCGGTTATAAATTTTATTGGATTTGCTTTAGTGACAACCAAAACTTTTATACGAAAGGACTCTCTATTGGTTTAGAAACTATACTTTCAACGAGAATTTATTTGTGAAATTCTAAACCGTCAAAATTCTAATCGTCACGACTCCAACCCAAAGTGGCGATTCTTGTGGGGTTCAGAAGCGGTCTCGCGCCAAGCCCTATCAAGATCTACCACTAAGGTCTCAGAGCTGGCTTCATCATCCCCAGTTGGTGGCTGAGATTGCTGGGTCGTGGCCTCCAAGCTCTGCGTGTACTCCTCCTGTGTCACACACATCATGCTTAGGATAACAATTAATTAAATAAATGACTTAAAACCAAATAATTTTAAAACATCAGATTAATTTAAGAGAAATGCTATTTGTATACCAAAATCAGCTACTAATATATTTGTGTATAAATACATGTGTAGTTTAATTCATTTTCAATGTGTATTTGTATTCCAACATGTATTTTATACCGGTGGTTGACTTTAGTAGCTGATTTTGGTGTACACGTAGCATAACCCTTAATTTAAATTCACATAATCAGTGCTGACTGCTCGTCAGCAAATCTCTCCTTGTTGACCTTCAAAGTATGGGTATACTTGAAGGTTTTCGCCAGTGTCGCCTCATGGTCCAACAACTTAGACTACAAATTAATATATCAACCAATAAATAAATGAACAAATTAAACAACTAATTCAAGTAACTACTAAAATATTAAACAATTACAAGAAACCTACCAGTCTGTTCTTCGTCTTTATTAAAGTCTCCAACCCACCTGTATACTTCGACGACCTGGGCATCACGGTAAGAAACAGTGCTATCAGTTAGGCGAACATTCTCGCATTAGCAATCTTAGGCTATCAGTCAGGCAGGCACTTTTGCATTAGCAATTTGGCACAAGGCCCATTCAACATACATTATGCTATTAGTTAGACGGACATTCCCGCATAAGCATTCTTAAGTTATCAGTCAAGCGGGCACTTCCGCATTAGCACTTTGGCACAAAGGCCCATTCGAACAAATAGTTCTCATAAATCATTATCCATTCATGGTTTCTCATTTTCTTTCTTTTCATCATGCCTCCACATCACCTTATAAATACGCATACCTCCACATCACCATATAACAAAACATACCTACCTCCGCATCACCATGTTACTAAGCATAACTCTACATCACCTTTTAACTTTAAACCTTTCTAGGGACAACTTACATTCTTATTTATTTTCTTGACTTGTCTAGCCTTTTACCTTCTTGTGTGACCAGTCTTCTATTTAATAATTAATATAACAAAAGAACTCAGATTCGTGCAAACTTTATGTCCACGCGTTTGTATTGAACTCAAGTTTCTAATGAACTAAGAATCATATTTTTATCGGCAGTTTGACACTAGATATTGAAGAAAAACCGAGACTGTTGTTCTAGATTCTTGGAACAGCACCTTACTATCTTGTAATGTGGTTTTGATGTTGCGAAAGATTATGCACGGACTATCTCTCTTAGTAAAGTCATTTTAGATATCCTAATCTATAATTTGAATTAGTTTTTACTGCATTTGGATTAGAATTGAATTTGATAACAAACTTTGAAAATCCGCTGCTGCAAAATTCAAGAAAACAGCAGCCAGCTCTGTTTTTGTAAAATCCATAGTAAATTAAATTCTAATCCGTTGCTTCTAGATTTTGGTAAAGATACATTTAACATCCCTAAGTTTCAGAACAAACAAGCTTTAGGTTCATATCACTTTATTTGATTAATTAATTCTCAATTGGAAGTGATGCCTTATTTTCATAAATTAGTTCAAAATTTCCAGCAAGCAACCCAGCTTTCAAGTAACTTAATTAAGTCTACAAAGTACATATGAACATGAAATTTGTACTCAATGAAAGTAGACTTACAGATCTTTAAAACTCTATTGGTAGCAACTTAAAATGTCAAGTAAAACAAAAGTTCCAGTGGTTTGAAATTGACACTGCAGAACCAGAAAACCAGAAAAAATCTACAGCTGCTACTGTTTTAAAAAATTCATATATTTTAAACCACTAGGCCAAATTCCTTGAAATTTTATGGAACATTTAAGACACACCGACGTTTCACAGAAAAATAATTGCATCCAAAATGGTGGTCCGGACTACTCCCAGAATTTATTTTAAATCACTGTCAAATATGAAGAAATTCTGCATCAAGTAATTTAACAACCTCACCTACCAAATTTTATATCTAAGCCTATAATTCTTCTAAAACCATAATTCTACCTTTCTTTTAACTGCTAAGTTGCTAGAGTGGTTACCGTAGCCCCTAGACCTCAGAATCATCAATTCACATTTTTTATAAGTGCGCATACTTACACAAGTACATATATGTTCATCAAATTCTGCATAGTAGCATTACCATTATCATCACCATTAGTATGCTTAATTCAGCAATATAATCATCAGGCAATCACACATTTCATTATCACACTTCACCATTCACACAAACACAAACATACAATTAAGCTAGCCTAACCCTTACCTCGATAGAATTCACTCTTTCTCACAAAATCGATCCTAGCTTTCTCTTCCTCCCTCGGTCAGCTTTACTTTGAACTTTGGTCTGCCCCTTCAGCTTCGGTCATCCCCATCTCACACCATCACTCTGCTCCTCTTGCTGCTCTGATTGATGGAGAACAAGAAGAATTGGAAAGACTACTTCTTAACCTTCTTTTGGCGTCACTCCTACTCCATCTGTCGCTCTCCTGGTCTCTCATTCCCAATTCCATTTTTTTTGCGTTAGAAAAAGAAGACCCAGAAGAAGCGGTGGACATATAAATAGGAGAGAAAGAAGTGGGATGAGGTGGTGAAGAGAGTGGCGTGGTTTCTTCTTCAGAGGACACCTGATCAGAAGCCAATCATTCCAAGCGGTGACCAAGAGGTGTGACCTTGGTTATGAGTTTTTCTCTGGTTGGTTTATCAGAGGAAGAAGAAAAAGAATTAGGGCTTTAATCATGGTTACAAAGGTTCCTGATGATGTGAATGGTTTTTGATCCTAGTTCGGTTGAACCGAAGAAAAGAAAGTGGATTAATATATGTTGGTTCACGGTTAACTAAACCTAATGATATATCTATATTTTTTACTTATCAAGTCTAAGTCCGCCTTATTATTTTATGATGAGGTGATTCTCAGATATTTATCAGAGTTCTCATCATAGAATTTTTTAGAATAACTCTGTGGAGAATCGGGGTGTTATAGTGTACCCTGTAATTAGACTCTCCCGCCGAATATAATTATCATTTTTTGACAAACCAAACATGTTTTAAATAATTTAAACAGTAATTTGGCAGAACTTCTACTTGATTCAGAGACATCCATGAAATAAATATAACATTTTTCACATAGAAAATAGTTGTAGGCATAAATTATAACTTATACGCATTTAACAAAACATCAAATTCTAATCGTTCTAGTGCGCAACTCCTTATAACTCCATAATTTTCCAGCAAACATGGGTTTCGAGAAAGCGCCACTACATGACCTTCTCCCACTTACGTCCTAAAACTCTATCCTAGAAAAAGTAAGTCCGACTTAAGATTTAAACAATTTATTATATTCATAGATAGAAAACCAACCTAGAATATTATTGCTGAAACAACAAAAAAGACAAATTCCAACTGATCTCAAAGAGAATAGCACCATCCTGATCAAAAGGACAACGTATTAAATTCACAAGTTGAAACTAAATTCAGAAACTAATTTAAAAGAATAAATAAAATTCTTTAGTCCAATTAATTATAACATAATTCTAATTTCACCCAACTAACAAGAGACATGTCAAAAATAAGCAACATAAGTTTAATACAATTGAAAGAAAACTCATTCACTAAACTCTACTAAAATCTTGCAACAACTCAAGCACTCTTAATCTCACCTTACTTAATCTACTCTAACATTATTTGATTTTTACATCCATTAAATTAACAGAACAAACTCTAATCACATACTTTATTAAACAAATTTGACCACTGATTTAAACTAAACCTTAATAAAATAATAAAGTCACAAATTAATATGTAAAAATGAAATAACCATATGAAATAACCATACCAACAATAAATTCGATGATAGTGGCTACAGGGTCTCTTTAACGTGGTGGTGACAGCGACGACAGTGACGGCGACGTGAACGGAAACCACGTCACAGATACAGTAGCAGAATCGACAACGACGTGCAGCGGCAGCTTCAGTAGGTACCCCAGGCGGCGGAGACGACAACGACGACGAGGTTCCAGTGGCTTCCTGGCAATGGCAACGATGACTTCTTGATGGCAACAGAAAGAGCACTGACATTAAGATTTTTGCCAGTAAAGAATGTCATAAAAACAGTCGCGTTGTAGATATAGTCTCTAAACCGACAAAAATCCCTTCGTACAAACGTTTTGGTTGTCACAAGTAACAAACCCCTTTAAAATTGATAACCGGGTATTTAAACCTCGGGTCGTCTTCTCAAGGAATTACAGGGAAGTATGTTCTTATTATTGGTTATGAGTTTGTAAATTGGGGTTTAGGAAGTAAGGTGGGAATATGTTATATGACAAATAAAATAAAATAATAATAATAAAATCTCTTGGCAAGGTATAAGAACTGGAGGTTCTATCCTTATCAATTGTGATGAAAATTGGATTTTAATCTCACTTTGTTAACCTCTAACTATGAAGGTAGATCAAGTGGATTAATTAGCTTAATCCTCAGGTCCTAGTCAATTCCGATGGAAAGACTAGAGTTATTGGAGCAACTCCCAATTTCAACCACTCCTTTATTTGACAGCTCAAGCGTTACCAATTACTTAATCAAAGCCAAAAGGAAGAAAATATCTAAATTAAATAGCATCAATATAAATAAAGCAAAGCAAAATTAAATCTGAAAATTCCTCAAATTATATTAATAAAAGCAATCCAATCTAACATGAAAGATTTATGAATCAAATGGGCAACATAAGTAATTAACAAATAAAAGTATTAGAGTATCTAAAAGTAGAAGAGAAATAATAACTGAAGAACATTGAACCTGGGATTTAGAGGCACTCCTAAAACTAAGAGAAATCCTAAATCCTAATCCTAAGAGAGAGGAGAGAACCTCTCTCTCTAAAAACTACATCTACTCCTAAAATTGTGAATTGTGAGAGTCTTCCTCATGAATGGATGTATTCCCCCACTTTATAGCCTCTAATCTGTGTTTTCTGGGCCGCAAACTGGGTCAAAAACAGTCCAGAATTCGCTAGATTCGAATTTTGCCATGCTGGATTTCCGTCACTGCGACGCAGCCGCATGGATCATGCGGTCGCGTCGCCTAGCGTCAGGGGAACTATAGCATATTATATATCAAATCGAAACCCCAGAAGTTAGCTTTCCAACGCAACTAGAACCGCGTCGTTTGGACCTCTGTAGCTAAAGTTATAGTCGTTTGAGTGCAGAGAGGTCAGGCTGGACAGCTTAGCAATTTCTCCAACTTCTTGCATTCCTTCTACTTTTGCATGCTTTTTTCCCATCCTCCAAGCCATCCTTGCCTTATAATATCTGAAAACACTTAACACATATATCAAGGCATCTAATGGTAATAAGAGAGGATTAATAATAAGCAAATATAAGATCAAAGAAGCATGTTTTCAATCAAAGCACATAATTAGGAAGGCAAATGTAAAACCATGCAAATAATATGAATAAGTGGGTAAAGAGTTGATGAAATCCACTCAATTGAGTACAAGATAAACCATAAAATAGTGGTTTATCAACCTCCCCACACTTAAACACTAGCATGTCCTCATGCTAAGCTCAAGAGAAACTATAAAGATGAAGAGGGATGGTAGGATGTATGAAATGTAACCTATCTATATGAATGCAACTAAATGCAGAATGTTTCTACCTACTTGGTTAAAAATAAATAAGTCCTCCAAGACAAATATGAATCAAATTCCACTAATTCAAATTACACAATAAAAGATAAGTAAACTTGTAAGAAGATAGCTCATAAAAGCAGGGAACATTGAATCAAGCATTGAACCCTTACTGGTAGTGTATATCACTCTAATCTCTCAAGTGTCTAGGGTTAATCACTCTATTCTTCTCTAATCATGCTTTCTAAACCTTGTTCTTCATCTAACCAATCAACAAATATTTAGCATACTAATGCAAACATCATGAGGTCTTTTCAAGGTTGTAATGGGGCTGAGGTAAAGGTAAGGATATATGTATGGCCAAGTGAGCTATAATATGAATCTTCAATTAACCTAAGCTCTCACCTAATATACATATACTCTATATACTTTTAAATTCATGCCTAGCTACCCATAATTCCCACTTTTGTATAATTCTCATACTCATGTACCAAATTTTCTTTAATTTTTGTTATCACATGTGCATTGATCTTTTATTAACTTAACATTGGGGTAATTTTGTCCCCTTATTTATTTATTTATATTATATTATATATATATATATATATATATATATATATATATATATATATATATATTTTCTTTTTCCCTTTTTTTTTTGTAGAGAAATAAACATAACTTATCAATGCACATGGATTTTCTATTATTTTTCTATTTTGGTTTTTCATGAATAGGTTCCCAAATTCCTAATATTCAAATAAATTAAAAACATGTTACATTCCCTTATCAACCCATGTTCCCACAATTTCCCCACACTTATTTGCTACACAATCTCTATCTTAAGCTAACCAAAGATTCAATTGGGATAATTAATTTGTTTTCCGCTTAAGGCTAGTGATGTGGTTATAGAACAGAAGGGGATTAAAAGCTCAAGGGGCTAACAAAGGTGATGTAAAAGGTAGGCTTATTTGGGGTAAGTGAGTTGATAATCAAATATGGCCTCAATCATACGCAAGCATGTAAATATACTAAACAAAGGACATATAGACTGGAACAAAATACAGATTACAATCATAGAGAAGGAAACACACAGGAATAAAATATTTATGGTTAAATAATGTAACCATATAAATAAGCTCAAAGTCTCACAGGTTGTGTGTTCTTTGGCTCAAAAACCATGTTCCAAATACAACTTCAAACAAGTTTAACACAAAAATTTTGGTTTTAAATTAGTGAAAATTTTCAAAAAATAGGATCTTAAGAAGAAACTTATTATTTTAACCAAGTAGTAACTAAATGCAAAAATCAAATAAACATAAAATTAAATATGCAAATGCAACAATTAATAAAGAAAATAAAATATTGGTGTTTGAGACAGGAAAGTACTAACCCATGGAGATCGGTATCGACCTCCCCACACTTAAAGGTTGCACCGTCCTCGGTGCATGCTTAGATGTACAAGTGGACGGGCTGTTCCAACTGATGCTTTTCTTCAAGGATTGTGCAGTTGGACTTGTTTGTCTCCCCTTTTAAGCGTCTTCCGGTTCTCTTCCTGGTGGCCATCCTGGATAGGTTGTGCGACGCTGGCGACGCGGTCGCGTGGGTGACGCGGTCGCGTGGTGCGCGATAAGGTTGGGTGACGCGGACGCATGGGGCACGCGATCGCGTGACTCGATTTGTGCTAGTGGCGCGAGTGCAGCCTCGCGGTCGCACAACTCTCTGTTCAAAACTTAGTATTGCCAAAATCTAGGGTGATGCGATCGCGTGAGTGGCCTTATTTCCAATATGACGCGGATGCATGGGGCACGCGTTCGCGTGGGAGGGCTTGGGCTGCCAGCACGAGTCCAGCCCAACTCCAGCTCAACTTTCTGCCATACACCCTTTTTGCACCGATTTCAGGTCACGCGGCCGCGTGGGTGACGCGGTCGCGTGGGAGGCCATTATTCCCATATGACGCGGTCGCGTCAGCGATGCGGTCGCGTGGGGTGATTTGTGCCATTGGCACGCCTCCAGCGTTGCTCCTGCGAAACTCTTTGTTCATACTAATATTGTCTCCCATCTCCTTGCGACGCGGACACGTCGCTGATGCGGTCGCGTCGCGTGCTCGTTTTTTTTTTTTTTATAATCTGAAAAATGCAGAATGCAGTGTTAATATGAATGTGATGCAAAACTCCAGGTTCAATATAACAAAATAAAATAAAATTCAAAAATAAATAAAACTAAGTAAAAAAATGAAAAGGGAACGATCATATCATGGTGGGTTGTCTCCCACCTAGCACTTTTAGTTAAAGTCCTTAAGTTGGACATTTGGTGAGCTCCCTGTTATGGTGGCTTGTGCTTGAACTCATCCAGGAATCTCCACCAATGTTTGTATCTCCAGTAACCTCCGGGGTCCCAAACTAGGCATGTAAAACCCTTGAGCAGCTTCAAAAAGATTCTTAGGCTTCCGGGGTGTTGGATGTCAGAACAGATTCCAGGATCCCAAACTTTACTTTTACACCCGTTCTTGTCTCGATCTGCACTTTTCCAGCCGGGTGAAAGGTGATATGAATTCTCACTGCAGCGACCAAAAAGCTTCCTAGACTCATTCAGTTGAGCTTTATACCAACCTTTGCGTTTGAACTTAAAGCTTCCAACCATGATGAACTTTGCGGGACAATCCTTACCACTGGCCATCTTCCTCTTACTCTTAATGTTACAAAGAGCTCTAAGTTGACCATCCGTCTCCAATAGCCCATATTCAAGTGGAATTAGAAAGCTAAGGGATATAAAATTTACCCACTTGAATGTTGTGAAGGATGATGGCAACTTAGGGGGAGGTATGTTTAATGAAATTGCAAGTTCCACTCCCTTGTGCTCTTTTCTGATAATTACCACCTCTTTGCAAGCTTCTTCAATTTGAACCTCTTCCTCTTGGCAACTCTCTTCCAATTTAATCTCCTCTTCATTGCTTTCCAAGGGCATGGGAGGTTGTGCTTCTTCTTATTGAATCTCCATATCTTGATCAACATCTTCCAAGTCTTCAACTATGATATGCTTTGGAGGTTGTACACCCTCAGCATCAATTTCAATTGTCTTGGAAGGAGGTTCTATGACTGGACTTTCCCATGGAGGTTCTGCATCTCCTAAGTCTTCAACCACTTCTTCTTCTTCAATAATTCCGGCTTCCTCTACTTGTTCCAGTACAAAGTCACGCTCCGTACTGTTTACTGGAGTTTCTAGTATCTCCTTCATGCTACGTTCTTCATTAGATTGTCCACATGAAGCCATGGGGGTTCCTTGAGTGTCCGAACGTCGGAAAGCTAATTGACTCATTATTACTTGCCCCAATTGATGAATGGTTGCCTGACATCGATCCACTGTTTCCTTGAGACGATCCTTTGCCTCTTGATGCACTCGGCTTTCATAAATAGGATCATAGTGCTCTTGGATTGATGGATATGGAGATGGTGAATATTGAAGTGGTGGTTCTTGTGAGTAATTGGGTTGGAATTGGGGTGGTTCTATATATGGTTCATATGGCTCATAAGGTGGTTGGTATAATGGTTGAGGGTTAGGGTCATATGGAGGTGAATGGCGGAAAGGGGCTTGTGAGTTTGGTGGTCCAAAGTTATATTGAGGAAAGGGTTCATAGGCATATGGTGGTGGTTGTTGATAGTCCATTGGAGGTGGTTGTTGCCATGAGGATTGATCAAGTCCTTGTGGCTCCTCCCATCTTTGATTGTTCCAACCTTGATGCCTGTTCTCATTGTAATTTCTTCTTCCTGCAACATAATTGTAACCAGACTCATAGCCAAAGGGGTGAGAGTTCATAGTAGCAAATAAAAATTAAAAATGAAAATAAAAATAAATTAAAATTAAAAGGTTATTTAAATTTTGAATTTGAAAATTTTTAAATTTGAATTTTGAAAATTTTTAAATTTGAATTTTGAAATTTGATTTTTTTTTAAATAAGATAAGATAAGATAAAAATTTTAAAATAAAAACCAATAACCTTTTTAATTTATGAAAAAGTAAAAAAAGTAAAAATAAAAATAAAAATAAATAAAAAAGCAAATATTTACAATAACCAATAATAAGGCACACGTTTGCAATTCCCCGGCAACGGCGCCATTTTGACGTTAGGATTTTTGCCAGTAAAGAATGTCATAAAAACAGTCGCGTTGTAGATATAGTCTCTAAACCGACAAAAATCCCTTCGTACAAACGTTTTGGTTGTCACAAGTAACAAACCCCTTTAAAATTGATAACCCAGTATTTAAACCTCGGGTCGTCTTCTCAAGGAGTTGCAGGGAAGTATGTTCTTATTATTGGTTATGAGTTTGTAAATTGGGGTTTAGGAAGTAAGGTGGGAATATGTTATATGACAAATAAAATAAAATAATAATAATAAAATCTCTTGGCAAGGTATAAGAACTGGAGGTCCTATCCTTATCAATTGTGATGAAAATTAGATTTAATCTCACTTTGTTAACCTCTAACTATGAAGGTAGATCAAGTGGATTAATTAGCTTAATCCTCAGGTCCTAGTCAATTCCGATGGAAAGACTAGAGTTATTGGAGCAACTCCCAATTTCAACCACTCTTTTATTTGACAGCTCAAGCGTTACCAATTACTTAACCAAAGCCAAAAGGAAGAAAATATCTAAATTAAATAGCATCAATATAAATAAAGCAAAGCAAAATTAAATCTGAAAATTCCTCAAATTATATTAATAAAAGCAATCCAATCTAACATGAAAGATTTATGAATCAAATGGGCAACATAAGTAATTAACAAATAAAAGTATTAGAGTATCTAAAAGTAGAAGAGAAATAATAACTGAAGAACATTGAACCTGGGATTTAGAGGCACTCCTAAAACTAAGAGAAATCCTAAATCCTAATCCTAAGAGAGAGGAGAGAACCTCTCTCTCTAAAACCTACATCTACTCCTAAAATTGTGAATTGTGAGAGTCTTCCTCATGAATGGATGTATTTCCCCACTTTATAGCCTCTAATCTGTGTTTTCTGGGATGCAAACTGGGTCAAAAACAGTCCAGAATTCGCTAGTTTCGAATTTTGCCACGCTGGATTTCCGTCACTGCGACGTGGTTGCATGGATCACGCGGTCGCGTCGCCTAGAGTCAGGGGAACTATAGCATATTATATATCAAATTGAAGCCCCGGACGTTTGCTTTCCAACGAAACTGGAGCCGCATCGTTTGGACCTCTGTAGCTAAAGTTATAGTCGTTTGAGTGCAGAGAGGTCAGGCTGGACAGCTTAGCAATTTCTCCAACTTCTTGCATTCCTTCTACTTTTGCATGCTTTCTTCCCATCCTCCAAGCCATCCTTGCCTTATAATATCTGAAAACACTTAACACACATATCAAGGCATCTAATGGTAATAAGAGAGGATTAATAATAAGCAAATATAAGATCAAAGAAGCATGTTTTCAATCAAAGCACATAATTAGGAAGGCAAATGTAAAACCATGCAAATAATATGAATAAGTGGGTAAAGAGTTGATGAAATCCACTCAATTGAGCACAAGATAAACCATAAAATAGTGGTTTATCAAGCACACCAGAAGAGAGAGAGGGTTCAGACAAGTGAGGGGGAGGGGTTCTGCGTTTAAATTTTAAGCCACATTTACCGTTGGATTTTTCCGATGGTAAATCACTAAAAAGATGCATTTCATTAAACTGTTATACCGCAGATTATACCATTGGAAAATCCGACGGTAACATTGGCGCCGTCAAGTCTTATTTTTGCGGCAACAATTATCATCGGTTTTTACAAGTACATTCCGACAGTAATCTTTCCTGGCGACAAATTTCTCTTTCTTTCCGTTGGAAAATCCGACGGTAAATTCGCCGATACAACTCGACGCTAAATCTGACGGTATTCAATATTTTTCCTGTAGTACAGCAACCTACTCCAAATGACTGATGGATACTCCAGCGTCTGATCTGACCCACCTTGACCTACCAACTGACCATCAACTTGCCAACCTACCAATTGACACCTTGTGACTGGAGCTAGCTATCTAACCGACTGATCAATCGCCAAAAGACTCGAACCTGTTGACCAAGTGATACTTCGGCAATTTTTCCCGACCAACCTCCAACAACCCCAAGTAATCAACCAATTGGCCAATCGACTAATGATTGATAGACAAAGAACTACCTTATGACCTATTTCAACTTACTGACCACTGACAATCGACCTTGGATGACTGCTCGTCGAACAACCCCACTGGCCTACGTCGATCTACTACTAACTAACGACCAACATAGACAACTGATCTACCATTGGCCACGTCATTGGAACAATTTTTTCGATCATCGAACAACACTTGGCGACCTAACCCACCAAAACCCTGGTCGACTGCTTAGACAACCTCAAACTATGAAAGTTGATTGTCAATGCCCATCCCTACCATCCGATCATAGATGACTCCCTTGAGCCATGAGAGATTTTTGCCCTGGTTTCCTTCGCTCACTGAATATTTTGGTTCCACGACCTTTTTTTGTGATCCTTTGGCCTTGTGAGTTGGCGGGCCAACGAGCTATCCCGCCAAAACTTTTTTAAAACAAAATTAATAAAATTAATTAAAATTAATCTAAAGAAACATAATTAAAAATAAAATAAAAATAAAAAATAGCCAAAATTACAACACAATTTTTTCATTATCTTTTTCTAAATTTTCACCTTCAATGAAATGGTTTACAATATGCATAAAATAGAATTATCTTATTTTAAAAAATAAGTTACAAAATTTGAAAACATATATGAGAGTATAAAATAAAATAAATAATAAAAAAAGAACAAAAAATTAAAAAATGAAAGAAATGTATTTAAAAATTGTATATTTGTTAATTTTTGTAGAATTAATCATTCTTTTATATAAAAAAAATTGGCCGGTGGGCTAGCCCATCCAATCTCCCCAAAACTTACGAGTTTGATAGTGCGAGATTGGCAAGCAACCTTTTGGCGGGTTCGGTGGGCCGGTGTAAGACCCAGAATCTTTGAAAAGTCTTATTATGATCAAGTCTCAAATCATACGGTTATTTATAGCCTTAATTTCGGAAATCACTTTATTAAAGATAATTAAGGCAAGTTTTGATTTATGTGATTTGAGATAAGTTATGATTATTATCCAATTTCACAATTATTGGATTATTTTCTATATTCAGAGTATAAAGTTGGTAGTTGTGAAATAATAAGGATTTCTATATGATTTGGATTAAATAAGTAATATTTTCAATATTAATACTGCTACTTTGGAAAATAAGGGATTTAATTATATTACTCCTAATTATTTGATTTGGATATTTTATTGAAAATAATTTGTGAAATTGGTGAGCAAATAGTATTTTCTATATATAATTAGTGTTGGATTTAAATTGGGTTTCAATTACTATATTACCCTA
The DNA here is from genome assembly GCF_003086295.3 of Arachis hypogaea. Classification (NCBI taxonomy): domain Eukaryota; kingdom Viridiplantae; phylum Streptophyta; class Magnoliopsida; order Fabales; family Fabaceae; genus Arachis; species Arachis hypogaea. The sequence goes on along the minus strand of NC_092055.1, from coordinate 118,413,535 downwards.
TTTTTAAGTGAAATTACTAAAATGCCCATGCCCTTAACCCTAAGTTTCAAAAGTGAAACCCTAGTCCCTAACCCTTAGCCGTCACTATCCCTTTCCCTCCTATCACCCAAACCCACGGTGGAACCAGAAAGAAAGGCGAGCATAAAGGGAAAGCAGAAATGGGGAAAAGAAGGGAGGAAAGTGCGCCGGCCAGGGGAAGGAGTTGCTGCCGCCACGGTCGATCACGTCTGCTGCCACGCCTACGTGCCACCACGCCTCGCAGTCGAACCCATTTCCGCTGCTACCACCGTCACGGAGAAGAGGCGTCGAAGAAGGGCCGAACTTGCGCCTCGTCGCTGCCGTCCCTGGGGCTTCGAGCCGCGTCGCCGTCCTTGGTGACCCACGAACCGAGAGCACACGCACGGGGTGGAGGACGGCGCTGCTGTCGCCGCTGCTTCTCCCAACTCCGCTGCTGCCCGTTGAAGACGACGCCGTCGCGGGTCAGAACTCAGGCGAGAGAGAGCAAGTCACGAAGGAGAGAGCCACACCCAGTCCCTGGTTGCCGCCGCGCCAAAAGGGGGAGTGGCCGCCGTCGTTGCAGAGGAGCCGCGCGGCCACCTTCGCATTCTCGCGCACAGAGAGGGGGATGCGCGAAGGGGGATCTTCTTCCGCCGTTGTCGTGCCGTGAGCGCCGATTCGGTGGTTGCCGTCACCGCTGCATGGGTTCCTGTGGTCCAAGCCGCCTTTGATGGAGCTCGCATCGCCGTCAGCCATGGCCGCTGCACCTCTGGCCACCGAAAAAATTTCGCTGCCGCCGCCAGAGAACTCTGCGGGTAAGGGTTTTAAATTTGTAGGTTCGGTCATTTTGAGTTTCGAGAAGGTTTTGATGCTGCGTGGTTTTTTATAGATGACCCACCGGAGCTTCTGGCCGCCGCCGGAGCTGTTGCCGGGGCCGGTTCGAAATCGAAACTGCTTCGTGTTGTTATTCCGGTAAGAGATTTTGTTTCGAAAAGCCTCGCGTTAGTATTCTGTTGTGTTCGGTTAATGAATATGAGTTTTGATAACGTGGGGTCGAGTCCTGATTATTGTATGTTGCGATTAGTGTTGCTATGGTCATTGCGAACGTGACTGGGAGCCGAGGTTTTGGTTGCCGTCAGTTCGGGATGAGGCGGAAAGGACTCTATGAGACGTTTGGATTATGGAATTGCGTTTTGAGGTAGGGGCGCTTTTCGAAAACTAGAGTTTATTATTGGAATTATTACATATGAGTACTGATGTGAGATATTGTGTATTTGGTGATTGTATCTGCCTTATGTATTATTTGATTGACTCGAATGACTATGGATGTTGGTTTGGCTGAATTGTTGTGTGGCTTATGAAATGTAATGTTTGAAGTTGATTCTTTAAAGATTTGAAATGAGTTTAATCCGTCAAGGATTGGTTTGAATTGAGTCAATTATTTTGATGATGTGAAAGATGGAATACTCTTGAAATTCAGCCTGGGTTGCTTTAACTGATTTGGTTTTGATAAATGATTTATTGCTGAATCGATTCTTTAAAGCTTTGGAAATGAGTTAAATCGGTTGATATTGAGTTGATCTTGAAATGGTTTTCTTGAAATATGCCACTGAGGCGACTGTTGGATTTAGCTTGCTTTGAATTGATTTCTGGTTTTGAGCTGTTGAAAAGGAATGAGAAATGGTTTAGTTGGGACCCGAACCGGGTGGTAAAAGTCCAAGTTTTAGGGGAGGTGCTGCCGAAATTTCTACAAAATCCTACTCTTGTTTGTAAAGTTATTTAAAAAGGGTTGGATTTGAGAAATTGTATTAATTGATTTATTAAGAGAATATTTATGTTTTCAAGCTTAATTTATTTAATGAACTTTATGCGTTGAGTTCGGCTTATTTAGAAACGAACTATTTGTACAGTTTGAATCACTGAAGGAAAGAATGATGCTCTAATATTGATTTCAATATAAAAAGGAGCTTTTAGTGATTTTAAAGGAATTTAGACTTTTGATTGAGTAATCAAGTTTGAGGCATTTTGGAAGAGTTAGGAAAATGGGTTCCAAAAAGAAACCTGAAAGTGGTTTGATTCGAATGAACCGGTTCCGTTTCAAATGAGTTGATTTTTGGACCGGGTTGGAACTTGTGATTTTGCATGATCGGTTTCATAATAAATTCAGTTTTATTTACTTGAACCGGGAATCTATGATTTTAAAAGTTTCAATGAATTTTAAGGAATTTATATAAGTTGACCTTTCCTAAGGACTTGGGACTCTGCCGAGGAACTTTTGTTATGAAATTCCATTGTTGTATGGGTGATTTTGAATACTTTAAAATAAATCCTTAACTTGCCATGGTTTTGGAAGTTTTGGAAAGAGAATGCCGAGAGTGGCTTTGTTTTAAAAAGGGAACTCACTTTGAGTAAATTTGGCTTATGAGCCTGAGATGATTTGAGAAATGAGATCTTTAAAGCCAAGGCTAAAAAGAGTTAAAATTTGATTTCAAAGTGAAATGGCTTGAGAAAAGTGATTTATGGCTTAAATGCTGGTTTTATGAATTTGATGATGTTGAATGGTGGAAGTGTTGTTTTGTTGTGAGCCGGAATGGCCGTGTATGCTATTGAACTATGGCTGATTGCCGAATGAGTTGTGAGCCGTATGGCTGATTATGAATTATGAACTTAAGCCGAAGGGCTGTATTTATTGATAAATTGGCTGGTTCTGGATTGAACCGTGAGCCGGATGGCTGAGATAGATGGTGATCCATGGTTGAGTACAAATGCATGTATGCAATCGAATGAATTGTGAATTTAAGCCGGATGGCTGAGATGAATGTTGTATGCGAGTATGCTTGTGTTTTCTCTTTGGTTGTAAGGGTGACAGGGCACCGATACCCTCTAATGGCGACAGGGCGCAGATACCCTCTAATGGCGACAGGGCGCAGATACCCTCTAATGATAATAAAGCGCAACAGAGAGACTGTGTCCGAGTTAGCTACCGGACACGTCGGGTTGGCTTGGTAACCGACAGATGATATCATCAGCCACTAGGGACAGGCATGCATCATATGTATTTGTGTGACATTGGTTGGGTGTGCATATTATACTTGGTTTGCCTATGTGATTAATTGCTAACTGTTCTACTTGTAATAACTGTTTGTTTGTGCTTGAACTTCCTATCTGTGTTTGCATCTGGGACTCTGTTGGATTGTGGTGATTGGTTGATGGTTGGATTGTTTGGGCCTAGGGCCGTGGTTGGAATGAGATGAACCGATGGTTGATTTCGGTTTTGTGTTTCTGGTTTGGAATAAAATATGAAAGGCTATTTTGTTTCAGCATAGATAAATCGTTTTGAAAGGCTTTTGAGTTTTTGAGAATTGAATGGTTCCTCTTTCAGAAAAGATTTCCGACTTTACTTTTATTGTAAACCGTTGTTTTTGAAAAGGAGGCATAAGACGGTTATTAATCACTGGTACGGTTTATACTCACGTATCCTATTACAGTAATTCCCAAAAACCCTCTACTGAGAACCCTTTCGAGGATGATGTTCTCACCCCCCTACATTTTTTCCCTTTCAGGATATGGGCGCAGAAGTTACGAAGAGCTTATTTAATTGTTGTTGTGATGCTCTGTATTGTTTTAGCTATGGTTTATTCTACCCTCGCCTTTATCTTGATATAATCTGTAAGAGGGATAGGAATTGTATTGGATTATGGTTGTAATATTACTTATATATATGTATGTATATATATGGATGTACTCTTTATGAGTTTTATAAGTTGTATGGTATTTATGGATGTATGATATCGGATAAAAGTATTTTTAGATCGGTATTGCGATTTAAAGTTTTAAACAGGCTCATATTTTAGTATTAAATAATATAAAAGTCGTCGTAATGTCCGAACTATCAGAGTCGCGCAGCCGGAAGTGTGAGCTTTGGTAGTTAGGGTGTTACAGCCGGCGCATTGGGTTTGGCCTTTTTTCCTACCCATAGTTATGACTAAGTCCACGTAAGTAGGGTTTTAGGGTTTGGATCGGTTTTGAGTCAAAAACTCATCTGATCCGAATACTAAATTTACTTGTGGTGCGGTTTGTATTGGATATTTTTTTTCTAGAGAATTCGATCCAATTTCAACCGGTTTAGATTGAATTGAATTTGCAATTTTGTAAATTTAAAAAAAAATATACATAACAAGTATCAACATCACATTTTAAATAACCAATAATGATATAACGAGTCTCAACAATATCTTAAAAAAACTAACAATAGCATAACAATAGAAATAAAATTATAGGTTAGTTAAAATAAATAAATAAGAAAATCTCATTTTGAATTCATAAAATATTATTCACTAAATAAAAATAATATATGAATAATATAAAAATGTATAACAAATTGAACGTATTATAAACAAAATTTAAATACAATAATAAAATAATAATATATCACATTGTATAGTTTGAATTGGATTAGTTTAAATAAGTAGATTCGAAATCTAATCCAATTCATGCGATTTTTCAAAAATAAAATCTAATCAAATCTAAATTAGTACGGTTTTAATCGATTTTTTGTTTGGATTGGATTGGACGAGCAATTAATTTAGATCGATTTGAATTTGAACACTCCTATACGTAAGGTTGACACTATTAACAATACTATATATTTTTTAAAATTAATAAAAATTTTAATGTTTATTTAAAAAATGTTAGATATCATTAATTTTTTTATTCTATAATAAAAATTAAATATGGACATGCAGTTTATTTAAGAAAGTTATAATTTCGTAATATTATTACATGTAAAGTATACTTTTTGTCCCTAATATTTTCGAAAAAATTCAAAAATACCCTTAAAATTTAATTCGTTTCAATTTTATTCTTAATGTTTTCAATAAGTTTCGATTTTATTCTTACCATTAATTTTTGGAAATGTCTTTGGTGGGAAAAGAATAATCTAGTCCTTTAAAGACCAAGCAGAAATATTCTTGATGTGTGGTTCAGATTGATTCTGTATATAAGTTGTCTATAATATTAAATGTGACTCAATACTTATCTGAATTACAACAGATATATTGTGGTCTGGTTAGACCGACGACATAATGACCGGTTAAAATTTTTTTTTTTCGAAAAAGTGTTGATATTTGGATTAATGGGCTGAGTGGCTGTTGGGCCTTAAAAAACTTTAATAATCTAAAAATAGTTTATTTGTTTTGGACCTTAAAAAATTATAATAATAATAATAATTAATTATAATATTTAAAAAAACTTATTTTTATATTATTATTATTTTAATAAAAAAGAGGTAATTTTCAACGAAACAATATACTACTAGTAAAGAAGAAATGGAGATCGGAACAAGGGAAAACATCATCTCATCATACAATTTCTCTTCTTAGAGTTAGTTTGTCGCTACAAGTAATAGCCTCAAGTCGGTGTGAGATGTCTTCTTCTACCTGAAATTACAGGGAACCGAATGCGATCTTTGTTTCGACGGGACTTCTTGCTACATTTCCAGTAATCGGTATCCATGGCCATACCGCCACCCATCTGCCTCCGCGCCTCTTCCTTGATGAGATTACTTCCTCCGTTCCTATGATAATCGGAGGCTCAGTTTCATTTACCCTATGCCCAATTTTCCTTTCTTTATTATTTTTTTTTTTGCCATCATCATCTCTATCATTTTGTACCATGGCTTCACCTTTACTATTAACCACACACCAAAAGTGTTCCCTGATTCTTTGGCAACTGTCTTCCATAGTGTTTCTACCATAAAATTTGACAAAATCTCACTTCCGCTATTAACGGCATCGGCCATTGCTAGTGGAACATCTGGTACGATAAGGAATGTAATAAAAATTTAAGAATGGTAGTAACAACATCTATAGAAATCAATTTATAATTGCAAGAACTAGAAATACCTGCTGTAATAGAAGACCATGATTTCTAGGAAACTTGCAAATTGATATGTCTAGCATTGATGGTAAATAAAGTATATTTTCTCCAAATTTGTCTCAAATGTTTTTTTTATTTTTTGTGAATAGACTCCTATATTTTTTATTTTTTTTATTATCTGTTCCTTCAAGGTTCACAATATACTTTTTTCATCAAAAAAAGCTCTTTAATTTTTTTATAATCTAACTGTTAGTCAATTTTTCTTTTTCAATTTTACTCTCAAAATTCATTTTTCATCATCATCATTCTTATGATCTTTTCTGAACCATTCCTCTCTCTTTGAACCATTCCTCTCTCCCTTTCAAATATCTTCTTTCCAAATCTCCATTGTCACACAACATCACTGTAACACCCTAACTATCAAAATGTCACACTTCCAGCTGCGCCACTCTGATAGCTCGGGTATTACAACGATTCTTAAAATATTTAATACTAAAATATGAGCCTGTTTAAAACTTAAACCGAATTTTTCAAAACATACATCCATACTTACAATACAAATTACAATACTTACAGAGAATACAAATATATATACATACATACATATTATTACTTTACAGGCATTACATAATCAATTTTCTATCCCTCTTATAGAAACTTGTAAAGATAAAGGCGAGGGAAAAAGTAACTAATACAACACAAAATATCGTTTAAAACAGGAAAGGAATAAATGAGCTTTTCTGAACTTCGTCATCCATAACCTGAAAAAGAAAACACCTGTAGGGGAGTGAGAACATCGTCCTCGCTGGTTCTCACTATAGGTTAGAGAATTAATATAATAGGATACGTGAAAATAAAACCGTTACAGTAATTAATAACCGCCTTATGCATCTTTTCAAAACCAAAGATTTAATATCAAAACTCTGAAATCCTTTCTAAAAGAGAAAACTGTTAATTCTTCAAAAATTCAAAAGCCATTTTAAATTTTTTTTCTAGACAGTATGAATGGCCAAACTGTTCCAAGCATAGGTTCATTAAGTCTATGCTGGACCAGTTTAGTTTTTCATACTTTTCTAAACAAAAAACACAAACCAAACACGGCCTTCGGCCCATCTTATAATCAATTACAACCCTATGCTCAAACAACTCAATCCACAGCCAATCCATTATATTCCAACCAATTTTCAGTCACAAACACAAGTAAGAAGTTTCAAACACAATCAAGCAGTTACATCAAGTAGAGCAATTAGCAATTAAATATAATTATTCACATAGGAAAACTAATTATAATATGCACACCCAAACAATGTCACATAGATGCATATGATGAATGCCTGCCCTATGGTTGATGATATTATTTGTCAATTATACAGCCAACCCGACACGTCCTGGTAGCTAACCATGGACTGAAACACCCATGCGGAGCAAATGGGTTTGAGCTACAACCCTTTACTACTACCCGCTTAACCCAGAACTAGTGGAATAATCACTACTGCGGCTACTACCTAGGCGAATGTTTAAAAGCTCAAGCTGGAGCAAGTGGGACGAACCACAACCCTTGCTACTACCCAAGCATCACAATCACTGACCTGGAGCAAGCGGAACGAACCACCATCCTTGCTACTACCCAGGTATCTCAAACATACATTCATTTATGCCATATATCACTTTCTCCACAAATCACTTTACCTTGAAATCAAAATCAATTCCTTCCCGCCTCAACTTTAAACTCCCTATTTCTCAAATTATTTCAGGCTCATAAGCCACTTTTCCTCAAACGTAAATTTCTCTTTTTAAAACAAAGTCACCTTCCTCAACATCTTTCCATAACATTTTAAAAATCACACCAAATCAAAAGTTTTTTCTGAGAGATTTAAAATCATTCATCGTAAAACAGGATTTGGTAACAAAAGTTCCTCAGCAGAGTCTCAAGTCTTTAGGGGAGAATAACATAACTCATTTCCTCAAATTCGTTTAAAATCTTTAAAACATTGGCTTTCTGATTTGAGTAATAAAAATAGAATCTAAGCCAAACCCAGTCGTGTAGTCAATTACTCCGAACATATTTTCAAAATCATTTTTTTACTTAAACAAAATCAACTTCTATTCCATGATTAAATAGCGTTTCAAACTGCTCAAAATTATTTTAGTCTTGCAAAAATTCAGAATTCAAAGAGTGCTTAAAACTTTTCCTAAAACATTATAAAATGAGACTTATCAATAGACATTCAAGTTCTTTCAAAGTCACTGAAACTCCTCCAATTCAAACCCTCAAGTCAAATTCAAAGACAAACCCTTTTTACATTTAAAACAGCCTTAAAACATAGGTTTCTTCTAAATGACTTGCTCCCAAAAGAGATATAATACTTTTCTTAAGAAACAAGATTAAATCATAGTTTCTTTTTTAATTATTTATTTCAAAAGCATAAGTCATCCCTTTCTTAAATAATCCAAGTATAATAGTAGAAGTCTTTAACTCATAATTTTTCAAATAACATTTCAATAAAGTCTCAGATTTTACAAAAATTTCGGCAGTACCTCTCCTAAAACTTGGACTCTACCACCCTTTTCGGGTCCCAACCAAACCATTCCGCAACCCTCTTTAATGGGCTCAAAACCAAATCAGTTCAAATCAGCAAGTTGGTTTTATTTTCAGATTTCAAGAACACCAATTCAATCTCAAATCAATTTCCAAAAGATTATCCTCGATTTCAAAACTTTTAAGAAACAACTTTAAAGAAGCATTTCAAGAACAGTCCGTTTTACAAAACCAAATAATAATCCAGTCAAACAAGCATTCATATTCATCCAAGACAACCAACTATACAACCAACAATACATAAGACTTATACAATCACTCAAAGATACAATTTAAACCCAAATATCAATTATCCAAATTAAATCATATAACTTCTCATTATCTCACCAGAACATATATATATATATATATATATATATATATATATATATATATATATATATATATATAGACTTAAACTTAAAGTATTTATGAAAATCAATTTAATCATTCTTAATAAATTAATCTCTAAGAATCTAAATTAATAAAATAAATCATAATTTATTCATAATAAAAATTACTAGAATTAAATTATAACTCTTTCATTACTAAATTTTAATTTCAAATTATATAAAATAACTAATTATAAAAATTATATAAAAATGATAATTAACTTAACTCAAAATATTAATAAAATTAATTTAATTATTCTTAATTGATTAATTTTTAAAAATAAAAAATTTTTATTAATAAAATAAGTCATAATTTTTTTTTTAATAAAAGTTACTTAAATTAAACTATACAATTCTTTTTTATGTTTTAATTACTAAAATTATGTAAAATATTCAATTATAATAAATTACTTAAAAATATTAATTAATTTAAAATAAAATTATCTGCGAATCTATTTAATTATTTCTAATAGAATAATTTATAAAATTATAAAATTTAAACTTAATACAATAAAATCACAATTTATTCATATGAAAATCTTAAAAAATACGAAATGTTACAACCACTACCACCACCGTCATCCTCTAAACTTAGATGAACACTCTACTTTTGCCTTCAGTATCTCTCACAACACATGCTTCTTTTCCTCTTTTTTCTTCCAACTTAGATGTTTTTTCTCGTTATTCCAAGTTTATAGGCATTTATGACCAAAAAAAAAAAAAAAAGAGGCATTAGATTTCACTGAAAAAGGTTTTTTTTTTTTTTTTCATTGAACTTCGCTATAATAGTAGACATCCCCTTTTTTTATCATTGAACTTCGCTATAATAGTAGACATCTGGTCTGGTGGCCCTGCCTCTGGTCTTACTTTCTTTTTCTTTCATTTTTTGTTTCTCCCTCTATTTTTCAATTTTTGTGGATATTTTAAGTTTAGCTTCTTTTTTTTTTATTATGTCGAATTGATGATACTAGTATTAAATAATTTAAATAGAGTTTCTTCCATCAAATTTAGATTCAATCTATTTAGAGATATTTTAGTTGAATATGTTTCTTCTTTTAGAGATTCAATCTATTTAGAGATATATTTATTTTATTTTATTTTGTTTTTTATTGGCGTGGGAGGCTAGTCGAATGGGGCTAGATGATTGGATTGTAAAGTATGAATTCAGTTTCCGAAATTGAAAGATGCATCTTGTTTGGGGTAATTTGTCAAATTAATTATACAGTATCTGCTAGACCTAATTAGTTGTAACACGTTTTTACAATTTAAAAAATGTTGGTAGTAGTGTTGGTATTGTGTGTCAACAGAAATTTGAAAAGAGGTTATGTGTAAGAGAGAGAGAAATAAAAAAGAGAAAAATGATGATGACCATGAAGAATAAATTTTGGGAGTAAAATTGAAAAAAAAATTGACTAATAATTGATCATAGAAAAATTAACGATAAAGATAAAATTAAAATTTGTCAAAAATATTAATAATAAAATTAAATTTAAACAAATTAAACGTTAGAATTATTTTTAAAATTTAGAAATATAAAGCATACTTTATCTTATTATTACAATAAAAAATACTAGTAAGACTAATAAAAATGGATATTTATATATTTAGATTTGAAATAATCATTTACAAAGAAAACAGAATCCGTCCCTTATATGGGTACCATTTTGGGTTTCATGAATGTATCTAAAAAACAAAATTAAAAAAAATATCTGTTTAAAGTAAGAATATTATAAAATAATAAAATAATAATTTAATTAATAATTTTTGAGAAATTATAAAAACATTTTAAATAATTTTAAATATAATAAATATATAATTTAAAAAATTATTAATATAAAATTATAAATATAATATTTTATAAGATAATTTTAGATATTATCTCTCTCACATTTTTATATTTTAATTCATTAGTAATTAGAATATCACTTTATCATGTTTTGGTCTTTCCATTTTAAAGGGGGGAAGTTGATCTATATCAAATTAAACCACATATATCATCCATTGCGGATTTGCAGTTGACCAAAAATCTAAGCATTAATTACTAGTTACTACTATCACTAAAATAAAAACCCCACACAATTCAATTGTCCATGTATCAGAAAAATGGAGAAGAAAACAATCCTCCTAGTTTTGGCGTTGTTATTTTGCTGCATGAGTGTCCAAGTTCATTCGAAATATCACTCGGAGAACAAGCACGGTTTCCATCACAAGGAGAAAGCGACCAATCTCCATTTCTACCTCTTTGACTTCCTCACTGGGAAAAACCCCTCCGCCGTGGAGATCGCGCGACCCAACCGTCCCGTGGGGGCAAAAGCTTCCACTCCATTCGGCCATATTTATGCCATTGATGATCCACTGAGAGAAGGGCCTGATGAAAACTCAACCGTCATTGGCAATGCGCGGGGTTTTTACTTGTCAACAAGCCAAAGTGAGGATCTAACCCTTCTTATGAATGTGGATTTTGGGTTCACCAAAGGAGAGTTCAACGGGAGCTCCATCAGCGTGGTTTCGAGGAATCCGGTGACGGAGCCGCATAGGGAATTGGCTGTGGTCGGAGGGAGAGGCAAGTTCAGGCTCGCTAGAGGCTTCGCTGAGCTTACAACTTATTATCTCAATACAACAAATGGTGATGCTATTATTGAGTATAACGTTACTGTTTTACATTATTAATAAGGTGTAACAGAATAATGTTAGGTGCTCCAGAGGAGTACTGGGTCAGCAATTTTTGTGATTTATAGCTATCAAATAGTCATCAATGATTTTTTAATGGTGTGAGATTTCATCTAGTGGTGTAAAATTATGTTGGTTACATACTGACCAAAATTTAATAAAATTGCTGATTTCTTAAACTTTTTCGTATACCAAAATTATTTATCAAATTCAGTCACTAGTATAAAATATATGTTGGAATATAAATACACATATAAAATAAATTATATTACACATGTATTTATACACAAATACATTAGTGATTAATTTGAGTGGCTGATTTTAGTGTACAAATAATATTTTTTAAGTGTGATATTATCCTAAGCTCAAATATGACGGAATGATTATCATTATATTATTTTCTCCATTTTAATTTATTACGTTTCATTGTGTTAAAATAATAAAATTAATATAGTAAGAAAAAGAAAAAAAGTTAAGGAGAGGATTCATAGCAGATATCATGAAACAATGAGGTTTCCTAAATTTTACTTGTTGGAAAGTTATCATAATATGTTATTATTGATTTGGAAGGAAAATCTGCAAGGACACTGCGATAATGTGTATCTTTCTGATTTAATATAATGAGTAACGTCTTTTTGTTAAGATTTCGTCTTGTAATATGTATTAATTGGCAATTCAATATGGAATTAATGGCGTATATATATTCCCTTGTTCATCCGCTGAGATTCCGTTATGAATTTGGGATCATTTGTAATTTTGCTGCGCTTTGACAACCTCTATAATTCCAGATCAGATGCCTTGAACAGTTACTTTTGATAAATCACAATTAGCAGTTTAACTTTTACGGAAACAAGAAATTGTGTCTGAGACAATGTATATGACATATATGTGTAAAACACATGAGAGAGGCAAAAATTAGTTACAAATATTCAAGTACCTCAATTCTCATTAATATAGATAGATTTATAATTACTTACTCTATTTCTATCCATAAAATTAAAAAAATATATATATAGACAAAGTTGAAAATGAATTACTCTAATTAAGTATTTAAAATACACTACTAAAAACATACAAGTCGTATTTGGAATTAAATATTTGAGATTTCATTTCCAAATTACTATATTTACAGATAGCATTAAAAATTTGAAATCATTCAAATCCAGCAAACCGCTTTCAATTTATATGGAAAATAATCTGTGTCCCTTCTCCGTTAGATAAAAATAAAACTTGCTTATTTGGGAAGATTATTGATGTCTTTGCAGTATTTTTAGTAATTTTTACATTTTTTAGTAGTTTTTTTATATTTAAACTAAAATGTTTTTATTTTAATTGAAGTTTTTATAACTGATTTATATATTTGGAGTTGTTTTAAAATTATTGTGTATTCAAAATTATTTTTTAAAAAATCAAATGAAAAAAATAATCAAAGACGGCACCATAAAAGAACCCAAGTTGAACGTCCAAAAAAACGGGCGCCCAACGCCCAATAATCAATCAAAATGGGCGCCCAACGCCTGCAAAAGAAGAAGAAGGAGTGGCACCTAATTTCAGGATTAGGCGCCCAACTCTAGTAATTATGCATAGTATTGGGCGCCTAGCGCTTATACTTTGGCGCCCAACTCCAAATGATTTTTCAATCCAGAGGTCCAAATTCAAGCGCCAAACCTTGGGGCTCAACGTATTCAAAGAAAAATTGGACTAATTCCATGCATATAGTGATCCCATGCAGTGATGTACTTGCATAAATGTCTTCACGAGGAGCTAATAACATAACAAGTATTTAAGCACACTTGACATAAAAATTTATGATTCGGTTTGAAATTAGAATGCTATGAAAAATTGTTAGAATGCTTTGAAAGTTAGAATGTTTTGATTGTCGCTATGCTGTGACTAAAGCTTTATTAATATAATTACTGTGTTGAGTGTATTAAAATGCTTTCAGAGTTGGTGAATTTAAAATTATATTTTAAAATTGTTATAATTAATTGTTTTCGAAATTATATGTATATATTCATTTTGGTTCTTATGAAAGAAAATATGCTCCATTGCAATTAGTGCTTGTTATGTTATTATTTGCTGATATTCTTTACGTTATTAATATATTGTTAATATATTCGCTGTACAGACATGACGACAGGCAACAGAGATAAGTCGAGTGGGACATGTGCTCGTGGTAGAGGGAGGACTTCCACCGAATCTTCCAGCGCTGTCCAATCATCGCCCTCTACCCCGACTTATCCATCAACCCCTGTGATGTGGCAGGCGGGTCCATCGGACTAACAATTTATCATGGTCCTCAACCCGAACCAGGTGCCTCCTTCTGCTACGCCCCCTGTAGATGCAACGATCCCGCCGACAGAGCCTGCAGTGGGTGATACCTCCAATGCCCCCGAGCAGGAAGTCCTTCCACTATCGCCTGTCATCCGGCTGAGGATTTGGCCCGATGGTATGTATCGTGAGTTCAATTTTATAATATTAAATTTGTTTATCTTTAGTTTGTTTATGTTAAGTTTGTTTATCTTATGTGATTGTTATTGTACGGTTTGATCTGTGACAGGTTTACACGAACCCCAATGCTTGCACACCAGAGATATCCAAGGTCATTAAGTCTATGTATGACCATCCATGACTGACCTACACGCAGATTCCGGCTGAGACCAAAGAGCGCTGATTTTAGAAGTGGGCAGTAAGAACTCAATTTGGTTAGAATTGATTGACTGCATTTGAACTATATTTTATTCCAACTAACTAATGTTGGTGAATCACTTTGTGCAGTTAAAATTCATATGGGATGTGGAGCATAACCTCATGATCCAAAAGATCTAAGACCACCAGGTGATGAGATATTTTGGAGGAAGAAACGAATCTCTCCCAAAATACCACAATTCTAACCGGCAAGTGCACCGGGTCGCATCAAGTAATAAAAACTCACGGGAGTGAGGTCGATCCCACAGGGATTGAAGGATTGAGCAATTTTAGTTTAGTGGTTGATTTAGTCAAGCGAATTGAGATTTGGTTGATGGTTTTGTGACTTGCAGAATTAAATTGCATTGAAGTAAAGAGAACAAGAAATAAATTGCTGAAACTTAAAGAACAAGAAATTAAATGACAGAAACTTAAAGTGCAAGAAATGTAAATTGCGGAATCTTAAAGTGCAAGGAATGTAAATTGCTTGAAATGTAAAGGGGATTGGGATGTGGATTTGCAGAAATTAAACAAGGAAAAATTAGATTGCATCAAACAGAAGAGTAAAAGGCAATTGGGATTGAACCGGAAATCAAGCGGAAAAGTAAATGAACATAGAAAGGAAAGAAACAGAATGTAAATTGGGGAATTGGATCTCAGGACCCAGAGACTAGAAAACCAAGTCTAGATCTCAATGCCTTCCTAGATCCAACAAGAACAATAGCAAGGAAATTGTAAATTGCAAAGAAAAGAGATGAAGAACAATGAACCGGAAATGGAATTCAATTAAGCAGTAAATAAACAGAGAGATCCAAGATTGAGATTGAAACAGAATTTCTTCAATTCTCCAATCCAAGATCCAAGACAAAAGTAAAAATGAAATTGAAAGCAAAGAAATTAAAGTTCACTCCAAAGCTCTCCCAAAAACTATTATGGAAATTCCAAAAGGAAAGCTCCCTCAATAACTTGAATTCTATCCTATTTATACACTTTCCAAAATGATCTTCAAGCCTTGAGTTGGGCCTTTGTTCTTGGTGGAATTGGGTTGAAAGAGGCCTTGGTTGATTGCTCTTTGAAGATTGAAGAAGAACCGAAGTGAACCAATTGAACCGGTTTTTGAAGTTGGCCAAAGATGATCTCAACGTTAGGGTCAAAGTTAGGGGTCTAACTTTGACCCTAACTTTTCATATCAGCAAGCTAAATTCCCTGGTTTGGACGTTGGTGCCAACGTTAGGGGTCTAACTTTGACCCTAACGTTGGCAATGCTTAGTGTGAGTGGCGCCAACGTTAGCCTCCAAGTTAGGGGGCTAACGTTGGCGCAAACGTTGGCCTTCCCCCTTTGTGATTTAAGTGCCAACGTTAGCCTCCAAGTTAGGGGGCTAACGTTGGCGCAAACGTTGGTGCCCAGGGGAGAAACTCTCAAGTTCCAACGTTAGCCTCCAAGTTAGGGGGCTAACGTTGGAGCTAACGTTGGCCACTTCCAGGGAGTGATTTACATGCCCAACGTTAGCCTCCAAGTTAGGGGGCTAACGTTGGGGCTAACTTCATGCAACCCGGTTCAATTTTCATTTATTCCATTGTCCTCTCTTCACTCCTTGCCATTCCTCTTTGCTTCAACCTTTCTCCAAGCCTTCTTCACCTATCATTGATCAACCAAACTAATCAAAGCTTTGCTCAAAATCATGAGGTATTCAATCTTCCACAATATGCAACAAATATAGCTCAAAACCTCATGAAATAGCATGAATTCACATATGGTTGGTTCAATCAAGGGAAACATGAAAATCTACTCAATTAGCTTGCTTGTAGCTCAAGAAAGTGCATAATTCTAATGAAAACTAAAGAAAAAGACTAGCTAAAATGGGCTAGGATGACTTGTCATCACCAGGCAGCCAAACGTTTTCAGCAGATGATGAGCGATGTTCTTCAGGAGAAAGACCACCTGACCTCATGGATTCGTCCAAACATCACGCGTGACCTGGAGGCTCATTTTAGAGATAACGAGGGGTTCAAGTGCTGACGTCTGACGAGCATCCCCAACAAGGCTTCGCCCAAGTCGTCGAGGTATACGGGTGGGTCGGTGACCTTCATGAAGACGAAGACGAGACTGGTAAGAATTTTGGCATTGTTATATGTTATAGTTGTTACTTGAATTAGTTAGTAGAGTTTACGGTGTTTAATTTCCTTTTTCATTATCATGTTACCCAATTTAGTTAGTAGAGTTTACGGTAACTAATTTTCAGTTTTAGTGGAGTTAGGTGGTTAGGATAGGTTAAGATAGGTTAGAATAGATTAGATTAGGCTCTGAGATTGCTGGAAAATATTATATTATTTAATTGTTTGCTGATTCCTATTGCTGAAGTTGTTTAAAAAATGCTTGACTGTGAAAATAATGATGTTAATTTGGTTTGGACGGGAACCCTTCAATGGTGGCTAAATCTAAATTTTAAGGGAGAGTTTATTAAAAATTTTATAAGATTTTCATTTAAATCGAAAAAATTAAAATTATGTTTTCGAAATTATAATAGAGATTTCCAGCTTCATATATATTTGTCCATTATTGTTTAATTTGTTCGTTTATTTTATTGTTTGGTTGATATATTAATTTGTAATCTAAGTCATGGGATCGTGAGGCGACACTAGCGGGACCTTCAAGTATACCTAAATTTTAAAGGCAAATAAGGAGAGATTGGCTGACGAGCGGTTGGCAGCCAATTATGTGAGTTTAAATTAATCCTAAATTTCAACTTGATTTGATTTAAAGTCAATTATTTAACTATTATCTTAAATCACAACTAACGTGTGTGACATAGGAGGAGTATCAGCAGAGGTTGGAGGCCGCGACCTAGAAATCTCAGCAGCCTAGTGGAGCCGAAGCCCGTTTCGAGACCTCAGCCGTGGATCCTGACAGGATTTGGCGCGAGACTACCTATAAACACCACAAGAATCGCCGCTTTGGTTTTGGCTCGTTCTTCGCCAGTGACTTCCGCTCCTCCACGTTGGCGGCTTCCTCTGTCTCTGCCATCAACCCTGCTGATCCCCAGGAAGTTATCGACCTGAGGGAGGAGGTGCAGAAGCTAACACGGGAGCTTTACCAGCAGCAGGAGCAGTCTGAGCAGAGGTATCATGAGATTCATACATGCGTTGCCGCCAGCTCGAACCTGAGAGAGAAGCTAGAGCAGCTCAAGCGGCTGCGATAGCAGATGGAGGAGTACAGCCAATAGATGCGCGGTGGAGGCAGCGGCGCTGCTGCTTCCAGCAATGACGCTACTAGTGGGGGACCAACGGCAGCACCTACTCCGCCGCCTCAGCAGGGGGACCACGACGCCGCCACCGCCGCCGCCGACGACGATTATCAGGACCTGTAGTTATTATGATATATGCATTTTTGTTTGTTTATGGTATATTACTCTACTTCAGTGACATTTTATTGTATACATACCATTTATTTTTAACAAAATAATTTGTTGATTTCTGCTAATTTTAGATTTTTTATAACAATTTCGTTTACAAGAGTTTTAATTTGATTTGACTGTTACTTATAGTTAAAGTGTGCCAAAATAAAAAAGAAAAATATCCTACTGGTGGATGTACTGTCAGATTAATCTGACGGTAAGTTTTGGCACCATTTGAAGTGAAATGGCGCCAAAGTTACAGGCGGATTAATCCGACAGTAATCATCAACCCAGGCTCGACAATCCATTAAAAACACCGACGAAAAATTCGCGATAGTTACCGTTGGACTAAAAAAATCTGTTGGTAAGGGGTTTTTGGCCATTTATACCGTCAACTATAGGACGATGGTAAATTCGACAGTAATGTACTTAGCGGCGGATTTATTTGATTAATCCGACGGTAAATCTCACGGTAATCAGCATTTTTCTTGTAGTGTCTTTTTCTTAATTAATTGACAAAGAAATTGACAATTAAATAAGATAAAGAGAAATTTAATTGCCAAGAGATTGGAGTTTTATTATATATGATTTGTCGTAAAATTATCTTGCATGAATCAAGGTAAATAAACATGAAAGTTTCCTTTTTTGAAAACAAAACTTCTCCGAAGCCTTAATATCTCCATTTATTGTTTATTTCTCTAATCATTTATAAGCATCCATTCATACTATACATTATTGTTATTATTTCAAGATCTCATCCACTACAAAGGTCTGTTGATCTAATTAGAGATTCGATTAAAAGTTGCTTGCTCAATCCTTTAATCCTCGTGAAAATGATATTCACTCATAGTGGTATTACTTGAAGCGATTTGGTGCACTTGCTAATTTAGTCCATCAAATTTTCGACCATCATTTGTCCACTTTGTGCCTCTGCAGAACCCAAAAAATTAGTCATCGAATTTTCAGCATGGTGGATTTTCCTGGTGCAAACCAAAAACAAGAACAAATATTCAAACCAAATCCATAGTAGTGAATGACTACTACGTCTATAAAATCACCTACACAATTCAACTTTGTTTGTATAAAAAAGAATGGAGAAGAAAATAACCCTCCTAGTTTGGCATTATCATTATGCTACATGAGCCTTCAAGTTCATTCAAAATATCACTTTGGGAACAAGCATGGTTTCAAACACGGAGAAAATGACCAATCTCCATTTCAACCTCTTTGACATCCTTAGCGGGAAAACCTCCATGATCGTTAAGGTTGTGCAACCCAGCACGGCCACGGGGGCAAATTTTGAAGAGTTACATCTCTTTATAGAGTTGTGACTTATTCAAAAGTTATGCCTGTTAAAAGGTTGCAACTATTTGAAAAATTATGTCTGCTGAAAGGTTGTAACTATTTGAAAAGTTGTGTCTGTTGAGTACGTAGTTGCATGTTGCATATATGTACTCCGTATCTATAAATTTCCCTCATTTCATTACTGCTGAAGCATCCATCTCAATACTTTTTTATGCGCAAAAGGAAGAATAGAGAATATTATTTTGTAAATTGTCATTTAGTGTAAGGCTTGACTGTGTGAATGCATAAACAAGTCAAGTGTTCTTCATTGTATCCTGCAGAAAAGTTGCCAGTAACCCATTTTGCACACCATTGTACATTGGTGGGGGCGAATTAAGCCTAAAGGAAAGTGTGTGTAACACACGCCTTGAAGAATTGCGCTATTTGATTCACTATCCCCTACTCTCTCAACTCACAATCTTTAAGCCTAAGTATTCACCAATAAAACAAAAATGGCCACTACATTAATTAAGGAGATGACGTCAGATTTTATCATCAAGTTAGAAAGATTTGATGGTAGAAATTTCATACGATGACAAAAGAAGATGCACTTCCTTCTCACAACACTAAAAGTGGCATATGTTCTTACCATACCAAGACCACCAGAAGTTGAAGGGGAGGCCATTGCAGAAACACGAGCCAGGAAAAAATGGAACAACGATGACTATATATGCATCGGGCACATACTCAATGACATGGCTGATGCACTATTTGATGTCTACCAAAATGTTGGGAGCGCAAAAGAACTATAGGACAAATTAGAGGCAAAATATATGGCCGAGGACGCAACAAGTAAGAAATTTCTTGTCACTCGCTTTAATAATTATAAGATGGTTGATGGTAGATCTGTCATGGAACAACTGCATGAAATTGAACGTATTTTAAATAATTTTAAGCAACATAACATGCACATAGATGATACTATTATTGTATCTTCAATTATTGACAAACTTCCTCCATCATGGAAAGAATTCAAAAGAACCATGAAACATAGAAAGGATGATGTTTCTCTTGAGTAATTAAGTAATCACCTTCATCTTGAATCGTAAACAAAACGATACTAAAGAGCAAAGTACTCATGCTAATCTTCACGTAATGGAAGATTAAAAATCCAACAAGCCCAACAAAAAGAGATACCGAGATTTTAATAAATCTCAAGGTAACAATGGTGATATCAGAAAGAATAAAAAGAAAGGAAATTATTTTCATTGTGAAAAACTATGACATTTTTAGAAAGAATGTTGTTTCTTAAAAAAGAAGAAAGAAAAGAACGACACAGCAATAAAAGATAATCTTATTGCTATTATTTCTGAGATCAACATGATTGAAAACATTGGATCATGGTGGATAGATTCTGGTGCAACTCGACATGTATGCAAGAATAGAGATTTTTTCAAGACATTCAAAGAAGAGAATGGGACTATTCTGTACATGAAAAATGCATCAACTGTTCAAGTAATGGGTAAAGGAACAGTGGAACTTGAATTCACTTCTGGAAGAGTACTAACTCTTACTTATGTATATTATGTACCCGAAGTCAGAAAAAATTTAGTTTTTGTCCCTCTACTTAACAAGTATGGGTTTAGGTCTGTATTTGAAGGAGACAAATTTATTCTGTCTAAGAGTGGAGTGTTTGTGGGTAAAGGATATCTATGTGAGAATATGTTTAAATTGAATATTGTAAATACTACTACATTTTGTTTATATTGCTGAGTCCTTTGATTTATGGTATAATCGTTTAGGACATGTTAATTTTCATAAATTAAATGATATGATAAAATATGATCTTATTTCAAAATCAATTAAAAATTTAGATGTATGCACAACTTGTATGTTAACCAAAATAACAAGACTTCCTTTTCAAAGAGTACAAAGAAATTCAAAGTTATTAGAATTAGTACATTCTGATATATGTGATTTGCATGGTTGGCCTACTATAGGTGAAAAGAAATATTTTATAATTTTTATTGATGATTTTAGTAGATATTGTTATATATATTTGATGCATTCTAAAGATGAAGTCTTGGATAAATTTAAGATTTTTAAAATCGAAGTTGAATTACAACATGAAACCTTCATTAAGTGCTTAAGGTCTGATCGTGGAGGAGAATATTATAATCCTAGTTATTTTGAGTCCACTGGTATTTTTCATCAAACCACTGCACCATATTCTCCACAAAAGAATGGTATTGCTAAAAGAAAAAATAGGGTGTTGGAAGAAATGGTTAATGCTATGCTATCTTATTCTGGTCTAGCAAAAGGTTATTGGGGTGAAGCTATATTAACTGCTTGTTATATTTTAAATAGAATTCCTAATAAAAGGAATAAAATAACTCCATATGAACTTTGGAAGAATAAAAAGCCTAATCTTAAATATCTTAAAATTTGGGGCTGTAGAGCAATAGTAAAAGTTCCTGAATCTAAAAGAAAGAAATTAGGAGAAAGAGGTATAGAATGTATTTTCTTAGGATATGCTGAGAACAGTAAAGCATATAGGTTTGTAGTTATTGAATCTAATGAATCATACTCTGCTAATACAATTATTGAATCAAGAGATGCAATTTCTTAGAGGATAGATTTAATTCAACTCCAAGACCTAAAAATAAAATTCACTTAGAAATAGAAGAAAATATAAAAAATAAGCCTGTTAAAAATATTGAACCTAGAAAAAGTAAAAGAATAAGAAAAGCAAAGACTTATGCACCAGATTTCTTTATGTTCCTTGTGGAAGGGACAGGAGAATCAATACATAGCATTGTACCTATATGCCTTCGTATGGAAGGTGATCCTGAGACCTATGAAGAGGCTATAAGGTCTTGAGATTCAGATTTTTGAAAAGAAGCAATACAAGATGAAATAGACTCAATAATAAGAAATAACACTTGAAGATTAGTGGATCTTCTTCGTGGGTCAAAGGCCATTGGTTCTAAATGGATTTTCAAAAAGAAAATGAAAGTAGATGAAATTGTTGATAAGTTTAAACTACGGTTAGTTGTTAAGGGGTTTGCACAAAAAGAAGGAATTGATTACTTTGAATCTTGATACATATGCACCAATAGCAAGAATTGCTACAATTAGAGTGTTTATAGCACTTGCTTTAATTTTTAATTTTGTCATTCACCAAATGGATATTAGAACAGCTTTCTTAAATGGTGAACTAGACGAAGAGGTGTATATGAAGCAACCCGAAGGCTTTATAGTTGCTGGTCAAGAAAATAAAGTGTGCAAATTAGTTAAGTCGTTATATGGACTGAAACAAGTCCTTAAGCAATGGCATAAAAAATTTGATGAAACTGTTCATACTAATGGATATAAAATAAATGAATGTGATAAATGTGTGTATAGTAAAGTTAAAAATGGTAAAGGTGTTATGATTTGTTTATATGTTGATGATATGCTTATTTTTGGTACTGATTTAGAAGAGGTAGAAAAAAATTAAACATTTTTTCTCTAGTAATTTTGATATGAAAGATATGGGAGTTGCAGATATAATTTTAGGAATTAAAATTATTAGAGATGGTCATAATTTAGGATTATCTCAATCTCATTATATAGAAAAATATTAAAAAGGATTGATGAGTTTGAAGGATATTCAGTGAGTACTCCTTTTGATCCAAGTATTAAATTAGTACCCAATACAGGTTCGTCTGTTTCACAAATTGAGTATGCAAAAATAATTGGATGCTTAATATATGCTATGACCTGTACTAGACCAGATATAGCATATGCTGTAGGTCGCTTAAGTCGGTATACAAGCAATCCAAGTAAAGACCGTTGGCATACTGTCCGAAGAATATTAAAATATTTGAAAAGAACAATAAACTATACTTTATTGTATAGTAGTGAACCTTCTGTTTTAGAAGGATATACAGATGCCAGTTGGATAAACTATACAGAAGATCATGCATCAACAAGTAGTTGGATCTTTACCCTTGGTGGGGGTGCTGTTTCTTGGGAATCCAAGAAACAAACTTGCATAACGGATTCTACCATGGCTGCAGAATTTGTTGCTTTGGCAGCAGCAAGCAAGGAAGCTGAATGGCTTAGAGATTTATTACATGAAATTTCAGTTTGGCCAAAACTAATGGCACCAATTTCTATATATTGTGATAGCCAAGCAACATTATCAAAGGCTTATAGCCAAATTTATAATGGAAAATCTAGGCACATTGGAGTAAGACATAGCTATGTTAAAAACCTTATTGGTAATGGAGTTATATCTATAAATTTTATAAGGTCAGAACAAAATCTTGTAGATTCTTTGACGAAAGCATTGACAAGGGATTTGGTGTTTAAAATATCAAAAGGGATGGGACTAAAATCCGTATTTTAAATAATTACCAATAGTGAAAACCCAACTCACACTTGAGTAACATCAAGTCTTGAGTTCAATGCAGTAAAGTACACTATTAGAGTAATTGCAAGTACTCATAATTATTTCTTTCATCCCAAGGTAAAAAGTACTTGGAACCATAATGGTATAAAGGAACAGGATGAGCTTTGCTCTTAATAGACCTATAGCAAGTATATTATTGCTGAAGTATTTAATTATGGGATACTTTTGATAGAGTCTACCTACATGAGTGTAAACTGAGGCCGGTTCTTAGAGTTAAGATTTTACTCTTGAAGCACTCACGAAAAGATACAAGACACAAGGCCATGTAGTATACTAAATGTGTCATATTTAATATAACATCTAAATGATACCGAAATTTTATGTGTCATCAGTGCACGCTTGTTCATATAAGTTAAATGGTTCAAAGCTTGTCTACCATTTTAAATTCGGATGAGTGAATACCACTTGTTACTAGGTAAATTTTCAAAGCGCAAGATACCTCTACTGAAAGCATAAAACTTCCAGAATGATAGGATTGAAAAGGAATTTTGAAAATGGTAGGGGATTGTGAGATATATTTTCAAAATATATGAAAAGCTATTTTGAAGAGTTACATCTCTTCATAGAGTTGTGACTTATTCAAAAGTTATGCTTGTTAAAAGAATGCAACTATTTGAAAAATTATGTCTGTTGAAAGGTTGTAACTATTTGAAAAGTTGTGTCTGTTGAGTACGTAGCTGCATGTTGCATGTACTCCGTATCTATAAATTTCCCTCATTTCATTATTGCTAAAGCATCAATCTTGACACTTTCTTTATGCGCAAAAGGAAGAATAGAGAATATCATTCTGTAAATTATCATTTAGTGTAAGGCTTGACTGTGTGAGTGCATAAACAAGTCAAGTGTTCTTCATTATATCCTGCAGAAAATTTGCCAGTAACCCATTTTGCACACCGTTATACATTGGTGGGGGCGAATTAAGCCTAAAAGAAAGTGTGTGTAACAAATGCCTTGAAGAATTGCGCTATTTGATTCACATCCCCTACTCTCTCAACTCACAAATTTGCCACTCCATTCGGCCATATTTATGCAATTGGTGATCCATCGAGGGAAGGGCCCGATGAAAACTCAACCGTCATAGGTAACACGCGTGGTCTATACATGTCTTCAAGCCAAGGTGAGGATCTAACCCTTATGTGTGTGGATTATGCATTCACAGATGGAGAGTTTTGAGGAAGATGGATCAGTGTATTTTTGAGGAATCCATTGATGAAGCCGCATAGGGAACTGCTATGGTCGGAGGGAGAGGCAAGTTCAAGTTGGTTAGAAGGTTCGTTATTGTGTTACACCCTACCACACAGAGTCTTACGCTATAATGATAAATCAAAGGTGGTGAGGTATCACGACACATAAAAAGAAGATGCATACATATTACTTGAAGAATAATAATATAGCTAGGAGCATGTGAAGGAAAGATAAATGATAAGTTTGGAAAACTCTAAATTTAATTTGATGATGAACAAACATTATTAATTTAATTAAATTACAAAAATATCAATTTGTTTTTGATTCATATGTATTAAATAATTATTTTGTTTATGCAGATTTTAATTGGGCCGAAAATAAAAGAAAATTGTTGCAAGCCCATATATGCATCTCACCTTCAGCCTTGATGTTAAATATGATTATGTTGGCTGAATTATTTTATTGGGCCAGTTTGATTTATTACTGCAAGCTCAATGTGCTTTTAAGTATCTAGCTTTGTACAAAGTCTGGTATATTAAGTGGCTAAAGCAATTTGTGATTAATTAGGCCAGAACCATGTTAAACTAAGCCCAAAATTAAATTGCTTGAAGGCAAGCTTGCTGGTCCGAAACCATTAAGCTAAGAAAGCAAAATTTTATTACTTCCAACGGATCTCATTCTTTCATCATATAGGATTCAAATTTCATTAAAGTAAAGTTAATACATGCATTGAAAACATGAGAGAGAATTGGTCCTTAATTTGATGGATATCATCATGTTGCACGCTACCTAATGCAAGGGAAGTAGAAATTTAATTTACTTCATCAAAATCCATTAGTTAGTGTTCAAATTTCTCTCTCCTCTCTTTCTCACCTTTCTTCTTGTTCTCGGTCATTACACAGCAAGCTATGGAAGAAACATTGAGCCACCGAAAAGAAAAAAGTGCAAGCAACAAGACCATCACAATGATGGCAAGAAAAAACCATCAATTGGTATCAGAGCTTGGTCTCAAAGAGATCAAGTTTTGCAGCTTTTGAGATCAAGCTTTGCAGCTTGGAAAAAAGATCCAGATGGCAGAAAATAGTGGCTCAAATCTGGTGTCCTACAATCTGACCGAAGAACAATCAAGCAACAGACCTCCTCTTTTCAATGGGAAAAACTACACCTATTAGAAGGAGAGAATGAAGATCTTTGTGCAAGCAGTGGATTACAGACTTTGGAAGATTATCCTGGAAGGTCCTCAATATCCAACCGTCACAGGTGCTGAAGGAGTTGTCTCTCTTAAACCAGAAGCAAGCTGGACCAAAGAAGACAGAAAGAAGGTTGAGCTCAACGCCAAGGCCATCAACTTACTCAACTGTGCTATCAGCTTCGAGGAGTACCAACGGGTATCACGATGCACAACGGCAAAGGAAATCTGGGACAAACTTCTAGTTACTCATGAAGGAACCACCATTGTAAAGAAGACCAGGATAGATATGCTAAACAGAGAATATGAAATGTTTGCAATGAAGGAAGGAGAATCTATTGATGAATTGTTTAAGCGCTTCAACACCATCATTTTCGGCTTGGATGCTATGAGAATCAAGTATCCTGAATATGTGCTTGTGAGAAGAGTGTTGAGATGTCTCACAAAAGAGTGGGAAACAAAAGCATTAATAATTTCTGAGAGTAGTGGTCCTGATTCCATGACATATGATGACTTGAGAGGAAATTTACTTGCTTTTAAAAACACCTATTTGAAAAAAGATTCAAAAAAGAAAGGAATAGCTCTCTCATCTGTTACTAACCCTCTGGATGATGAATCCAGTGATAACTTATCTGAAAATGAATTTGTGTTGTTTGCCAAAAAATTCAGGAAAATGGTGAAGCTCAAAGAGAGAGGCAAGGGAGGCAGTTCAAGAAAACAGAAGAGAGATCTCAGCAAGGTGACATGTTACAACTGCAAAGAAACTGGGCATTTCAAGTCAGATTGCCCTAAGTTGAAGAAAGAAAAGCCAAAGAATGGTAAGAAGAAAGGGCTTATGGCTTCTTGGGAGGACTTAGAAAACGATTTTGAAGATGATGAAGAATCCGAAACCAAGTCTCAACCATATCTTATGGCTGACCACATTGAACAGGTAATCATTCCTAACCTAGACACTGAATCACTTCATCTTATGATAGATCATCTTTCTGAAAAAATAAGATGCTTCTTGCTGGATAACCAAGATCTTGAACAACAAATCACCATCCTTAAAGCAGAAAATAGTTTTCTCAAAGAAAAAGTAAGGGAGGCCGAAACTGCTTGTGAACTTGTTGAAGAAAATAAGCAGCTAAAACCCAACTTAGGAGCTGTGAAAGTGACCATTCAGTTGTTGCATATGTAAACTGTTTTAAAGAAAATGAAGAGTTGCTTAAAGAGGTCAAAAGACTTAAAGATGACTTAGCCAAGTTCACTCAAAGTTCTGAAAATCTAAATCAAATCTTGGCTAGTCAAAAATCTCTTTATGATAAAGCTGGCTTGGGATTCTATAAATCTGTTGAGAAACCTTATTTTGAAAACATTGCCTCATCTTCTAATGATACAAGGTTTCAAAACCCAACAAGCTTTAACAAAACAGCAACTCCAAGATTTTGTAGGCTATGTAACCGAAATGGACACTTTCCCATTCAATATTTTTTTGGTGAAAGGGTGATTGGTGATAAAGTTTACAAAGTTTTTTTTATTACAATGGCTTAGGACATAAGAGATGGTTAACGTGAAAGGATCCAAGAAAATTTGGATACCTAAGGTCACTTGAGCTTGTTTTGTAGGTGTGCCTAGCATCCAAACAGAAGGAGAATATGTGGTATATGGACAGCGGATGCTCTAGGCATATGACCGGAAAGACAACCTTTTTCATAAAACTTGATGAATATGATGGAGGATTTGTCACTTTTGGTGATGATGCTAAAGGAAAGATAGTGACTGTTGGAAAAGTTGGTAAAAGCTTTTCATCTTGTATAAATGATGTTCTTCTTGTAAATGGTTTGAAACATAATTTACTTAGTGTAAGCCAATTGTGTGATCTAGGTTTTGAAGTTATTTTTAGAAAGTTTGTGCGTTTGGTTGTTTGTAAAAAATCTGGGGATATTTTATTTGAGGCTAAAAGGTGCAATAATGTGTATGGATTGACTCTTGAGGACTTGAAAGAACAGAATGTAACATGTTTTGCTTCTCTTGAATCTGAAAAATAGCTATGGCATAGAAATTTGGGTCATGCTAGCATTTACCAAATTTCTAAGCTAGTTAAGAAAAATTTGGTTAGAGGAATTCCAAATATCAAATTTGATAAGGATCTTACTTGTGATGCTTGCCAATTGGGCAAACAAGTAAAATTCTCTTTTAAACCAAAAGATAGAATCTCAACCAAAAGGCCATTAGAGATATTACACATTGATCTTTTTGGTCCAACAAGGACTCAAAGTTTAGGAGGTAAATACTATGGTCTAGTTGTGGTAGATGATTACTCTAGATTTGGTTGGGTACTTTTTCTTACTCATAAAAATGATACTTTTCATGCCTTCTCAACCCTTTGCAAGAAAATTCAGAATGAAAAATATTTAAAAATTGCCCATTTGAGAAGTGATCACGGAAGAGAATTTGAAAACCAAGACTTTGAAAAATTCTGTGATGACTTTGGAATTGCTCATAACTTTTTATGCCCTAGAACCCCTCAATAAAATGGGGTGGTTGAGAGAAGGAATAGAAGCCTTCAAGAGATTACTAGGGCTATGCTTTGTGAGAATGAGATTCCTAAATTTCTATGGGCTGAAGCTGTAAATACAGCTTGTTACATTTTGAATAGAACAATTATTAGAAAAGGGTTGAAGAAAACACCCTATGAGCTATGGAAAGGAACCCCTCCAAATCTTAAGTATTTTCATATTTTTGGATGCAAATGCTTTGTACTTAATAATAAAGAAAATCTTGGTAAATTTGATCCAAAATCCTATGAAGGGATATTTGTTGGATACTCAACCACTAGCAAGGCCTATAGGATTTATCTCAAGGAACATAGGACCATAGAGGAATCCATACATGTTACTTTTTGTAATTCTAATTTAATTCCCAGTATTGTGATAGATAATGATTCATATTGTGAAGAAGCTGGAACAAGTAAAGAAAATCCTAAGTCTGCTCAAAATGAAGAATCTGTCAGTCCAGTTTTGTCTCGTCAGATTGGAAGAGACATTTCCATTTTGTCTCCTGAGCTAGCACGAGAAACTGAAACAGTGAGACCCCCAGAAGCTCATCAAAGCTCAATACGAATCCAGAAGCCCAGAGAATGGAAGTCCATGAGGGGTTATCCTCATGACTTTATCATTGGTGATCCCTCTCAAGGTGTAACAACAAGATCCTCAACCAAAAGGCAATCCGAACCAAGCAATTTTGCCCTCTTGTCATAGTTGGAGCCCAACAATGTAAAACAAGCTCTTGAAGATCTATTATGGGTCAAAGCCATGCAAGAAGAGCTTGCTCAATTCGACAAGAATGAGGTTTGGACACTAGTACCTCATCCAGATGGTAAGAAAGTTACGGGTACTAAGTGGGTGTTCAAAAATAAATTAGGTGAGGATGGAAAAGTTGTTCATAACAAGGCTAGATTAGTGGCCCAAGGTTACGATCAAGAAGAGGGTATAGATTTTGATGAGTCTTTTGCTCCTGTAGCAAGAATGGAAGCAATTAGGTTGCTTCTTGCCTATGCTGCCCATAAGGGTTTTAAAATGTTTCAAATGGATGTAAAATGTGCTTTTCTTAATGGCTTTATTGATAGAGAAGTGTTTGTGGCACAACCCCCCGGTTTTGAAGATAAAGAATTTCTAAACCATGTTTTCAAACTCTCTAAGGCTCTTTATGGTCTTAGACAAGCTCCAAGAGCTTGGTATGAAAGACTTAGTACCTTCTTGTTGGATAATCAATTTCAAAGGGGAACCACCGACACTACTTTATTTATTAAAGCATCTAATGATGATATCCTCCTAGTTCAAGTTTATGTGGATGACATTGTGTTTGGATCGGCCAATGAGTCCTTGTGTGAAGAGTTTGGAAAACTCATGACTAGTGAGTTTGAGATGAGTTTAATGGGAGAGATAAATTTCTTTCTTGGCCTCCAAATTAAACAAACTCCTAGTGGTACCTTTATTCACCAAGGAAAGTATGCAAAAGAACTTATCAAAAAATTTGGCCTAGAAAGTTCCAAACTAATGGGAACTCCAATGCATCCAAATACAAAACTTGAAAAGGATGATGATGGCAAAGATGCGGATGAAACAAGGTATAGAGGAATGATAGGTTCACTTATGTACCTTACCTCCTCTAGACCGGATATTGTTCAAAGCGTGGGTGTATGCTCAAGGTTTCAATCTCACCCAAAAGAATCCCATCTTTCAGCCATTAAGTGCATCATTAGATACATCAAGGAAACTAGTGATTATGGCTTGTGGTATCCTAAATCTGATGACTTTTCTGCAGTAGGGTTTTGTGATGCAGATTATACGAGAGATAGAGTGGATAGAAGGAGCACCTCCGGCATGTGTTGCTTCCTTGGAAGCTCACTCAACATGTGGTCAAGCAAAAAGTAAGCCACAGTGGCTCTATCCACAGCTGAAGCTGAATATATTTCTGCATCTGCATGTTGTTCGCAATTAATATGGTTAAAAACGCAGTTGGAAGATTACAAATTGAAGATCAATAGTATACCCTTATTTTGTGATAATATGAGTGCTATAAACATCTCAAAAAATCATGTTTTGCACTCAATAACCAAGAACATTGAAATTAAATATCATTTCATTAGAAAACATGTACAAAAGGGTACTATTGGTATTCAATTTGTAAAATCTGAAGACCAACTTGCTGACATTTTTACAAAACCCCTCTGTGAAGACAGATTCTGCACTTTGAGAAAAAGTTTAGGAATGATTGATTTAAGTTCTATTGATAACTTGTAAAATTTTTTATTCTGCTCAGTTTTTGTCTCGTAGAAAAGCAGGAGATAAAAATCAGGGTGTGTTGGAAGGGCTATGATCAAGGGGGAGACTGCGTAGAAATTAATTCTTATGGGCCCCACCAAAATTTTTTTGACACCACTCTGACCGTTTTGTTAGTTTCTTTTTATGTAAATCACAATCTCTTTTTGTTGTCTCATCAAATCCTGTTGGAAGTGGTTATTGTCAAATCAAATCTTTTCCCTCCTCTAATCCCTTGATTCTAGGAAACTGATGAGCGGATAATTTATACGCTTTTTGGCATTGTTTTTACATAGTTTTAAGTATAATTTAGTTAGTTTTTAGTATATTTTTATTAGTTTTTAAATAAAAATCACATTTCTGGATTTTACTATGAGTTTGTGTGTTTTTCTGTGATTTCAGGTATTTTCTGGCTGAAATTGAGGGACTTGAGCAAAAATCAGATTCAGAGGTTGAAGAAGGACTGCAGATGCTATTGGATTCTGACCTCCCTGCACTCAAAGTGGATTTTCTGGAACTACAGAACTCCAAATGGCGTTCTCTCAATTGCGTTGGAAAGTAGACATCCAGGGCTTTCCAACAATATATAATAGTCCATACTTTGCCCGAGTTTAGATGACACAAACTGGCGTTCAACGCCAGTTCCATGGTGCATTCTGGAGTTAAACGCCAGAAACAGGTTGCAAAGTGGAGTTAACGCCAGAAACAGGCTACAAACTGGCGTTCAACTCCAAGAGAAGCCTCTACACATGTAAAGCTCAATGCTCGGCCCAAGCACATACCAAGTGGGCCCAAGAAGTGGATTTCTGCATCATTTACTCATTTCTATAAATCCTAGTAACTAGTTTAGCATAAATAGGACTTTTTACTATTGTATTTAGAGATCTTTTTTGGAAAATCTTTAGTTTCATCTTTAGATCACGTTTGGGGGCTGGCCATTCGGCCATGCCTGGACCTTCATCACTTATGTATTTTCAACGGTAGAGTTTCTACACACCATAGATTAAGGTGTGGAGCTCTGCTGTTCCTCATGAATTAATACAAAGTACTATTGTTTTTTCTATTCAATTCAAGCTTATTCCGATTCTAAGATATTCATTTGCACTTCAATATGAATGTGATGATCGTGACAGTCATCATCATTCCCAACCTATGAACGCGTGCCTGACAACCACTTCTGTTCTACCTTAGATTGAATGAGTATCTCTGGAATTCCTTAATCAGAGTCCTCGTGGTATAAGTTAGAATCCATGGACGGTCATTCTTAAGATCCGTAAAGTCTAAACCTTGTCTGTGGTATTCCAAGTAGGATCTGGGAAGGGATGGCTGCGACGAGCTTCAAACTCGCAAGTGCTGGGCGTAGTGACAGACGCAAAAGGATCAATGGATCCTATTCCAGCATGATCGAGAACCGACAGATGATTAGCCATGCAGTGACAGCGCATTGGACCATTTTCACTGAGAGGACAGGATGTAGCCATTGACAATGGTGATGCCTAACATACAGCTTGCCATAGAGAGGAGTATGAATGATTGGATGAAGACAATAGGAAAGCAGAGATTCAGGAGGAACGAACGCATCTCTATACGCTTATCTGAAATTCTCACCAATGAATTACATAAGTATCACTATCTTTATTTTACGTTTTATTTATCTTTTTAATTATTAAATCTCCATAATCAATTGAATCCGCCTGACTGAGATTTACAAGGTGACCATAGCTTGCTTCAAGCCGACAATCTCCGTGGGATCGACCCTTACTCAAGTAAGGTTTATTACTTGGACGACCCAGTGCACTTGCTGGTTAGTTGTGCGAAGTTGTGACAAAGAACTAAGATCATGAACATGCGTATTGAGTTTTTAGCGCCGTTACCAAGGAATGGAACCGTCACGATTTCTGCGCACCAAGTTTTTGGCGCCGTTGCCGGGGATTGTTCGAGTTTGGACAACTGACGGTTCATCTTGTTGCTCAGATTAGGTAATTTATTTTTTTTAAGCTTTTTATTTCTTATTTTCGAAAAATACAAAAAAAAAATTTCTTCTTTTTCGTTTTTCCAAAATAATTTTCGAAAAATCCAAAAAAAATTAATAAAATCAAAAATAATTTTGTGTTTCTTATTTGAGTCTTGTGTCAATTTTTAAGTTTGGTGTCAATTGCATCATTTTATTTTTCTTAAAAAAAATTTTGAAAACACATGCATTGAGTTTCTTTCTTGTTCTTCATGATCTTCAAGTTGTTCTTGATAAGTCTTCTTGTTTGATCTTTAAAATTTATTGTTTTGTGTCTTTTCTTGTTTTTCATATGCATTCTTGAATTCTTAGTGTCTAAATATTAAAAATTTCTAGGTTTGGTGTCTTGCATGTTTTCTTTTATTAAAAACTTTTTTCAAAAATACATACTTGATGTTCATCATGATCTTCAAAGTGTTCTTGGTGTTCATCTTTGCATTCAAATTATTCTTGCATATTTTTCTTGTTTTGATTCATAATTTTCATGTTTTGAGTCTTTTTTATGTTTTTCTCTTTCATCATTAAAAATTCAAAAATCAAAAAAATATCTTTCCCTTTTTCTTCTCATCAAATTCGAAAATTTGAGTTGACTTTTTCAAAACTTTTTAAAATTTAGTTGTTTCTTATGAGTCAAATCAAATTTTCAATCTAAAAATTCTATCTTTTTCAAATCTTTTCAAAAAAAAAATCAAATCTTTTTCAATTTTTTCTTCATATTTTCGAAAACTTTATGATTGATTTTCAAAATCTTTTTCTTATTTTGTTCTAAACTTCCAAAATCTTTACTAACAATTAATGTGATTGATTCAAAATCTTTAAGTTTGTTACTTGCCTAATAAGAAAGGTTCAATCTTTAAACTCTAGAATCATATCTTTTTAGTTTCTTGTTAGTCAAGTAATCAACTTTGATTTCAAAATTCAAATCTTTTCAAATTTCTTTTTCAAATCTTTTTCAAATTAAGTTTCAATCATATCTTTTTCAAAATCAATTTCAAAATCTCTTCTAACTTTTTTCTAACCTCTTATATTTTCAAAAATTGATTTTCAAATCTTTTTCAAACTAATCCTATCTTTTTGTTTGATTCTTATCTTTTTTCAAAATTACCTAACTAATTCTATCTCTAATTTTCGAAAATCACCTTCCTCTTTTTCAAAATTCCTTTTTAATTAACTAATTGTTTTAAACTTTAATTTAATTTAATTTCATTTTTTTTAATTTTTCGAATTTTCACTTTGATTTTAAATTAAAAATAAAAATATTTTAATTTTAATTTATTTAATTTTCGAAATTCTCTCCCTCTCACCTCCTTCTGTTTATTTATTCATCTACTAACACCCCTCTTTCACCCAAGAATTCGAACCTACTCCTCACCCTTGTGTTTGGATTCTCCTTCTTCTATTCATATCGTCTTCTACTCACATAAAGGAATCTCTATACTGTGACATAGAGGATTCCATATTTTCTGTTCTCTTCTTTTTCATATGAACAGGAACAAGGACAAGAACATTCTTGTTGAAGCTGATCCCGAACCTGAAAGAACTTTGAAGAGGAAGCTAAGGGAAGCTAAAGCACAACTCTCTGGAGAAAATCTGACAGAAATTTTTGAAAAAGAAGGAGACATGGCCGAAAATAATAATAATGCAAGGAAGATGCTTGGTGACTTTACTGCACCTAATTCCAATTTACATGGAAGAAGCATCTCAATCCCTGCCATTGGAGCAAACAACTTTGAGCTGAAACCTCAATTAGTTTCTCTGATGCAACAGAATTGCAAGTTTTATGGACTTCCATCCGAAGATCCCTTTCAGTTCTTAACTGAATTCTTGCAGATCTGTGATACTGTTAAGACCAATGGGGTTGATCC
The DNA here is from genome assembly GCF_003086295.3 of Arachis hypogaea. Lineage (NCBI taxonomy): Eukaryota > Viridiplantae > Streptophyta > Magnoliopsida > Fabales > Fabaceae > Arachis > Arachis hypogaea. The sequence goes on along the minus strand of NC_092055.1, from coordinate 118,379,143 downwards.
CGAAGTCTACAGGCTTATGCTTTTCCCATTTGCTGTAAGAGACAGAGCTAGAATATGGTTGGACTCTCAACCTAAAGACAGCCTGAACTCTTGGAATAAGCTGGTCACGGCTTTCTTAGCCAAGTTCTTTCCTCCTCAAAAGCTTAGTAAGCTTAGAGTGGATATTCAAACCTTCAGACAAAAGGAAGGTGAATCCCTCTATGAAGCTTGGGAGAGATACAAGGAACTGACCAAAAAATGTCCTTCTGACATGCTTTCAGAATGGACCATCCTGGATATATTCTATGATGGTCTGTCTGAATTATCTAAAATGTCATTGGACCATTCTGCAGGTGGATCCATTCACCTAAAGAAAACTCCTGCAGAAGCTCAAGAACTCATTGACATGGTTGCAAATAACCAGTTCATGTACACTTCTGAAAGGAATCTTGTGAATAATGGGACGCCTCAGAGGAAGGAAGTTCTTGAAATTAATACTCTGAATGCCATATTGGCTCAGAATAAAATATTGACTCAGCAAATCAATATGATCTCTCAGAGTCTGAATGGATTGAAGGAATCATCCAACGGTACTAAAGAGGCATCTTCTGAAGAAGAAGCTTATGATCCTGAGAACCCTGCAATAGCAGAGGTAAATTACATGGGTGAACCCTATGGAAACACCTATAATCCCTCATGGAGAAATCATCCAAATTTCTCATGGAAGGATCAACAAAAGCCTCAACAAGGCTTTAATAATGGTGGAAGAAACAGGTTTAGCAATAGCAAACCTTTTCCATCGTCCACTCAGCAACAGACAGAAAATTCTGAGCAGAATCCGTATAGCTTAGCAAATATAGTCTCTGATCTATCTAAGGCCACTGTGAGTTTCATGAATGAAACAAGGTCCTCCATTAGAAATTTAGAGGCACAAGTGGGCCAGCTGAGTAAAAAAGTCACTGAAACTCCTCCTAATACTCTCCCAAGCAATACAGAAGAAAATCCAAAGAAAGAGTGCAAGGCCATTGATTTAACCATCATGGCCAAACCTACAAGGGAAGAGGAGGACGTGAATCCTAGTGAGGAAGACCTCCTGGGACGTCCAGTGACCAATAAGGAGTTCCCCTTTGAGGAACCAAAGGAATCTGAGGCTCAATTAGAGACCATAGAGATTCCATTGAACCTCCTTCTGCCCTTCATGAGCTCTGATGAGTATTCTTCCTCTGAAGAAGATGAAGAAATTACTGAAGAGTAAGTTGCTAAGTACCTTGGTGCAATCATGAAGCTGAATGCCAAATTATTTGGTAATGAGACTTGGGAAGATGAATTTCCCTTGCTCACCAATGAACTAAATGCATTGGATAGGCAGAAATTACCTCAAAAGAAACAGGATCCTGGCAAATTCTTAATACCCTGTACCATAGGCACCATGACCTTTGAGAAGGCTCTGTGTGACCTGGGATCAGGAATAAACTTAATGCCACTCTCTGTAATGGAGAAACTTGGGTTCTTTGAGGTGCAAGCTGCCAAAATCTCATTAGAGATGGCAGACAACTCAAGAAAACAGGCTTATGGACAAGTAGAGGACGTGTTAGTAAAGGTTGAAGGCCTTTACATCTCTGCTGATTTCATAATCCTAGACACTGGGAAGGATGAGGATGAATCCACCATCCTTGGAAGACCCTTCCTAGCCACAGCAAGAGCTGTGATTGATGTGGACAGAGGAGAGTTGGTCCTTCAACTGAATGGGGACTACCTTGTGTTTAAGACTCAAGGTTCTCCTTCTGTAACCATGGAGAGGAAGCATGAAAAGCTTCTCTCACTGCAGAGTCAACCAAAGCACCCACAGTCAAACTCTAAGTTTGGTGTTGGGAGGCCACAACCAAACTCTAAGTTTGGTGTTGAACCCCCACATTCAAACTCTAAGTTTGGTGTTGGGAGGTTCCAACCTTGCTCTGATTATCTGTGAGACTCCATGAGAGCTCACAGTCAAGCTATTGACATTAATGAAGCGCTTGTTGGGAGGTAACCCAATGTTATTTAATCATATCTATTTTATTTTCTGTTTTATTAGGTTGATGATCATGTGAAGTCACAAAAACTACTGAAAAATCAAAAACAGAATGAAAAACAGCATTGAAAATAGCACACCCTGGAGGAGAGCAGTCTGGCATTTAAACGCCAGAAACAAGCATCTGTCTGGCGTTAAATGCCAGAAACAGGCAGCAGTCTGGCGTTAAACGCCAGGATTGCACAGCAAGGGCATTTCACATGCCTAATTGGAGCAGGGATGTTAAGTCCTTGACCCCACAGGATCCCCACATCTTCTTCTCTCCTCTTCACACCTTTTCATAACTCTCTTTCCCAAATGCCCTTCACCAATCACCTCAATCACTCTTTCCCATCACCTCTTCACCACTCACATCCACCCTCTCTTCCCCATAAACCCCACCTACCTTCAAAATTCAAACTATTTTCCCTCCCAAACCCAACCCTAATGGCCGAACCCCTAACCCTCCCCACACTCCTATATAAACCCCTTATTCCTTCTTCATTTTCACACAACACAACCCTCTCTTCTTCCCCTTGGCCGAATACACCCCTCTCTCTCTCTCCTCCATTTCTCTTCTTCTTCTACTACTTTCTTTCTTCTGTTACTCGGGGATGAGCAAACATTTTAAGTTTGGTGTGGTAAAAGCATAGCTTTTTGTTTTTTCATAACCATTTATGGCACCTAAGGCCAGAGAAATCTCTAGAAAAAGGAAAGGGAAGGCAATTGCTTCCACCTCTGAGTCATGGGAGATGGAGAGATTCATCTCAAAGGTCTATCAAGACCACTTCTATGAAGTTGTGGCCAAGAAAAAAGTGATCCCTGAGGTTCCTTTCAAGCTCAAAAAGAATGAGTATCCGGAGATCTGACTTGAGATCCAAAGAAGAGGTTGGGAAGTTCTCACCAACCCCATTCAACAAGTCGGGATCTTAATGGTTCAAGAGTTCTATGCAAACGCATGGGTCACTAGGAACCATGATCAAAGTGTGAACCCGAATCCAAAGCATTGGCTCACCATGGTTCGGGAAAAATACTTAGATTTCAGTCCGGAAAATGTAAGGCTGGCGTTCAACTTGCCAATGATGGAAGAGAACGCACGCCTCTACACAAGAAGGGTCAACTTTGATCAAAGGTTGGACCAAGTCCTCATAGACATATGTGAGGAAGGAGCTCAATGGAAAATTGACTCAAGAGGCAAGCCGGTTCAATTAAGAAGGCATGACCTCAAACCAGTGGCTAGGGGATGGCTAGAGTTCATTCAACGCTCAATCATTCCTACTAGTAACCGGTCTGAAGTTACTATAGACCGGGCCATCATGATCTATAGTATCATGATTGGAGAGGAGGTGGAAGTTCATGAGATTATACCTCAAGAACTTTACAAGGTGGCTGACAAGTCCTCTACTTGGGCAAGGTTAGCCTTTCCTCACCTCATATGCCACCTCTGCAATTCAGTTGGAATTGACATAGAGGGAGACATCCTCATTGAAGAGGACAAGCCCATCACTAAGAAAATGATGGAGCAAATAAGAGATCATGGACCTCAACAAGAGTATGAGGAAATTCCTCACCATGAAATCCCTGAGATGCCTCAGGGGATGCACTTTCCTCCACAAAACTATTGGGAGCAAATCAACACCTCCCTAGGAAAATTAAGTTCCAATATGGGACAACTAAGGGTGGAGCACCAAGAGCATTCCATCATCCTCCATGAAATTATAGAAGATCAAAGAGCTATGAGGGAGGAGCAACAAAGACAAGGAAGAGACATAAAGGAGCTCAAAAGCACCATTGGTCCTTCAAGAAGAGGAAGACGCCACCCTCACTAAGGTGGACTCATTCCTTAATCTCCTTGTCTATTTATTTTCTGTTTTCGGTTTCCATGCTTCATGTTTAATTAATTTTGTGTCTTTACTAGATGATCATTAGTGTTTAAGTGTCTATGTCTTAAAGCTATGAATGTCCTATGACTCCATCACCTCTCTTAAATGAAAAATGTTTTAATTACAAAAGAACAAGAAGTACAGGGTTTCGAATTCATCCTTGAAACTAGTTTAATTATTTTGATGTGGTGACAATACTTTTTATTTTCTGAATGAATGCTTGAACAGTGCATGTGTCTTTTGAATTTGATGTTTATGAATGTTAAATATGTTGGCTCTTGAAGAATAAGGAAAAAGGAGAAATGTTATTTGATAATCTGAAAAATTATAAAAATGATTCTTGAAGCAAGAAAAAGCAGTGAATACAAAAGCTTGCAAAAAAAAGGAGAGAAAAAAAATGGCGAAAAAAAATAGAAAAAGAAAAAGCAAGCAGAAAAAGCCAAAAGCTCTTTAAACCAAAAGGCAAGAGCAAAAAGCCAATAGCCCTTAAAACCAAAAGGCAAGGGTAAATAAAAAGGATCCAAGGCTTTGAGCATTAGTAGATAGGAGGGCCTAAAGGAATAAAATCCTGGCCTAAGCGGCTAAACCAAGCTGTCCCTAACCATGTGCTTGTGGCGTGAAGGTGTCAAGTGAAAACTTGAGACTGAGCGGTTAAAGTCAAGGTCCAAAGCAAAAAAAGAGTGTGCTTAAGAACCCTGGACACCTCTAATTGGGGACTTTAGCAAAGCTGAGTCACAATCTGAAAAGGTTCACCCAGTTATGTGTCTGTGGCATTTATGTATCCGGTGGTAATACTGGAAAACAAAGTGCTTAGGGCCACGGCCAAGACTCATAAAGTAGCTGTGTTCAAGAATCAACATACTGAACTAGGAGAATCAATAACACTATCTGAACTCTGAGTTCCTATAGATGCCAATCATTCTGAACTTCAATGGATAAAGTGAGATGCCAAAACTATTCAAGAGGCAAAAAGCTACAAGTCCCGCTCATCTGATTGGAGCTAAGTTTCATTGATATTTTGGAATCTATAGTATATTTTCTTCTTTTTATCGTATTTGAATTTCAATTTCTTGGGGACAAGCAACAATTTAAGTTTGGTGTTGTGATGAGCGGATAATTTATACGCTTTTTGGCATTATTTTTACATAGTTTTCAGTATAATTTAGTTAGTTTTTAGTATATTTTTATTAGTTTTTAAATAAAAATCACATTTCTGGACATTACTATGAGTTTGTGTGTTTTTTTGTGATTTCAGGTATTTTCTGGCTGAAATTGAGAGACTTGAGCAAAAATCAGATTCAGAGGTTGAAGAAGGACTGCAGATGCTGTTGGATTCTGAACTCCCTGCACTCAAAGTGGATTTTCTGGAGCTACAGAACTCCAAATGGTGCGCTCTCAATTGCGTTGGAAAGTAGAAATCCAGGGCTTTCTAGCAATATATAATAGTCCATACTTTGCCTGAGTTTAGACGACGCAAACTGGCTTTCAACGCCAGTTGCATGCTGCATTCTGGAGTTAAACGCCAGAAACAGGTTGCAAAGTGGAGTTAAACGCCAGAAATAGGCTACAAACTGGCGTTCAACTCCAAGAGAAGCCTCTACACGTGTAAAGCTCAATGCTCAGCCCAAGCACACACCAAGTGGGCCCCAGAAGTGGATTTCTGCATCATTTACTCATTTCTGTAAACCCTAGTAACTAGTTTAGCATAAATAGGACTTTTTACTATTGTATTTAGAGATCTTTTTTGGAACATCTTTAGTTTCATCTTTAGATCACGTTTGGGGGCTGGCCATTCGGCCATGCCTGGACCTTCATCACTTATGTATTTTCAACGGTAGAGTTTTTACACACCATAGATTAAGGTGTGGAGCTCTGCTGTTCCTCATGAATTAATACAAAGTACTATTGTTTTTTCTATTCAATTCAAGCTTATTCCGATTCTAAGATATTCATTCGCACTTCAATATGAATGTGATGATCGTGACAGTCATCATCATTCCCAACCTATGAACGCGTGCCTGACAACCACTTCCGTGCTACCTTAGATTGAATGAGTATCTCTGGGATTCCTTAATGAGAGTCCTCGTGGTATAAGTTAGAATCCATGGACGGCCATTCTTGAGATCCGGAAAGTCTAAACCTTGTCTGTGGTATTCCGAGTAGGATCTGGGAAGGGATGGCTGCAACGAGCTTCAAACTCACGAGTGCTGGGCGTAGTGACAGACGCAAAAGGATCAATGGATCCTATTCCAGCATGATCGAGAACCGACAGATGATTAGCCATGCAGTGACAGCGCATTGGACCATTTTTACTGAGAGGACAGGATGTAGCCATTGACAATGGTGATACCTAACATACAGCTTGCCATAGAGAGGAGTATGAATGATTGGATGAAGACAATAGGAAAGCAGAGATTCAGGAGGAACGAACGCATCTCTATACGCTTATCTGAAATTCTCACCAATGAATTACATAAGTATCACTATCTTTATTTTACGTTTTATTTATCTTTTTAATTATTAAATCTCTATAATCAATTGAATCCGCCTGACTGAGATTTACAAGGTGACCATAGCTTGCTTCAAGCCGACAATCTCCGTGGGATCGACCCTTACTCACGTAAGGTTTATTACTTGGACGACCCAGTGCACTTGCTGGTTAGTTGTGCGAAGTTGTGACAAAGAACTAAGATCATGAACGTGCGTATTGAGTTTTTAGCGCCGTTACCAAGGAATGGAACCGTCACGATTTCTGCGCACCAGAAACCACTTTTCAGTTTATTTCAAATAAAAGGAAACTCTCTTGGTTAATAACCGCCCACTAATGGTCATTTAAACTCCCTTCAATTCTCTCTCCACTCCACATTTAATGTGCCCCTAACCTCCCTTCTCCCTCACTCAATTCGGTTCTCTTCATCTCTTCATATTCCACTTCTCCATTTTCTTTATCATGAAAAAGAAAACTGCCCCTAGAAAAAGTGAAAGAATCCTCTTCTCTAAAAAACCTTCCACACCTCAAACTCACACCCACATACATATCCATTCTACCTCTTCGTCTTCTCCCTCACCACCATCCAAACACACAGACACCATGAGGAGGAAAGTAATAGCCACGAAGACATCTTCAAGGAAAAAGAAGGAGAAGGTTTCCGTAGCGGAAGAAGAAGAATCACACACTTCACCCATTCCATCACCACCGCAATCACCACCAAAGAGGACCACACCCGGACGGAGTACCCAGAAGACAAAGGGGTTCGCCTTGCATGACACCAAGGAGCCAGCAAACTTGGAGTCATTAGATTTCAAAAACAAGTTCAACCGATTACATTCACATTTTGATCCGGCAAAGTTCAACTCTTGTGCCTCCTATGAATTTCACAAAGAGGTATTGGAAAAATGCCACCTTTGTTCCACCTATCTCGTCAATCTTGACTCACTCACCAACAAAGGGATCAATCTCTTCTCTGTTTGAACTTCTTCACTGGACACCACTGCTCCACATCTAGAAACCGGTCTACCCCGGTTTAGTCCGTGAGTTTTATGCCAACATGCGATTGATAGATGGCACTATCCACTCCTATGTCAAGAAGGTTTTCATAACATTAAACTCTAAGACTATTAGGACTGCTCTCGGCTATAAAGAGGAAGGGCCAAGAGCTTATATGACTGAGAAGTGGGACTCCCAAGTCGGGGTCACGTACAAAATCGTCTTGCAACATATTTGTGAAAATCTATCTGGCTTGGACGGCACTATTCCTACCCACAAAGCACTCGGTCCTACCAACTCCCTGCTTCACAGGATCATCACCCACATCCTGACCCCTCAAAGTGGCTCCCATAATAGAGTAACATTTTCTGACTCTCTCATACTATTTACTCTTGTTACATCTACTCCTATATCATTTAGTTACCTTATGATCAGACACATGTCGAAATCAGTTAAGAGCACCAAAAAGGCGAATCTGCCTTATGGCATATTTTTAACAAGTATCTTTGAATTTTTTAAAATTAATCTCCTAAATGAAGCTGTAGAAAATAAGGTATCTATGATCAAAGGAGGAGGAGCTACGAAGGGAACCAAGGGGAAGAAATCAGCAGCCTCGGATAATGAGTTTGAAAGTCGGCCTGAGTTTTCCAAAACCACTGAATCCATCAAAGAAATTCTCACTGAATTCTCCAACATGTCGGAGCTGATGGTACAATCCCATAAGGCAGCTCGTAAGCAAGCCTATGAAAATGAGAGGGCGTGGATGAGGTGCAAAGATCGGGTAGGACTCATGTTGCAGAGCCTTGAGGAGGAGTTGGGTGCTGCTAGTGAAGTGGAGGCTGAGGAATCTGAATTCTACTTATCTGATGATTAATCTCTGTTTCTTTTCTGTTTATTGATATTTGGCTTATGATGGCTCAATCTGAAAACTGTAGTAGTTTATTTTGGTACTATAGACATATGACACTATGAAACACTCCTGACATTTTGGATATATTTTGGATATTCTGTTTTTTTATGTCATCTTTTGCAGGTGCCCCTTGATGCCAAAAGGGGGAGAAATGCTGAAAATTGAAATTAACAAAACAGGAGATGAAATCCTTTTGAGGATTCATGATCTTCCTTGTTTCAAGTTTCAATATCATGTTGTGATGATATGTTCAATTAACAAAACAAGGGATGAAATCCTTTTGAGGATTCATGATCTTGCTTGTTTCAAGTTTCAATATCATGTTGTGATGATATGTTTGATAAGGCATCCGTTCTATCTTAAGTGCTGTTGCTTGATGCTTGTAATTTATTTTATTTATCTTGGTAAAATGTTTGTTTGCCGGGTTTGTGATGCATTTGACTTACCTTGATAAAATATTTGCTGTTTTGGATTTATTTTTTGGCAGTTCCTTTAAGCTGTGATATAAACATGAAGTTTGATAGTTGATATGATTTGAGATGATCATACTTGATTAGATATATTTTTCATGCTATGATTAATTTGCTCTGATTTATTAAGTGGAAAATATTTTTAAAATAGCTTGAAAAGCAGCTTCAAGAAACATTAATTTTTGTTTGTACCTAATTGTTTTGTATGTGCTTGAGCAGAAAAATCACTTTTATGATAACAAAAGAGTTTTTGTTTGTCATCCAATTCTGCTCATAAATCAAGCATTCAACATCTCAAAATTAATATGTTGAATAACATAGTTGCCTAAGCTTGATTTCTAAAGTTACAGGTATAAAGCTTCCCTTGGTAAAATAGCATACATTAAGGGGGAGCCTTGTGACAATTGGAAAAGGGAAGGAATACTAATCTTCAAAGGGAGTACTCAATATTCTAAACTCTAGTCTCTTTTCATTTTAATTTTAATAATGTTTGTCATCAAGGGGGAGATTGATAAGTTTGGAAAACTCTAAATTTAATTTGATGATAAACAAATATTATTAATTTAATTAAATTACAAAAATATCAATTTGTTTTTTATTCATATGTATTAATTGATTATTTTGTTTATGCATATTTTAATTGGGCCAAAAATAAAGGAAAACTGTTGCAAGCCCATATATGCATCTCACCTTCAGCCTTGATGTTAAATATGATTATGTTGGCTGAATTATTTTATTGGGCCAGTTTGATTTATTACTGCAAGCCCAATGTGCTTTTAAGTATCTAGCTTTGTTCAAAGTATGGTATATTAAGTGGTTGAAGCAATTTGTGATTAATTGGGGCAGAACCATGTTAAACTAAGCCCAAAATTAAATTGCTTGAAGGCAAGCTTGCTGGTCCAAAACCATTAAGCTAAGAAAGCAAAATTTTATTGCTTCCAACGGATCTCATTCTTTCATAATATGGAATTCAAATTTCATTAAAGTAAAGTTAATACATGCATTGGAAACATGAGAGAGAATTGGTCCTTGATTTGATGGACATCATCATGCTGTACGCTACCTAATGCAAGGGAAGTAGAAATTTAATTTACTTCATCAAAATCCATTAGTTAGTGTTCAAATTTCTCTCTCCTCTCTTTCTTACCTTTCTTCTTGTTCTCGGTCATTACACAGCAAGCTATGGAAGAAACATTGAGCCACCGAAAAGAAGAAAGTGCAAGCAACAAGACCATCACAATGATGGCAAGAAAAAGAAAACTAAAAGTATGCTGTGGCTAAGATTCTCAACACTTGTGGTAAGATTTGGTGAAGAGATCTTGGCTTCTCCATACCCAAAAATAGAAAAGAAGATCTCGATCAGAGAAGAAGATTCTTGGAGGGATGGCTTGTCTCTGATTCTGCTTAACCACCACAGGAGGTAGCTACAGTGGCTACGTGATGGAAAAGGCAGAGATTGGAGCAGATGAAGTTGTCATCATCATGAAGCATCAAGGACCAGGAATCCATCTTGGAGAGCAAGGCAAGGATGGAGGGCTCGGATTGATGAAGATTGGTGACCAAGGAAGGACTAGAGGTAATTGCATGTTAGGTTTTGCATGGGTTATCTCTTCTCTCTCTCTGGCCGAACCGGTTCTGTTTTGAAGAAGAAGAATATTAGCTTGGTTTGTTTGGTTTCAACCTTGGAGGCTTCTCCCTATAAATAAGGATGAACAGTCAAGGTTTGATTTAAGGAGAAATGAATGAGAGTGCAAAGTACAGGATTCTCAGAGCTACCTAAGCTAACAGAATTTCTTCTCCTTCAATGTATTCTGTTTTGTAATTTTTCTGTTTAATTTTTTCTGTCTTGAGTCTCATGAAAAAAGACAAACAGTGAGGTTTGTAATGAAAAAGTCATAGAGCGGAAAAAGGCAGAGAGTGCAAAATTAAAAGAAAAAGCCATAGATGTCCTTAGAGGTCCTTTGTACATCTGTGTTGTGTTTCATGATTCTGTGGGAATCCCCTTGCAAGTTGGGTTAGCACTTAGCAGTGAAAGCTTGGTAGTAACCAAGTCAAGTTCAGGATTGGGTTTAGATTCTGGACTTGTCCCGGATAGGAAGGGTAGTTCCTAGGGAGAATTGGTGTTTTTAATCAAAGATGATTATAGTGAAATTTCATTATTGTTGTGATGGAGACTGGATGTAGGCTGCACTGCACTTAGCAGCTGAACCAGGATATATCTGGGTGTAATTTTCTCTCTCTTCTACTCCATTTCTGTTTCTGCTGCACAGAAGATAAAACTGAAAAATATCTCGTGCTGATCGACGAGACAAAAAGAAAAGTCTTGTGGCTGGGTACGAGACAAAAGAAAAAGTCTCGTGGCTGGTTATGAGACAAAAAGGCACAAAGTCTCCAGAAGTTGTTTCAAAGACCAGCAAGTGTTATCAAGCGAAAAAATGGGCTAAGATTCAACCCCCCCTTCTCTTAGCCACTGAAAACCATCAATAAACAAAATCGAGCACCGACATTCACACACAAAATGATAACGTAAGAAATGTCATATACAGAAGCAAACATATATATATATATATATATATATATATATATATATATATATATACACACACACACATAAGTTTCGGAATAAGATACATAAAAGTCACTAGTCTCGATCCGCGAAGAAAAGGCCGACGAGAATATTACAAAACCAGAAAAATATACAAAATAAAAATCCTGTTTTTCCAAAGAAAAATCTCTAAGAGGAAATATACAATGAAGATCTCAAATGCGGAAAAAATTCTAAATAGATCAAAATAAAGTTTAAAAGAGTCTTTTTCGCTTCACCAAATAGAATCCCACACTCTCAACGAAGTGTGTCACACCCTACATCTAAAAAACAGAAAATTTATGACGAATGAGAACTCGAAGGTTCCCAATAAGATAATAGTTTCAAATAGAGACTATATAAAGAAACATGGACCCACTAAACAATTCTAATCTCTAACTTAACCAAAGTTCAAATCTAAGGTTCAACTAATCCATCCAGAATTAGTTTACTAAAATCTCAATATCTATTTCTAGTCTTAGTCATTTCCAATGCATCATCATCATCATTGTTTTTTTTTTTTTTTTTTTTGCTGAAAATTAAACTGTTTGATCATATTGTATTTTTGATTAAATAGTTTAGTATAATATTTATCTAAATCTTAGCTATTTTCATTTTCACGTGAATAAATTCTTTTAAATACTGTCTAAAATGTTTGATGTCCGAACCCTCAAAGAGTTTTCTAATGTTATGATTGAGCGCACTGAATTGTGATTGCAACTTTGGATAATATAGAATTCTAAAGAAAAAGATTATATGAGTTTATGAAGTAAGAAACTAAAATTATTATTATTATTATTGATACTATTCCAATATATATGCTGGGACTCGATTCCCAGCTTTCTTATTTAACTTATTATAAGGCTTTGATAAGATAAGTTGAAAACTATGGAAGAGTATTATTATTATTGTAATTCTATTACAGTAAACTTTTACACCAGGATTCTACTACACTAAACTTCTATTACACTAAACTTCTGAAAATGTTTGCGTTTTTTAATTATAGGTTGGGTCACCTCTATGTTCAATATTTTGAATCTTTCTGTTTCTTAGTTTAGTCTTGTAGAGCATATTTCATTTTCTTCAATATTTTGTAGGAGTGTATGTGGTAGTTGGTGATTCTCGACTTCTTTGGCTATCTAAAATGTTCAAGAGTTGAAGAATTTATACGTGGTAATTGGTGATTACATTTTACATTTATGTTTTGATCATTTTCTTGTTTTTACATGCACAACAATCTGCAGGTTGACGCCAGAATGAGGAACGAATTAACATTATAAGGAGGTATTTGATTGTTTATTGGTGCATTTGTTTTTGTGTCCCACATGATTATTATTCAATTATTACTGATTAGGAAGTGAAGTAAAGAGAAGAGAAGAGAATCCATAATATGCGGAAGAAAAGAGTGACCTCACTGCTATGAGTTTTTGTCTCACTCACTCTTCTCACCATGCCACTTGCTTTATCAATTAATACTCATTCATTAAATTAAAGAATGTTGTTCATCCACCATAACCCTTAACAACCAGCAATCGTTTTCTCTTGTTTTCCTTCTTCACTTGCTGATTGCCACTTGCCTCATCAGAAGAAACAAATCCTTTATCGAAATGTTCGGTTTCTCTCGTCGTCGCACCAAAACCCCTCTTTCTTTTCAAGTTTGCTTCAATTAATTAATGTGTTAAACTTGAACGTGTACTGCAATGTAGATTGAAGGTGCAGCTTTCTGACTCAACTCAGGGAATTAGGAGTCCCGTCAGGAACCCCAAACGAAATGGAACCACCAATGTAGTAATTTTCTTTTTTGCTTTTATTCATTTCAGCAATATATAAAGTCTTAAGCTTGTTTGCTTTTATTCATTTCAGGGTGAAGATGAAGGAGAAGAAGGAACAGCCACACTTCATCTCAACCACAATCAACCACCTCAGATAATTGGATGGTCTTGTCAATTGTAGGGGATAAACAAACTCCTAGATCCAATGTATGTAATTTTCTTCTTCTTCTTAGTGTATTTTGTGAAAATTTTGTTGTTAGGTACTAATTGAATTGAGGTATTATTATAGTGGTTGGGAACAAGATGATAGTGGTTGATGGCGAATCTGGAAATGGATTCTTAGATGATGTGCAGGTGTGAGTCTTAGAGATTGTTGATCAACATTGGCTAGTTAATTGGTTGTTTGTTGGTTTCTTCATATAACTCTGTTTTTGTTTATTGCTATTCATTTCTATTATCAGGTGCTGAATTTCGACACATTTACTTGTTGCCAAGCAGTCTGCCGCTGAAGATTCCAGCATGCAAGGGTCATTGTTTGGTTAGTATGTCCTGTTAGCACCATATTCTCATTAAGTGTTCTGCATTATGAATGGACATTTGTTTTAAATTGATAATCAATCAATAAAATTTTTCTGCTGCCTCAATTCTCTTATAGTTGATGATAACTTGGGTAGGTTTTTTTTGGAGAAAAAAGTACTTCTAATTGAAAGAAAAACATATTAAAAAATTGACAAGATATTTCAGGTTTAACTCTGTATTTTTTACATTCAATTGATCTATTCTGATTCATGTTATATTACTGATTTAATTATATTTTTTATCTTTGTAGTATGGACATTTGATACAGAAATTGGGTACAAGTCATATCGGTACAAATTTTTACTAATAATTATGTAAATGCTTCTAAATATCATTATTTATGATTGAATAAATATCTTCACAGAAATAACATTAGGCAATAATACTGATAAAAAGATTTTGTTCTTTGTATGTTAGACTTATAGTTTTAGTGTTGTTTTACAACCACTGTCGCCGCTAGGGGTGGCAACGGGGCGGATTTTTGCTCTACCTGACCCCGTCCCGCCGTACAAAAACACGCATCGAACCCGTTCCGTTTCTACCCGCGGGTAGTAAAATGTTAAATCCTAACCCGTTCTTGCGGGTACTTGCCTCGCCCCTACCCGCCCATATAATTATTAAATCCAACAAATAAAATTAAATTTTAAAAATTATATAACCATCATTTACATACATAACATAAATTAAAATATGATATAATATTATTAATCATTTTATTAATTATTTTATATATATTACATATATTATATATACTGGGGCGGGTAGGGGCGGGTTTAGCCTAAACCCGACCCCGCCCTGCCCCGCCTAAGAACCCTCCCCGTTAAAACCCGCCCCGAACGGGTAGGGGCGGGGTGGGTACCCGCGGGTTCGGATAGTGTTGCCACTCCTAGTCGCCGCTACCGTTAATCTCTTCGAATGAGGACTATGATGATAATGAGGATGAATATGACACTGAGGACTATAGTTGATAGTTTTAGTATGATTATACAATGACGATTATAGTTGATGTATCAATACACTTTATTTATGTTTTGAATTAAGGTTTAATTACTCTATTGGTCCATATAGTTTCACCAAATTTTTAATTAGGTCCCTATACTTTTTTCTTTTCAATTGGGTCCCTACACTACTTTTAATTTTGTAATTACGACCTTTTAATGTTAAAAATATTAAAATTAATATAATATTTTTACCAAAACACATGCGGTCAAAAATTTAATTAAATTTTTAATTATAAATACCTTCAATTTGCAAAGAAATACTCAGTTAACTTCCAATTGAAAGGAAAAAAAGTATAGGAACCTAATTAAAAATTTGGTGAAACTATAGGGACCAACAGAGTAATTAAACCTTGAATTAACTTGCTTGTTTATGGTAATTCTCTTTTAGTTTGATAATACGATGAACATGTTTATTTTTTAAAATATTATAAATGTTCGAATATAAGTTAGATGAAAATTTGTCTTTATTAAATTTATATTTATTTTACATGAAAACAGGTCTATTTTGCAATGAAAAAATCTAAAAAAAATTATGTTTTAGCTTATAGACGAATTTTCCATCTGTATTCAGAGTTTGGAAATGTTTTCCAAAGCTCCAATTATCGACAAAAAATCTGTCAAAAAATCTGACGCTAGTTACCAACGAAAAATCTGTCGAAAAATCGGACGATTAAGCGAAATAGTAGTGACAATTACCAAAAAAAAAATCCGTTGGTAATGGGAACAAATCCGTCGGTAACTTACCGACAGAAAATCTATCGAAAAATTTGACAATTTTTTAGCGAAAGGGGACCATTACTGAAAAAAATTTTATCGATAACAAAAATAAATCTATGGATAAATTACTGATAAAAAAAATATGTCGGTAAGTAATTTTCGACAAAACTTTTACAAAAAAATAAAATCTGTTGTTAACCAAAAATTCGTCTATAATAAAAATCAAATTATCTATAAATCTATCTATAATAAATAATTTTTTAATTATATTTAATTTTCGAAAATCCGAACTCTTACACTACATATCCTCTATCCTCTAATATTCCACGTAATTCAATTTTAACTCTTAGCAGAATATATAATATGCATGCTACTACGCTATCACTGTCTTTGAATCTTTCTTTTTTAGTTTTTAGTGATATATTATAAAATTAAGAATTTAGTTTTCAACTATTTATTTATATATTAAAATTAATTATCTAAATTAATTATTAAAATAAAATAAAATATAAAAAATTTAAATTATAAATATATTTATTTATAAAAATATTATATTTACATTAAAATCAATCATTATATATGTATCTTTTAACTTATTTTCAATATATATTATATACTAATAATTAAATTTAATGGTGGATTTTAATATATACGTAATACAGTTGATATACATAAATATATATTGGTTAATTTTAATAATGAAAAAAATAGATTTTATTTATTTTTTATGTATGGTTAGTAATTAAAAATGTTAATTAGCAAAACCACAATAAACTGAGTCAATTTATAACGGATATCTCTGTTATGTTACAATCACAAAAATGGTTTAAAAAAAGAGGTTAATTAAAGAAAAAATAAAATACATATATACGTTTTTTTTTCTTTGTTAATAGATGTGATCACCATTTAGTCACCAAAAAAAAAGATGTGATCACCATTTGTTTCCTCCTGAGAATCTAGATCCATCTTCCTGTTTAGAACGATATCTTTTGAGCTTTTTGGATAATCGAATGTATACCGAACCTCCCCAAAAGTTCAAAACCAAAAGAATGCATGGTAGAGCCACAGCTGCTATGCCCAATTTACAGCTTGGCGAAATAACGAGCATGGAGAACATATAGCAACCACAGAATAGAAACAGCGGAGAAGCCACTATAACACTAACACGCCCTCTCGGCATTAACAAACATATCATCAAAATCGATAGATAAAAAGCGCACGTGTTAAATGACCAGAACCAAATGAAATCTTGAACCCTCATCACCGCTTTCCCAGCACCAACATTGTTATTATGATGATGATGGTTAAGCCTGAAAGGGATGCTGAACTTGCTCGAAGGTGGTGGTGGAGATGGTGGAGATTTGGCCTCCGCCTGGTACACTCCGCCGGGGGGGTTAATTGCGGCTTCGTAGGTGCTTGTTGCGAAGAGTATCGCCACTACTAAGAGGGCGTTGCGCGTGTCGTTTGAGATTCGCCTTCTGAGGCGCGTGATGTAGATTGCTACTCTCTCGTGGAAAGTGATTCTTGATCTTAGGTCTTCTTCCAGGGGTGTGATGGCGAGTGAGGTGGCGCGTAAAGCTCCCCCTCTAACTAACATGTCCCTGATCTGAGTGATATCTGCAGTGTTAACTTGTTGCCTTTGATTGTTCTCCACAATGTCTAAAGCTGTTGAGCCCTCTAAATTCTTGATGTTTAAGTCAATGTTGCTGTCTATCAACAATCTAACCGTCTGAAAAAAATATTATTAAAGTTAGCATTCTCGTGCAGTCATATTTATATTAAATTAATAGTTAAAAATTATTAAATAATATTTTAAGATGAGAAGGTTAAGAGACCAACAATTTTTGTGATTTGTAACCATAGTAGTTATCAATCATGTTTTTAATGGTGTGAGATTTTATCCAATGGTATAGAATTACTTACTTTTCTTCTCATAGTTACATGCTTACCAGAATTTAATAAAATTGTTAGTCCTTAAATTTTTTCTAATATTAAATATATACTAAAATTAAATATTAATATAAAATATATATTATAAATTAATTAAATAATACATATATTTATTTAGAATTTATTATTTTTCGTTAACAATTTTAGTCTCCATCCCAATTCATTAGTATAGTAATCTAATAATATATTTTTACAAAAATATTATCTGAATATTAAAATTAGTTATCAAAATCATTCATTATATATTTACATATAAATACATGGGTTGTGTAGCTTATTTTTAATATATATTTTATATTTCTAACATATATTTTATACTAGTAACTGATTTTGATAGTTGATTTTAGTATATATGTAATATAATTAATATTTTTAACTCATATTTTTAAACATTATTAATTAATTATTAATTTTATAAAAAAAAAAAGAATTTTTAGCTAATATTTTAATCAAACATGTGAAATGTTCTATGAACAACCAAACTTTTTTTAGGTGATGAAAAATTGTTGTGGAAAAATTCTACCTACCTGTGGTGGTAAGGCTTTGAGAAGTGCAAGGTGGAGAACGGTGTTGCCTTTATCGTCCGCCCAATTAAGTACCCGTTTCTCTGTTGCGTGAGCACACTTGTGGCAACTCCTACGAACCCAGCCGACCAGAACCTCAAGAGCCTCAAGCTGCTTATATTTAACCGCCATATGCAAAGCAGTCTCACTCCCCACATTCACATCTTCAATGGAACCTGAGCAAGCCGACAAGAATCTCGCTACAAGATCGGTTTGCCCAATCTTAGTCGCTAAATGCAAAGGTGTGAGTCCCTCTCTTCCCTTGACCCGGACAAGGTCTTTGTTGATGTCTATAAATCTGCACACCGTTCTGTAGTTTCCGTTCTGTAATGCAAGGTGCACGGGGCTAAACCCATACAGGTTCAGCTTCCATGCAAAGATAGGCTTCAGTCTCATGATCTCAGTGGCAAAACTGGTTTGACCCGCGGAGGCTGCAAAATGCAGAGGTGTATTGATGAATGGTACGGAAGCAATGCGGTCCAAGAGATATGGATCCACCTGAAGAAGCTTGTAGAGCAAGTCTATGTCTCCCATTTGTGCTGCCACATTCAATGTCTCATTCATTGTTTCGTTAATGATCTAAAGAAGAAGGAAACAATACGGATGGAAATAGAAGCCTATGATGAAGAATGGATCCTATTTGAAGAAATGGCGTGCCGCCGTTTACTTTTATTTTGACCCCACAAAACATGATGATGTGATCATTGCTGAGTCTATACGTTCTTGTTTTGACTATATATATATATTCAGTTTGTTAGTAATAGTATGTGCGCGTGTTTCATAAGTCGTGTGTTTTTCCACTTTGAAGTTATCATGCAACGTTCGTATGAATTTTCATATCAGCTTCGCTACTGACAAGTGACCCTGACACGTAGGCACACGTGCGGATGGAGCATGGTATGCGGTTGGAATCATTCTTGTGCCTTGCTTTCCTAGGATCTGCTAGGAAATTGGGGTATGTGAAAGTCAAATGAACTTTCAAATTTCTATAGTATGACCAATATCCTTGTGGGGATATTCATTCAATAATAGTCATCATTGGAGGTAATACTATACTAGGTCTTCAATCAAGTCAAATTCAATTCACCAAGTTTAACTTCATGAGTCATGACTGGACTGGGATTATTTAAAAAATAATGGATGAAATTTTTACTTTGTGGATTGTCACAGTACAGTGAAATTAACAATTCATAAAGTAAAAAAGTGAAAAAAAAAAACAAAAACAAAAACAAAAAGAGATTATAATCATCAACCCTCACACGAATTTTATTCGCGAGGTCACACTCACATGCCTTTGCTATCAGAAACAGTGAGTGAACTTTGACCAATGATTTGGTATAGAGGGATACCGGTAACCTTTCCTTCCTGAAATAATATTTATAAAAATATTTATAAATTCGATTTTGTTAAGTAGACAATAACTTTCGTAAATAATGTGAACAATAAACTTCAAAAATTACTCTAATAAAGTAAAAACACGTTACACTCCTACAGAAATCATAAGTGGAGAAGGAAGGTTACTGTATGCATTACTGCATTGTTTACTAAACTTATTGTCTACCTGTATTTTTTCTTATAAATTTTATCCTTACACATTCGTTTCTTGGGAATTTCGATTCGTTCTCTTTTTTCTCATTTTCCAATTTTAATCCTCCAGCCACCGTGAGTTTAACGTTCTTGTGAATTTGGTCAATTACGTCGAAGGCATTGCATCCATGTAGTTGTGGTCTTTCATTAGTTCCACCGAGATTTGATCCTTATCTTCTTCTTGGACGTACTTCTTTGAAACTTTTTAAAGCATTTCCATTACACTCCTATGATGGTGGAGAAGAATTAAAAGAAAAAATGATATTATTGTTGGATTATCAGTGAATGATTCTGGTTCTCTTGCAATATGAGTTTAAAATTGAAACAGAATCAAGAATGATGAACTGAAACTAATGCCAGCTTCAACTAACTACAGTTTGTCTACTTCAAATCATAGGCAAATTGAAAACAGTATTGAAGATAAGAGATCAGTTAAAATCGAAAAAAACAAAATATAATATCATGAATTTTAGAAAAGATCATAAAAAACTAAAAAAGAGTGGCTTTGATGAATTTCGCTAGCTTTCCTTTTGTGAATTGACTAAACAAGATTACCTGACCAATTTGTGGGGTCCTCTCATGCAAACCAACCAAAAACAAAAAATAGCCCACCTTAATTGATTTATGCACAGTAAAAAGTGATGAGAAAGAAGGAAAGTACACTATTTTAACAGTACAATTATTGTGTAACATGTGCAACATATTAAAATACCGACCATGTTAAGGAAAATTTACGGTAATCTTTTTCGTAATAGTTCAGCATTTTGCTCATATTGAGAGTAAAGTAGGAGAAAGGATTCCTTCATTTCATTCGATCAAATTGAGAGAGCGCAACTACAATTAAGCTGCATGATGTGTTAGTAATTCTCAAAGAAGATAGGATGCAAGTTTATACACACAATATTTTTGGATCACATCTCTAAGAACTTTTACTAGAACATAATATATTTTACTCGTAGCTGCGAGAATGTGAGAATAATAAAATGTAATTATTTTAAATATAGTGATATATTTTGTGCAGTTTGTCCCGTAGTTTTCACTTTTCTTTTTTGGTATTCTTGAATTTTTCACATTTTAATACCATTGTTGATGTACTACGATTTTGCTTAAATTTTTCCGCAATCTGAATTTTCTTTCAGAGTTTAAGAATGTTATGCTCGCTATTTCATTTTTTTCTTTTTTCTTTCTGTTTTTGTTCCGTTGATCATCCATGCTCGTCCGGTCAAAATTTATAAAACAGGAAACTTCATATCAAATACCAAAAGAATATTGACCAACGAAAACAGAAAACTAGAAACTTCTGGGGAGAGTAGAACAAGTACTTGAATTTGAATTCAAGTATCAAACAAAACAAGTTAATGTGAAGGCTATGCATGAAGTGTGAAGCAAGTGATTGTTTTATTTACCTTGAAAATTTTGAAAGCGTACAACACGTTTACGTTCATCAAAATCTCTCTCTCTCTCTCTCTCTCTGACAAGATATAAAGTATATTCAAACCCACTTCAGGCAACAGAGTTTGTTGAAAAAGAAGATTATGAATGCTGAAACTAAAGAAATCGGAAAGAAACATCTATGGTTACATACACACGCCTTTCAGACATTATTCCGTGAAAGAGATGGCATCTGGTAGAAGCAAACCGCTCCGAGTGAAGTAAAAAAAATGGGGAAGAAAATTTCTACTTTGATTTGTGCTGACTATACCGTTGAATTCCATAAACATCAATGATACCGGGAGGGAAAACAGGGTCCGTTGCAGCTCTAACCGCAACTTTTGCAACTGACGTAACATTGACCGGAGGTGTCATTAGAGGTCCAACAAGTGGGATCTGGCTCAATGGCTTTGCATGTTGGAGAACCTGCATACTCGAAGTGAATTGCATTACACTCAGAACCAGAGGACAGTAATGTATAATGTGGCATAAATGCAATCATACTGATGCTCAAGAAAAATCTGAACTTTAATCATACTAGTAATTTAGTAAACAATGACTCAAACTTCAATACCATGATGCTTACATCTAATGTCAATTGATTAAAGAACAAAAGTTATTCACACTTTATGATCGGAGGAGGTATCTCAATGTCATAAATACTAGGGAAAAACATGAAATTACCATCTCCATTGGAGACCCAATTGCACCAAGGGGTATCTTCAAGCTCCCAACAGTTCGAGTCCCGTATATAAACCCAGGTCTCAGAATCACTCCTGGAAAATGCACATAGAAGTTCCATTAGGCCCCACACTGAGAACTATTGCCAAACTTCCTCTAGATC
Source organism: Arachis hypogaea (assembly GCF_003086295.3). Lineage (NCBI taxonomy): Eukaryota > Viridiplantae > Streptophyta > Magnoliopsida > Fabales > Fabaceae > Arachis > Arachis hypogaea. Next base: position 118,357,336 of record NC_092055.1, on the reverse strand, counting down.
TCTCAGGCATAAGGGAGATTTTTTTTTTTTTTTTAACTAAGGAAACATCTTTGGAAAAGTCAGACCATAAAGATGGATGAGAATGAAATGTCACTCAGTAATGCCAAGACAGAAAATTTACCTCCGTAAGGAAATCTGGTCAGAAGCTCTGTTTCAGCAGCTCTCTACATCAAAAGACAATATATTATTTTAAGGATCATGAAATAAAAAATGGAAATGACCATTTAAATAATTTTGTTTACTCTTGTCTAAAGAGAAGCATATGATATGTTTTATTTTATTCAGCGGAGTTTTACCACAAGAAAAAAAAAGTTTCTGCCAAATTTCTTCAATGGATGATATGTTCCTCAAAATATACTTGATGATGAAGAGTTGGACATATTACCTTTCCTTCATAATAACCCCGCAATAAGAAATTAACTACGCCAAAGTCAGCAGCAGAGATATAGACGAATCTTTTAACACCTGCAAAACCATGTGTAAATCATCCAAGAACAATAAGTAACATGGACTCTAAAAATGGAAAATAAAACTACTGCATAGTTAGACAACCACAAATAATGAAAGCAGTTTTTGCATGAATTATATGTAACTGATAGGAAAGTGGATGAAAATGAACCCCTGTAATATCTGTTGAAGATTAAATAACTGTTATGTATATATATTCAGTTGGAGTTCAATAGTTCAATTGTGAATAGTACATCATTTTTATTTCAATTTATGTTTCTTTAAGTGGAATGTAGCATTTTCATTCTTATTCTAAGCTCAAGAGAAAGATATTTGCATTGCATGGGAATTGACCCAGCAACTCAAAGCAATAGAAGTAGAAAATAAGGTTGGCAAGAACTTAAAAGTATATCAAAAATGACAAATGTTTTGAATCTTCAATTACCTTGATCTGCAGCTGCTCTAATTGCATTGATGTTAGCAGTTCCGTTAATTTTGTACATGTATGAGTTGGAGCCAAAACCGCCAACACATGAGATCTTAGGAAAGAAACATAATTAGCACAATGAACATATGAATCATGAGGAAAACCAAAGAAGAAAAAGATAAAGCATGATCACAACATTGACTTCTCCTTTCCATTTCAAACTATGAGCATCTTCATCTTCTTTTTAAGAGTACTACTTATACCCGCTTCCCCCTTCCCTTTGCTATCCAAAGTCAGGACCCACTACTCACACCCCATTATTGTGATTCACGATTGTATTCGTACTTAGTTAAACATCCTCTAAAACTGTTCAGTTGTGTCTACTAGTTTGCTACACCCTACAATAGAAAATCCTTTTACAAGAAGAAAGGACAGCCCGGTGCACAAGCATCCCGCATTAATGCGGTAAGGTCCAAGAAAGGACTGCATCCAAAGGGTGTAATATAGGTATCCTAACTGATAATTACATCAGTGAGACTAATTCCAGGACTTGAAACCGTGATCTTGACATCACACGGTGACAACCCGACTGTTTCTCCAGGACTCAAATAAACACTTGAATATAAAAAAAGAACTGCACATATTTCTCTGTTTAGAAACTAGAGTGGTTGGTATTGGATATCTGAGCCACACTGCTATAAAAAATTGATCAAAACAGAGGTGATTGGCACCAAACAGATTGAAGAAAACAAAAAAGCAACATAAAAGTAATTACAGAGTTGGCTTTGAGCTTCCTCTTACTTATGATTATCTGTATTTACTAGGCATTTTAACAAGATAAGTGAAAACTTACGACAGCAGTGACCCCATTGAGAGCTTCTTTCAACGAATCACCCGACAGGAGGTTCCCTGTTTACACAAAAACAATTGAGATATCCATAATAGCACCGTGAAAAATGCAGAGTCCAAAAGGAAAATAAAGAAAGTGAAAAGCAGACCTTTATACCAGATGACATTGGTAGCCCATGAATCATGCAAGGATGACCTGCCAGACCTGCAACAAGTAAAACACAAAGTGAGTGGCATGAAATTGCACCAAACAAACAATTCTAATGGGAATGAAAGTGGGATTTGGAACCTGCTAAGACTGGCAACGGATAAACCGCGATCTAAGGCTTCTCTACAAATATGTGAGCCAACAAATCCATTGCCTCCCAACACAAGCAACTTGAATTGCATTGAGCACATATTAGGTTACACTTACACACACGAAATTAAGTAAAATAGAGTGAAAATAAATCCCGGTAGTAGAATAGAATGAATACCTTGTCTGTTGGGGGCGGAGGTATGTTTACCGTTTCAGCTTCTTCGACCTTGAAGGGTTCATCAACCTGATTGGAATCAGTGGTGAAACTTCGGGCGATCTTTGACGAGGCAGTTACACTTGAAGGAAAAAACAAGCACACAAGTGAGCATAAAAATAATAAATTAGCGAATTCCATCGGCGTGGAACCAAAAAGGGGAAAAGGGAGAGAGAAAGAGACTTGAGCCTGGAGAAGGAGGGGTTGGAATGGATCAATCGAGAGACTAATGTCCTCATTTGAACCTCGAATGTGGCTGCTCTTGCTGGATTCGTTGCTTGGGTTTTGAAATCAGAGTAAACCAAGGCAGAAGCAGAAGAAGAAGCATTAGAGCAAGAAGCAACAGGAACACATGGCTACTCTAATTTCTGCCACGTCTCTAACCATATGTGGCTCCATTCCAGCCTCTCTCTTTTTCACTTCGCCTTCTCCAGCTAACTATAAGCCCAACCTAAACAAAATACCATGCCCAATTAGTCCATTTTTTATTTTTAACTAAAAGTGTTGGCTCAATTACCAAAAAAAAAAAACTTATAGTGTTGGCTCTTAATCTTTTATAGTAAAATAATTTGTCAATTTTTTTTTAATGCACCGTCAGCTTTTTTTTTTTTTTTTTTTTTGAAAAACAATAGCAACAATCTTTCTACCAACATATAGTTAATAAAATAAAATTCTGATAGTAATAAGTGATTAAAAAAATAAGGAGTTGAATTTTGGTTTCTTTTAATTTACTCTTAAACTTAGATTCTATTGAGTTATCTTGAGTAAGAGATTAGAGATACTTTATTTTTATCTCTGGACGAGTTAAGAGCTAAAACTAAGATACTAGTAATGTATGATACAGAAAAATGTGGAAAAATAGAATAAACAGGAGATAATTTAGTATTGTCTCTTATAATGTAGAACCAGAAACAGAAAAGAGAAAAAGAGAATGACATACAGATGTATCCTGATTCAACTACTCAGTGTAATGTAGTCTATATCCAATCTCCATAACAACAATGATGGAATTTCACTATCTTTCAACAAATTACAATCACCAATTCTCCTTAAGATTCTACCCAATCCTATCTGGGACAAGTCCAGTTTCTAACTCAAACCGAACTTGACTAGGAACTCACCTACCTTTTCAACAGCAAAGTGTTAAACCAACTTGTCATAGAATTTCCTCAAGATCATGACAACTAAACAGAAAAACTAACAAAAATTTTCTGAGATAACCGTGACTTTTTCTCCAAGTTTAACTCTCTACCCTTTTCACTCATTGGCTTTTACCAATAAAACACAGAAAGACTAAACTGAGAAATTGAAATACTCAATGAAAATCATAAAGGAGAAGAATAAACAGCTCAGTGAGTTATGGGAACTCAAACGTTGTACTCTCACTCCTTGCTCCAATACTTGGCCGTTTACCCCTATTATAGAGGAGTGAAGCTTCCAGGGATTGAAACCTTTCTTTAGCACATGTTGGTTTTTCTTCTCCCAATAAACAGATGCAGTAGCAATGTTCAGAGGAGAGAGATGACAGAAGCAGTGACATGCAACCATACCTTCAATCTTCTCTTTCAACCTTTTTCATCTTGCTTCTTAAATTTGAGCCGTGCGTTCTTGCTTTGCCTCCAAGTTTGATTTTTGATCGTTGATAGGCAACAGAGCACCATTGACTTCCCTTTCATATTTTCCAAAACAGTATTTGTGACACAGAGGATTTCTTCAACAATCTCTAATGAAACACAAATGAAAAAATCTCCTTTTGTGATTTTTTTTATGTGATCTTTCCTTTTTGCTCTAGCCCTTTTTATCTTCTCTTCTTTGCTTGAAAATGAAAACTTACTTTTTGTTCTTCCCTTTGCCCTAACTTCAGAATTTTTCTTTTCTTTCTTCTTGTTTCAAAGAGTGATGTAATGTGAAAGAAAAAAGAGGAGAAAGAAGAGAGGATTTATTTCAGCGGTGTGGAGCGGTGTGTTCGAATGAAATAAAATTTGAATTACCTAGTTAGCAACTAAGTGGAGTGTGTGAATTTTTATAGTGACCACCTGTTTGGGCTTGGCTATGGATATGGGCTCACTTTCTTTCTTTTCTTATGATTTCTTTTCTGATGAAAAATATTTGTGAGAGCAAATGAATCATGGGCCATAATTTGAGTTTGTGGACCGGATGCCATTTGGCTTGCTTCATTGCCTTTTGGGCCAGTTTCAATTCAATTTATTTTCTGCACACTAAACAAAATTAATTATACAAACAATTTGATATTAATCCAATAATCTTTAATCATCATTTTTATCATAGTTTAGTTCTCTAAATTTAACAATCTCCCCCCTTTATGACAAACATTATTAAATTAATTGAAATAAAATGATAAAAAATTTTAGAAACTTTCCTTTGATGTTTCCTTTGTCATAAAGCTCCCCCTTTCTTTTGATCTCCAAACTTCTCCTGAATGTTAATTTTTCATAATTTGATACCAACAAGCTTTTTACAGAAAATAATGCCAAACATCCAATAAAATAGTTATATATCTTAAGGAACCTATTTGATCAAATGTCATGAGTTCACAAGGCTTATTGTCAATTAAAAATATCATAGGTCAACCTTGAATCAAGCATAAATCAGAGCTAATCCAAATATTAATAAAAAATCATCCATTCAACTAGATCAAGCTGTAAATTTTAAAACAAATCAAATCATAAATGTCATCAAAAATAGCAGCTTCAAACATTATCATTATAGATCAAAACCAAACTTCAAACATCTTCATCACATGTTCAAAATAACAACAGCAGTGTTTTCAATTTATTTTCTTTCTCCCCCTTTTGTCATTAAGAAGGAAAATATGCAGAAAAATCAGTCTAACAATCAAACCAAAAGAGCAAAATGAGAAAGTCTGTTAATAGCAGAGTTAAGTTTCTAAGTCTATTACAGTCAACTAAATAAAATAAAAGTCTAAAAGAAATAACATAGTTTTTCAGAGACAATTTTCCAACAACATTAATAGTGAGCAGAGACTAAGCATCAGAATCCCCATCCTCGATTCCAGCCAGATCCTCATCTTGATTGGTCATTTCTTGGTCATCATATAAGGCGTCTATATATTTAAGCAATACCTCAACTCGGCTCTGAGATTTCCAAAAGAAATTCTCATTTTGAAGAGCCAATTGCCTAGCTTGTTTGCTCGAATTAATCATCTGTTTTGTAAGGTTGACAAATTCTTGTAAAACATACTTGATAATACCATTCACAAGATACTTATGAGATGAGGATGTTTCGGTTGTGGATAGAGGAGGAGACTTTCTTGCTGATCTTCTCCAAGAACCATGTCCTTAGTAGCCTTTATGCTTTTTTTTTGGGTCTGTTTTACTGCACCACCACCTTTGAGGTATCAAAATTTGTCTTCCATGATCTCATCGCTCAAATCAATACCAAAATACTCAAAGATGCAAGTAAAAAATATTCCATATGAAAGAGAGATATTTTATCACTTTTTATGCAGTCAAACACATGGAGCATCATTAAGTAAGCAAAGAAAATTCTTATTTTGTTGATTATGGCAAAGAGAACCAAAGAATCACAGAGGGTGACCCATTGATATGAACCGCTTTACGGTAGAAAAATATGAGTGATAAGGCGGTGAAGTTGTGCACGGGACAGACCTATGGCTCTGTGAGTGGGTGTGACACCATTCATGAGAAAAATGTTCTCACATATGTTTGCCAAAATATCTTAGTGAAAAACTCCAAGATTATTGTCCCACTTACGAGAGATGTAGGCATTCACTCCTACTTCATGGTAATCAAAGGATCTGCCAATAGTCTCTTTGTTTAAGTAAATTTGGCAATCCTTGACATATGAGTGAACAACAACCTCAGAATAGTGCATAATTACAGAACTCCCTAATCAAATTTGGGTATATGGGCTTTCGAATTTTAAACAATTTTTTCACCCCAAAAATTTAAAATTTTCAATGAAATTTATTCCTTTTTCAGCCAAATTATTCAGGTTAGCAACAAAGGTAGAGTATAGGGGTCTTTTTGACACAATATCTTTATGAAACTCAAAATCCATGCAAGAAGTAAATCGTTGAGAATCAAAATGAGAGTGAAGTTGTTTACCAAAATAGGATTTGAATACAACTAGATATGGGTAAATGGGTTATTTAACGGAGTGAAGAAAAGGTCTTTTGTTACCTTTAGATGGACGAGAAGAGGGAACTGGGTGTCCTGGAAGACGAGACGTTGAACGAGGAGGAGGAGAAGATGGAGGTTCCTCTTCTGTCATGGGTCTTTTGCCTTTTGCCACTTTAGCCTTTGAGGAACTAGCCTCTTGAGGAGCCGATGATGGCCTTGAATTTGTGGTTTTGGTTCTTGCCATTGATTCGGAAGGTTGAGAGGAGTGAGAGGAGGATCAGTGTGAATGGATATGAATGTGAATGTGGGCTAGTGGTCTGGAAGGTGGATTTTGTGGAGGTCTTATGGTGTCCGTTCTCCTACGTGTGGCAACCTTTTTCTCATGGTGAAAGAAATAAAGAGTGCGAAGAAGAAAGAGAATGAGGAAGTGGTGGAGTAATGGGAGGAGATAAGAAGTTATCAAATCAATAACTGCTTTAAATGCTTTAAAAATATAAAAATAAATAAATTGGAACGTGATTCAAAGAATTTTGAATTTTAAAATAATGCATGCAATTTTTGAAATGACAAATCAAATAAGGATTTTGAAAAGAAACTGAAACTGATTTGACTTGAGAGAAAATAATAAAATTAATGAATTAAAAGTCAATACTCTTTTGATGTTGGTGATCCAAAACAAGTAATGAGACCCACTTCATATAACAGAGTATCTTTCTCTTGGGCCAGTGGTGGTTTTAAGGAAAAACAATGGACCACCATGGATTTGGTTCAGTTCTAGATTAATTATGATCATCAATAATCAACTTGGGTTGGTCAAGTGGTCAGCTCACTAGTCCGCTTAAGCAAGTGTCGGGGGTTCGAATCCCGCCTTGTGCATGCAGCATCCCATTGGCCAGCGGCAAACCCTTAAATGGAGCTCAAATCCGCGACGGATTAGTCCTTGACCTGTCAGGTTGGGGGATACCGTTGGAAACCAAAAAAAAATTATGATCATCAACGCACTTTCAGATCTTCATGGAACCTAGAAGAAGTTATCATCTGTCCAGTTTGTCTCCTGACGGCCTGAGAGACAAAAATAACTAAAACTCAAATTAAGCAAGTTTAGTTAAAAAATTCAGCATCAACCATCCCTAAAACAGTTCTCAATTTACAAAATCTATCTTCACATAGAGGTTTTGTGAAGAAATCAGCCAACTGATTCTCAGATTTCACAAATTGTATGTGAATAGTACTCTTTTGCATATGTTCTTTTATGGAATGAAATCTTACTTTAATGTGCTTAGTTCTTGAGTGTAAAACAGGATTCCTAGAAATATTAAGAGTAAATGCCATTTTCAGTCCCTAACCATTTGTCCGATGGACTTTTCACCCCCTAAAAAATCTAAATCCCCAAACCAGTCCCTATTTACTTTGATATATGTACGTTCTAGTCCCTGGTTAAGGACCGGAAAGGGCATTTACTCAAAATAGATAGGGACTGGAACGTACATATATCAAAGTAGATAGGGACCGATTTGGATTTTTAGATTTTTTAGGGGGTGGAAAGTCCATCGGACAAATGGTTAGGGACCGCAAAAGAAAATTTACTCAAATATTAATTGCACTCAAGTTGTCACATAATAAAGGGATACTTTTGACTTGCAATTTGTAATCTGCAAGTTGTGTTTCAAGTCAAATTAATTGAGAACAACAGGAGAAAGATGCTATATATTCTGCCTCAGTAGTGGATAGAGCAACAGTATCTTGCTTCTTGCTTGACCACACATTTAGGACTGTCTAAGAAAGCAACAAGTCCCTGAAGTGCTTCTTCTATCTATACAATCTCTAGCAAAATCTGCATCATAATACCTAACTACACAAAATTCATCAGTTTTAGGATACCAAAGACCAAAATCAGTTGTGTCTTTGATATATCTAATGATCCTTTTTACTGCAAAAAGATGTGATTCTTTTGTATGAGATTAAAATCTAGAACACATACCCACACAATGAACAATGTTCAGTCTAGAGGATGTTAAATACATAAGTGATCCTATCATACCTCTATACCTTGTTTCATCAACATCTTTCCTATTTTCATCATTTTCAAGTTTAGAATTAGGATGCATTGGTGTACTCATTAGTTTGAAATTTTCTAAACCAAATTTCTTCACTAACTCCTTGGCATATTTACTTTGGTGCACAAAAATTTCAGTAGGTGTTTGTTTGATTTGGAGTCTTAGAAAGAATGTGAGTTCTTCTATCATACTCATATCAAACTCACTAGTCATTAATTTTTCAAATTTATCACACAAGGTTTTATTTGCCGATCCAAATACAATGTCATCCACATAAACTTGAATAAGTATGAAATGATCATTAGATTCTTTAATGAAAATAGTAGTATCTGTAGTACCCTTTTGAAAACTATTTTTCAACAAAAAAGAGCTAAGTCTCTCATACCAAGCTCTTGGAATTTGTCTCAAACCATAAAGAGCTTTTGAATGTCTAAATACATGATTTGGAAAGTCTTTATATTCAAAACCAGGGGGTTGAGCTACGTATACCTCTCTATCAATAAAGCCATTCAACAAGGCACACTTAACATCCATTTAAAAGATTTTAAACCCTTTATGGGCAGCATATGCAAGCAATAATCTTATTGCTTCCATTCTTACAACCGGAGCAAATGACTTATCAAAGTTAATGCCCTCCTCTTAATCATACCCTTGAGTTACTAATCTAGCTTTGTTTCTAACTACACTACCATCCTAACCCAATTTGTTTCTAAAGATCCATTTCGTACCCGTTACCTTCTTATCATTCGGATAAGGTACCAAAGTCTAAACCTCATTCTTTTCAAATTGGACTAGTTCTTCTTCCATTGCCTTTATCCAAGAAGGATCATTAAGGGCTTCCTTCACATTTTGGAGTTCCACTTGAGATATAAGAGAAAGATTATTGAATTTGGCTCTTTTCTTACTTGAGGATCTAGTGGTAACTCCATAAGATGGATCTCCGATAATGAACTGATGTGGATAGTTCTTCAAGAACTTTCATTCTCTGGAACTTGGTGAAGTGATTTCAGGTTGGACATGATTCGGTTTTTCATTGTTCAGAGTTCCAGAGTTCTCTACTTTAGTAGGAGACAAAATAGAATTGTCTCCTACATTTTGGTCTACAGAAATAGGGACAACTTTTTTCAAAGTAGGTTCTAATTTGTCTTGATCATGGATCCTTTTAGAGCTTAATTCAGTTTCAATTTCTGCATCATTTTTCTCAATAACACTTGAAATTGTGTTAGAATCACAAAAAGTTACATGAATGGATTCTTCTATGATTCTATGTCCTTAAGGTAAACTCTATATGCTTTACTAGTGGTTGAATAACCAACAAAGACACCTTCATAAGATTTTGGATCAAATTTTTCAAGGTTATCTTTAGTATTTAAAAAAAATATATTTGCATCCAAAAACATGAAAGTACTTAAGATTGGGTGGTACTCCTTTCCAAAGCTCATATGAGATTTTCTTTAAAACTTTTCAAATGATAGTTCGGTTTAAAATGTAACAAGTTGTGTTTACAGTCTCAGCCTAAAGTAATTTTAGAATTTTATTTTTGCAAAACATTACCCTAGCCATTTCTTGAGGCTTCTATTTCTCCTTTCAACAACTCCATTTTGTTGAGGTGTTCTAAAACATGAAAAATTATGTGAAATATCAAATTTATCACAAAATGATTCAAAGTCTTTATTTTTAAACTCTTTTCTATGATCACTTTTTATAGAAATTATTTTCAATTCTTTTACATAGAGTTGAGAAAGCAAGAAAAGCATCATTTTTATAAGTCAAGAAAAGAACCCATCCAAACCTAGTATAGTCATCAACTACCACTAAACTGTAATATTTACCACCTAGGCTTTGAGTTCTAGTAGGACTAAAAAGATCAATATGTAGCATTTCCAATGGCATTTTGGTTGAGATGTCATCCTTGGGTTTAAAAGAAATTTTAGTTTGTTTTTCAAATTGACAAGTATCACAAGTGATGTCTTTCTCAAATTTTATTTTAGGAAGACCTCTAACCAAGTTTCTTTTCATAAGTTTAAAAATTTGAAACATGCTGGCATGTCATAATTTCTTATACCATAACCATTTTCAAATTTAATGGAAGTCAAACAAGCTACATTTTGTTCTTTTAGTTCCTCCAAGGTAAGTTTATACACATTATTGCATCTTTTAGTTTTAAATAATATTTCACCAAATTTTTCACACACAACCAAGCATTCCAATATCTTGAAAATAACTAAATAGCCTAAATCACACAATTAGCTAATGTTTAGAAGATTGTGTTTCAATCCATATTAATAAAAATAGAGAAACTTTTACCCACTTTATCTATGGCAACTATCTTTCCTTTTCCATTGTCACTGAAAGCCACAAACCCTCCATCATATTTGTCAAGCTTGATGAAGAATGTGGATTTTTCGGTCATGTGCCTAGAGCATCTACTATCCAAGTACCACATGTCATTCTTCTTCTTGGATGCTAGGCAACACTACACAAAACTCTTAAGTGACTTTAGGTATCCAAATCATTTTGGATCCTTTAATGTTAAACCTTCTTGGTTGTCCAAATGCATTGTATTTGTCAATTACTTTGTAAATTTTATCACCAATTTTTTTCAATAATGAAACATTGAATAAGAAAATGACCATCCCAATTACATGTATGACAGAATATATTACTTGCTGAATTTTTAAGGTGATTAGAGTTTTAAAATCTTTTATCTTTGGAGGTTGAGGCCACATTTTAGATTGAGAATTTCTGAAAACAGATTCAGATTTTTCACAATACCCTAACCCAACCTTTTTAAAAAGATCGAAGTCTTTGACTAGCTAACAATTTATCTAAATTTTGAGCAAATTTAGCTAAGTCTTGTTTTAGACTCTTAACCTCTTTATGCAACCGTTTATTTTTTTTCAATGTAATTTCAATAGGCAACAACAGAATATTTTTCACAAAAACTTTTGATTTTAGATTTAAGCTGTTTGTTTTCTTCAATAATATCAACAATGGTTACGGCTTCTCTTAATTTAAAAATAGCTTTTTTAGCCCTTAGAATGTTATTTTGAAATTTAAGTTCATGACATTTGTTCAGAAAATTTCTTATTTTCTCAGTAAGGTCATCAATCATAAGATGAAGTTCTTCATTAGAAGGTTCAAAAAAGATTACCTCATTTGGATAGCTGTGATCTGCCATCAATCATGCTTGTGAGTTATAGTCAGATTCATCATCCTCATCAGTGTCATTTTTCAGATCTTTTCAAGAAGTCATAAGTCCCTTCTTCTTGTCCTTCCTAGACTTATCTTCTTTCTTCAACTTCGAACATTCATATTTGTAATATCCAACTTCTCTACAATTGTGACAAATGACCTTGCTTAAGTCTTTCTTTGGTTCCTTTAAGCTGCCTCTTCTGCTTCTTCCTTTGAGTCTCATCATCCTTCTAAGTTTTCTAGTAAAAAACACAAACTCGTCATCTGATGAACAGTCACTCCTTTCTTTTTTGTATCATTTTTTATGTGAGTGATTTCATATGCTAATAACTTTTCTCGCAGCTCATCATAGGTCATTTGACTTAGGTTACTGCTTTCAGAGATAAAAGTAGCGTTAGTTTCCTACTCTTTTGTCAAGCTTCTCAAGACCTTCCTCACTAGCACCTGTTCAGATTGAGTAATCCCCATAGCATCTAAACTATTAATGATGATAGAGAATCTCTTGAATATATCATCAATTGATTCTTCTTCCTTCATAGAGAAAATCTCATACTCTTTGCTCAACATGTCAATCCTGGTTTCTTTTACTTGTGTGGTGCCCTCATGTGTGACTTAGAGTTTATCCCAGATTCTTTTTGATGTTTTACATCTTGAAATCTTTCGGTATTTCTTGAAGCTGATTGCACAGTTAAGCTTGTTGACTGCCTTGGCATTGAGTTCTACCTTTTTCTTGTCATCTTCATTCCATTCTGCTTCGAATTTGGGAGTGACAACATCATCAGCGCTAGTTTTGGTAGGGATTTGAGGACCGTTCATAATTATCTTCCATAGATTGTAATCTACCGATTGAACAAAGATCTGCATTCATTCTTTCCAATAGTTGTAATTTTTTTCATTGAAGAATGGAGGTCTGTTGTTGGATTGTCCTTCTGTCAGTGTATAAGCCACAGTGTTGGAACCAACGTTATTCGCCATCAGGATCTTTCTTCCAAGCTGTGAAATTTGATCTCTTTGAGACCAAGCTCTGATACCAATTGATGGTAATCAGTGGCTAAGCGAAGGGCGGGTTGAATTTTGGCCTTTTTTTATTTTCTTTCAAACTTGAATTCTATTGAGTTATCTTGAGTAGGAGGCTGGAGATACTTTGTTTTTGTCTCTGGATGAGTTAAGAGCCAAAACTGAGATACTAGCAATGTATGATTCAAAGAAGTGTAGAAGGATAGAATAAACAGGAGATGATTTAGTATTGTCTCCTATAAATGCAAAACCAGAAACAGAGAAGAGAAAAAGGAAATGACACACAGATGTATCTTGGTTCCTACTCAGTGCAATGTAGCCTACGTCCAGTTTCCATCACAACAATAATGGAATTTCACTATCTTTCAATAGATTACAATCACCAATTCTCCTTAGGATTCTACCCAATCCTATCTGGGACAAGTCCAGTTTCTAACTCAAACCGAACTTGACTAGTAACTCACCCTACGTTTTCAACAGCAAAGTGCTAACCCAACTTGTAAGGAAATCTCCTCAAGATCATGACAACTAAATAGAAAAACTAACAAAAAATTTTTAGATAACCATGGCTTTTTCTCCAACTTTAACTCTCTACCTTTTTTCACTCATGGCTTTTTCTTATAAACCTCACCATTTTGCCTTTTACCAATGAAACACAGAAAGACTAAACTGAGAAATTGAAATACTCAATGAAAATCATGAAGGAGAAGAATAAATAGCTCAGTGAGCTATGGGAACCCAAACGTTGTGCTCTCACTCCTTGCTCCAATCTTCAGCCGTTCACCCCTATTATAGAGGAATGAAGCTTCTAGGACTTGAAACCTTGCTTCAGCACATGTTAATTTTTTTTCTCCCAATAAACAGATGTAGCAGCACCGTTCAGAGGAGAGAGAGAGAGAGAGAGAGAGAGAGAGAGAGAGAGAGAGAGAGCAGAAATAGTGACATGCAACCATACTATCAATTTTCTCTTTTAACCTTTTTCATCTTACTTCTTGAATCTGAGCCGTGCGGTCTTATTTTGGCTCCAATTTTGATTTTTTATCGATGATAAGCAACAGAGCACCATTGACTTCACTTTCTTCATATTTTCCAGAACGGTGCTTGTGACACAGAGAATTTCTTCAACAATCCTTGATGAAGCACAAATGGAAAAATCTCTTTTCTGTGATTTTCTTTTCTGGTGTGATCTTCTTTTTTTGCTCTAACTCCTTTTATCTTCTCTTCTTTGCTTAAAAATAAAAACTTACTTTTTGTTCTTCCCTTTGCTGTAGCTTCAGAACTTTCCTTTTCTTTCTTCTTGTTTCAGAGAGTGATGTGATGTGAAAGAAAAGAGAAGAGAGAGAAAAGAGAATTTGTTTCGATGGTGTGGTGTGGTGTGTTCGAGTGAAATGAAATTTGAATTACCTAGTTAGCAATTAAGTGGAGTGTATAGATTTAGATAGTGACCACTGGTTTAGACTTGACTATGGAAATGGGCTCACTTTCTTTCTTTCCTTATGATTTCTTTTTTGATGGAAAATATTTGTGAGAGCAAATGAATCATGGGTCATAATTTGGGTTTGTGGGCCGGATGCCATTTGACTTGCTTCATTGCTTTTTCGGCTAGTTTCAATTCAATTTATTTTCTGCACACTAAACAAAATTAATCACACAAACAATTTGATATTAATCAAATAAGGTTTAGTCATCATCTTTATCATAGTTTAATTCTCTAAATTCAACTGAGTAAATTATTATTTCTACCGATAAAAGATGAATACGCTGATATTTTTATTCGTAAAAGATGAAAATTAAAGTTATATCCATAAAAGATTGGTTTCGTATGACAAAACTATCCAAATCCTAAAAAACTATCCAAAAATTCCAAATTATCCTTTTCTCTTCTATCACCATCAGTATCACCATCAATATCATCATCACATTATTTTTTCTCTCTCTCTCTCTAAATCTCCATCACCACCGTCGGTAACACCACCAACACCCTCCTCCACCACCACCAACATCACCGACTCCAAGTTGAAGGCCATCTTTTATTCAAATTCTCAAGACTGAAGAATCTCCTCACCCACTTCATCGTTATGCCATTTAATATTTCAATTCAGTTCAAATAAGATCATAGATTCTTCTTTTTCTACACCACAGAAATAACAAGACTCTCTTTCCATGTCAATCAATCCTACCACCACCACTTCGCCCTTCATTCGTGGCTGTCATATTACCGCCGACATTGTCGATGCGCCTTTTGTCATCGTTTGTCTTGCGTGCCTCTGACGATTGCTTTTATCTTTTGAGCCTTCTACTCTCGTTGTCGCCACTCTGCTCTACTTGGTAGTCACTCTCTGCTGCCACTTTGTTCCTCTCTCCGTTTATTTACTCTTTGTTCTTCTCTGTTTTGGCAATACCAAAAAAAAAACTGCCTCTAAAACGATTTTGGAGAAGAAGAAGAACCCTAATTTCTCATTAAAAAAAAACAAAAGAAAGCATCTGAATCACAAACAATCCCTTTCAGCTCACATGACTGGAAACAAGTTCCGCTTCTTCCTTTCGTGCTACATTAATCTTCCTATCACCTTTCGTGTTGACCGCCTTGAAGGCCATTTGTCCCTTCCCAATAAATCCCCCAATTCAGGTTCAATTTATCAAATTTTACTAATATTACTAATTTGAGTTAGTTTGGAGTTTTGTTTTTTCTTTTTTTTTTTTTATAGAAAAAATTGGTTAAGTAGTATCATATTTGATTGATTTTTTTAGCTTGATGATTGTATGCTATATAATATAATGTAGTAGAATATTGTGAATTGATCTCATTCCATGATTTTATTTGAATTGAAAAGAAATATTAAATGGCGTAACAATAAAGTGGTTGAGGAGCTTCTTTAGGCTTGAGAATTTGAATATATGATGGCCTTTAGCTTGAAGTCGTCGGTGTCGGTGATGATAATGGTGGTGGTGGTGAAGGAGGAGGAGGAGAGTGTTGGTGGTATTAGTGGTGTTACAAGCAATGGTGATGGAGATTTACAGAGAGAGAGATGTGATGATGATGCTAATGGTGTGAGTAAGACAATGATAATTTAGGATTTTTGAATAATATTTTAAGGTTTGGATAGTTTTATCGTACAAAACCAATCTTTTATAGGTATAACTTTAATTTTCGTCTTTTATAGATAAAAATAGCAGTTTACTCATAAAATAATTATTGGTTAGTCATTGTTTTTTTTTTTTTTTGTTTCAATTATGATAAGTTGATAACACTTTTTTTTTTCTTTTTTTTTTTTGAAAAAGGTCAAGATTCGAGAAAATTAGAGCTATATTTATTTTTAAAGAGAGAATACAAAGACATAAATAGTAAATGTCTAAAAAATATTTAAAGACAGAGATATAAATATTAAACACAATGTCTTTAGAATAATTTTTTTATTTTTGTGTCTACTTTTTTATGAAAGACATTCATGGACGAAATTTAATAAAATAGATACAATTTTTTCAATAATTTTTTTATCCATAGATATTTTTATTATTCACAATTATTTCTTTTTATTCTCATATCAAAAAATCATAATTTAATTTTTCACTACAATGTCGTTCTCCTTTCATATACTCTCTTTTCTTTACTCTTTATATCCATCTTCTTCTTCTTTTTTTTCTGTTTCTTTTTTTTTTCTTTCTATTTTTATTTTTATTCTTCTTTTGTTTTTTCTTCTTCTCCTCTTTTTTTTTTCAATTTTTTTTGTCCAATTAATCTAAAAACAACATTTAAACAACTAATTACCCATTTTTTTTATCACAATTCTTAGAAGCCACCTGCTCTTCTCTTTCTTAATCACATAATTAAGTATAACTCTGTCTCTCCTCTCTTTTTGCTTTTTATTTTTGTTTTTATTTTTTTATTTAAAATTATTTTGTTCCTCTTTGTCTCTTTCTTTTATTTTTTTTATTTTTTTATGATTTGAAAATCTAAAAGTTTTATATGGACAAGAGCAATGTTTTTTCTCATGCAAAATCTTAAATTTTTACAATAATGTTGGGAATAAATGAACGGAACAAATTTCATTAATCTTTAATATGTTGATGTATTTTATTTTTAATGGAAGAATGAATAGAAAAAAATTGTATTGAACTCTTTTTATTTATTTAAATTCAAAAATAAAATAATTAGTAAATTATGTTGCTGTTGATTATTTTTAGTATTTGTGTTAATTTATAATAATTTATTATTTATATTTTTGACTTGTTGATTAGAAAAGAATAAAACTATTGAAGCACTCTGAGTAATTTAAACGGTTTATTTTCTTATTTTATAATTCGAACTAAGTTTAAGGCCGTTATAAACTTATAATATTAATTTTGATGTTTGTATTATTTTATTTAAAAAATAAAAGAAGAAAACGTTTGTTAATTAGAAATAGAAAAATTGATACTAATTTTTTAAGATGGAATATGTTAAACAACATAATAGGAGGGAATGAGAATTGTATTTGAAAATTAAGAATAAGTATAAATATATTAAGAAGATTATGTGAATTATTTAAAGTTCAAAGTAAATTAAACTATGAATATTGTGCAAATAACTAAATATAGCTGAAAAAGTGATTACATTTTTAACAATACTAGCTCATCATAAAATTGTTACTATTATTTCCATCTGTAGCCTGTTGGCCCGTTCTATTTGTGGGCTGTGACTTTTCAAACCTACTTCTCTTCTTAGGCTCAAAGTTGGTTTTGTCTTACCTAGGATCAAAGTTGGTTTAAGATTCTATACAAGCCAAGCAAATAAGTAGGCTCAGAGTTTTGGGCTGTGAACACTTGCTATTATTGAGCCTCAGAACTACACAAACAAACAAAAACCTTAAAAGAAGACCAATCAGCATACCAAAGAAAAAATAAATTAATTTAGTAGTTAACTTATTAGTTCGATAAAACAAATATTGTAAATTCGAATTTTGTTTTGTATATGTAAACAACTCATTGACCAATTCAAAAATAATCAACCAAAAAAAAAAGAAAATGAAATTAACTCTTACAGTATTTTTATTTAACAAAAATATTATATACATACAAAAAATTAATTATTATTATATATTTTTAATATATATATTTTATATTTTAATATTTATTTTACATAAATAATTAATTTTAGTGTACATATAAAATAATTGATGTTTTAGGAAGTGACAATTTAATTAATGTTTTAGGAAATAACAAATTAATTCATGGCTTAAGAACTTGTTTTCGAAAAACACAAACTGAGCTTTTTAGTTGAATAAACTTACATGAAGAGTTTAGTGGGTCAAATACTCAAATTTTATCTTTTTTGAAAAAAAAAAAAAAAAAAAAAAAACACTACAAGCTAAGTCTATTTTTCTAAAGAGGAAAAAAAAGTAAAAATAGATAAAAAGATAAGACTTTATTTGAATAAATACCCATACAGAGTATGCAACCCCCACCGCCATCATTTTCTGAAGCCTCACTTAAATATAAAAGGAAAGCTGTGAAGAATCGGTGCTGTAGAACATATATACAATAATTCTAATATTGGTTAATAATTAATTATTATTTCTTTATATAATGATAAATAGATTTTATAGGATATTCACAAAAACGAATTCTGTTTTCGAGGCCCTGGAAGCTTCCTGAAGCAAATGCGTATTAATTATTTATTCTTTGAAAGTCGTCATGTATGACAATGTATATATAAGGCAATATAATGGCATCAGGCAGCTACCAAACTTTCTTGCTCATAAGCTTAATTCTGCGGTCCTAAATCTAGCTGCATCAAGAAAGTTCTAGCTAACAGATTCTTTGATATTTTATAATTCACAAATCGCAGGTAACATTATTTTATGGGCATGCATGCAACTTAAAGATAGAATGTCAACCTATAAATACATAATATAGGTGGCATTAATTAAAGGTGAGATGCAGCGGAATTGACCTTAAAGGTGACGGGCATGAGATGCCTGGTCGAAGAAGTTGGATGCTCTTTTATGTCCATGCCAGTTTCTGATAATAAAGCTTTGAATGTGTCATCTCATGACTCATCATAGCAATAGCGCTCAACAAGGACTTGTCAGGAATATATTATTAGATGCAGAATATTGGATACTCATCTCATCTCTCTGTTTTCTGATTAATAAGCAATAATTATGTAGAAAACATTCATCCTCTATATGGAGTTGATCGTTTTATTTATATATATTTATATTATTTATAAGATAGGGTTTGAAAGAGAGAAATTAAGAAATTAAAAGACAGAAATTAAGAGATAAAGACTAAAATAAATTTTAGTATTGTATTTGGTGTAAAGTGAAAGACAAAAACTGAAATAAAAATGAAGTTCTAATTTAATTTGCACAAAAGTTGGAATTAATTAATTGAAATAGGAGTATTTTAAGTATAAAATATTATTAAAGTTTTGGTTTCTGTTTTCAAAAATTTTAGTTTTTTGTGTCCTCAATTTTTGAAGGTACTGAAAGACTGAAATTTTGAGAATAAAAACTGAAATTTTAGTTTCAGTCTTTAAGCCAACAAATATGATACTGAGTCCCAATCTTTAAGTCTCCATCCCAATACTTCAAAACAAACGCTATCTAAAGTAGCGTTTGGAAGAGATTGAGATTGAGAGACTGAGATTGTAAAACAGAGACTGAAATAAGTTTTAGTACTATATTTGGTGTAAAAATATACAAGATTAAGTTATATTTTAGTATCTTGTTTAGTTTAAAATAAATACAAAGACTAAATAACTAAAATACCCTCACTAATTAAAAAAAATTAAAAGAACCCTACCTACTCCTTGGTCTCTCTCCTCTCTTCACTTAAATCTCAACAATCACACTCCTTATTCCCCTCTCTTCTTCACTTCGCTACAGATTTTAATGGCTTCTATCTTTGTCAACAACGATCGCACTCCTTATTCCATTCTTCATTGTCGATTTCACCTCTCTCTCTCTCTCTCTCTCTCTCTCTCTCTCCATCGCCGTCGCCTAGCATTCACGTTGTTTTCGCGCTCTGTCGCCGTCGCCCAGCACCCATCGACGGCTCCTCTTTCTGCGCCGCTGTCTTCTCCTTCCTTCCTCTCCTTTATTCTCTTTTCCCTTTGTTTTGATTTTGAAATATATTTAACGTTATTGTTATTAGCAAGGTTCTGAAAACCGAACCGGTTATCGAACCGTTCTGGCTACTAGTTCACTGGTTTTCAAGTTCAACCGGTTCGACCGTGGTTGAACCGAAAAAATCGTTTTATAATGAAATAATAAATAAAATATATATAAACACACTAAAACTATATGATCTTATCAATTTACAAACTCAAAAAAAATTTTAAACTCTCTTAAAATATATGTTTCCAAGCACTTTTGTCATCATCATCTTCAGCTTTACATTCATCACTCAATTAAAAAATCCACAATCCTAATCCTCTATGACTTCTTTTGGAAAAATAAAATTCCATTCAAGAAGAAAACCACAGCTATAAGTAATTGAGAATATTTGTGAGACTCAACACCAAGACATAGAACAAGTATACAGATAGAGTAGTACCAAACAATCCAATTCTCAATTCCATGAATCATAAACAAAAGGGTGTCTAAATATCCACAGAATCAATCAAATTTAGCATTAAAAAGCATCAGAAACCAAATTTTGCAGTTAAAGAATGAAGTAAAAAATATTAGAAATGAGAGTGGCTTGAACCACTGTCTTCTGCATAAGAGAAATACACTACCATCATCAACAGCACTCCCAAGACCTCAAACAACAGCATCATCTTCATGATTTTTTTGCTCTAAATCAATAACATGGGACATATGCTGTTTGTTAATTTTTTGAAAGCATCAATTTGGTTTAAAATTAAAACACAGCAACAAATAATCATCCTAAACTCTGAAATCAATAAATCTATCAACAAAAATTCAAAAACAGTATACTCATAAATTAAAAAGCAGCAGCAGCAGAGTAACAAACCCATTTTAGCAATAATTTCAACAACACAAAATCAATTTCTTTGATTGATTTCACATTCAGAAAATCACTAATCAGTTTCAGAACAGACACAACAGAGCAATAACAATACAATCTAATACAGTTTCGGTGTTCATCATGTTGAATCACAATTCAGTTTCAGTAATCACTAATCAATAATCACATTACAGTTTAGCTCTCTCCAATCAATTGAATCTTGAATCAGTTCACAGTTTCACAATACACAGTTCAAAGAAAAATAAAACAGGGAGAGTGGGAGACAGCGAAGGCACCTTCAAGACTTCAACAGAACATGCAACAGGGAGAGTGAGAGTGAGGCGGTGGGAGACAGCGAAGGCACCTTCTCAGTTCGCGACGGCTACTGCGGTGGCTCAACCCGTGTGAGAGTGAGGCGTTCTCACTTCTCAATTCTTGAACGGCTCTGCGGTGGCTCGACGGCAGTGGCTCGACCCATGTGACAGTGTGACAGTGACTGAGTGAGGCGTTGGAACTTGGAAGCAGCTCAGTGAAGCCTGCTCGATGAATGAGAACTGAGAAGCACTGAAGGAGTGAAGGCTGAAGCAGAGAAGGGAAGGCAATTAGGGGTCTCAGAATTTTGGACATTTAGGGATTCAGCAACTAAAAACGACAGCGTTTTGTTGCATCCAAAAAATCGGCCGGGTCACGGTTCGATTCGACCGACCGGTTCGTCGGTTCAATTTTGGTTTTTAGATTTTACGGTTTTAATGATTAACCGATTTGTTTTTTGGTTTGGTTCACGGTTTGACCAGTTCGACCGACCAGTTCGAACCAATTTTCAGAACATTGGTTATTAGTATTATTGTTCTGATTTTGATATTGTGTATGTTGATATTATTGTTGTCGGTAATGATGGATGTAAGGAGGGATGATGGTTAAGGTAGTATGAATGAGAAATGGGGTGGAGTTGGGAGATGAGAGATGATGGTTTTCGCAGCGGCAATAGAACAGAGGTAGTGGTTGAAGAACTAAATGAGGGTAAATTTGGATTAGTAATTTGGAATAAGAGTATTTTAAAAAGAAATTATATGTTAAAATTTTAATTTCTGTCCTTAAAAATTTTGGTTATGTGTCTCCATTTTTTGGAGATATTAAAAAATTAAAATTTTGGAAGTGAAGATTAAAATTTTAGTACTAATTTTTAAATTAACAAACATAATATTAAATTTTAGTTTATCAATCTCGAGTATCTCAAAACAAACTTTATCTAAAAGTTAAAAAATTAAAAGTTGATATTAAAATTAGGCTGATCTAAGTCATCTAACTTATTTTAAAAAATTTGTATATGAAATATTTTTCAGGGTTTTATTTCTAAAGGCTATATATCTCTAAAATGAAGAGCATTCGATGTGAGCGACTAAATCGTCGATAAATCACACAATCATCACTAAAAAGTGTCTTTTTTTTCGATGTTTGGCGCTACCAACGTCAATTTATTTATTTTTTTATTTGTTATTAAATTTAAATTAACATATACCACGACCTAATGGTTTGGTAAATATATAATAAATAATTAAATTAAATTGATATTTTTATAAATACGTTATCGATATTGAGGCAATTGGTAATGAAATTTAATTCTAATTTTTAATTTTTAATTTTTTATAAATTATAAATAAAATTTTTATAAAATTAATTTTTGTTATTATTTAGCAGATTTTTTTTGTATTATATATCCCAATAATATTAAAGTTGAAATGTTTTTCTTAATTAAAAATAATATTATTTTTCGTAAAAATAAATAGGATTAAATTAAATTTCTACTCTATATTTATTACAAGTTTATACTTCTACAATTATATTATATTCTTATTTCTTCATAGACTTATCTCATGATTATTCCTGCTTAATTATTTTTGATACAAATTATCTATGATTCTTATCGTCTAGTCTACTATTAAATTGAGATCTTGATATAATAAACTTAATTAATTTAACACTTTTTAATTTATTTATTTTCATTGAGGAACATTCAAGCCAAACAATTATTAGCAAATCTTCTATCAAATATATATATATATATATATAGACATTTATCTAAATTAGAGTAGGAGTGCCAACATTCACTTTATTTGTAGTGCAAGTATCCAATCTGATCCTATTTAATCGGATAGGATTGTTAACTCGATTCTCAACGAGCGGTTAGGGTGTAGGTGTAGGATTTTTGTGCAAGTCGAATAGGGTGTGAATTGAACCTCAATTCTATTCGACCAACTCACATCCTATATATATATATATGTTTTAAATGAATGTTGAACGAAAGACTTCTCACTAAATGCAAAAAAAATTTTAATCACTAAAAGAAGATCATTAATTGATAATTTAATTTTTTTATATAAGTTCTATTTTAAATAATTATTATTAAGTTATATAATAATATTACATTTTTTTTTATAATTTACATGTAAGATCAGATACCTGCGAGTTAAGAACGAATAAAATTAGAATTAAAATATTAACCTACAAATAAAATAAGATTGAATTTATATAAAAATCTTAATCTAAGAATAAAATTAAAATTTACTCTAAATCTTACCCTACTTTATTCTATCTATTATTTTTCCTAAGTTGGAGAAATCTCTGTTTTTCTGTCTCGATCTCTTTCTTAATAATAGGTACTACTCCTTATTATTAAACTTAATAAATCGCATCACAAGACTAGTGCTCCTGATTCGGTTATCCAAATCGCAAAGTTTAAAATATCTAAGCATATATCTTTACAATAAAAAGCACGCTAATGATTAATTAAATTAGATCACAAACTAACTATTGTTTTCTATGACCAAGTATATTACTACATCACTAATCACGAGACTTTTAGCTAAGTGTAAATGAATCTAGCTAGCAGAAGTGTAGTAATTAAATATGATACCAAAATCTTAATTAATTTGTGATTAACAAGGATATAGCATAGTGCGTGGAAGAGTAGAGAATAATAAGTCCACAATAATAATCCAATATAACCAGATTAGAACACAAGAAAGTGATTTGATATATGATTAATTATTAGGTGAGAACAAGAAGGATGATTGACATGTTCAGTATATAGGAATTAAAACTAACTTTATCGGTTAATCTAATAGAGTAATAGTTAGGTTCCTAGTTTGTTTAACTAAATATTGAAAATTTTAATTTTATTTGTGCATAATAATCTATTAGCTAACAATAAATTTTTATTAAATAAAGTTTTGATTTAGAATAGATTAATTTTTAAGACTATATTTGTTTATAGAAATGGAATAATGAAACAGAGACACTAAAACATAAAATTATGTTTAACAGATGAGACATAGACAAAAATATTGTGTCAAAAGACATTAAATTAATGTATTTTGTATTCATCTTGTCAACACAAAAATACTAACACAAGACACAATTTATTTTTTATTTTTTTATTATTTTTATTAATTTTTCATAATTATTTTTTTATTGTTATATATTTTTTAATTTTTTAAATGAAAAAAATAAAAATAAATTAAATTTTTATAATTTATTATATTTTATCTCTGTTTTTTATATATTGTTTTTAATGTTTTATCTTATACTGTTTTTAAAAATAAATACAGTGTAACATGTCAGACTAAAGAATATCATAGATAACAAAAAAAATTATATAAAAATTAAAATCATAGACAGATAGAGATGCATGACTCATGAGTTGGTACTAATAAAAGGAACCCTATCAAACTGAAGAATAAAGTTAGATGGCATTATATATATATATATGGAACGGACAAAGAATATATTTCTAAGGAAAAAGAAAAAGCATCAAGGAGGACATTACATGCATCATTATTCATGCATGATGCCAAGGGAGTAAAAGGTGTTCTTATTTTGGTCACTTTTATTTTTGGACAATGTTTGCTTATAGAAGGAAACTAATCAATCAAGGTAGACAGAATACGGAACCAGCTGCGTCACAATGCTACTAGAGATAAAAATAAATTAAAAAGAATAATTTCGACTTGCATGCATACGATACAACAATGCCAAAATATTCAAATTATATACCAATATTGCATATAGATATATATGATATACATGAATATCTATGTTTAACAAGGCCAATTGTAGTGTATCAATATATAATATGCTGAAAAGACTCAACTACCATGGTAACGAATTAAACAAAGTTCAAAGAATCAAAGATTATATTCGTTGCAGATAAGCGAAGAGGTAGGAAAATTGTTAATAACTATGTGCTAAAGAGAAATATATGAGCCAGAAATGAATACTTTTTATATGAAGTCGACATTAATCGAGAATTCGAGATTCAGGGGGTAAGGAAATAGGAATGAAAATGGACCGAATGAACAGAGTTTTAGTTTAGATGAGTCTCAATGATGTTGTAAATAGATGAATCAAGATTAAGTTTTTATTTTTTGTAGATTTTTTTTATGTTCGAGTTTGACTTATTTAAAAGTTCGATAAATCTATGAATCTGTTTAAAAAGTTCATTTTCGTAAATTATAACTTCAAATAATAAATTTAAAAAATCTGAATTGACATTAAATAAATTTTAAAATTTATAATTCATAATTTGTAAAACATAATTTATTTTTATATCAATCGTTAATCACATATTATAATCATACTTATAAGTAGTAATTATAATTTTTTTTGAAAAAAAACTATAATTCTAATTATTGATTTTTTTTGTTTTGTTTTATGAGTAAATAATTAAAAATTTAAAATAAAAATAATTTATTTTTATAAAAAAATATTTTGATAAATCGATCCAATAAAATTTGCAGTTTTTTTTTAAGTTTATAGTTTAGTATTTTTAAGTAATGAATTTTAAAAAAAAAATTTAATTTTAGTCTGTTGAATAAAACGGACAGAATCGGAGCGTCAGCGGAATTTAAAACGAGTTGAGCCGCAAGTCTTGGTCGAATAGCCTTGTCTAGTTCACCCTTATAAATTAAAGAAGGCACATACATTGCTTTCAAATCGAAGGAATTACTTATTTTATTTATTTATGTATTTTGATAATCTATCTTTGAATTATATATATACTCGCTAAACAAGAAGCAGATTATTCTGTTGAAATTAGGTGCAGCAAAAAGAATAAAAAGAAAAGTGCTAGCTAGCTGGGTAATAGCTAGTAATGCATGCAAATATATATTAATTGGATCGGAGCATTATTGGACCACATCTATCTTCTCTAAGTTCGATATGTGTTGGCTACTTGGCTATAGGTTAGAGACGACAAAATTTCTCGAAACGTGAACATTTTTGTGGAAATTGTCTCGAAGATTTGAAAACAGAGAAATTTTTTTGGGAAATAAAAATAGAGGATAAAATTCTTTTAAAGTAGGCGTAAAAATTCGATCGAAGATTCGCTCTATTTCTGTTAATTCTTGAATTATTAAATTTATTTTTATATTTTTAATAATTTATTTTTAATGTAAATTTTTTAATTATTTTACATAATATATATTAAAAAATTTAATTTTAATTTAAAAAATATCTTCTATTTTTTTATAACACTAACACAATGTTGTTTTATATTTTTAATTTTTTTTTATGACTATAATGTGTTATTTTATATTTTTAAATTTATAATTTGAATAATATTCTATTTATATATTATAATATTATTTTGTGATTTTTTTAATTTTTATTAATTATTAATATAGAGATAAAAAATAGAATTATGTGAAAAATAGAAATAAAAACATTATTTTTTTTACGGTAGAAATCGAAACGGGAACGGAAAATAAATGTGAGGACAAAGAGAGAGATCTCTCGCTCTTGTCCTGCTTCGCTGTTATCCCTATTATAGGTAACAGTAGTAGCAGTAGTATTGTGTTTTTTTTTTTAATTTATTTATTTTAGTTTTAAATATTATATGAAAAGCAACAATTGATATAAAGACACGTAAAAGGACTACGTACATAAATGCTTAGTTAGCTTAGAGTTATATATTACCTGCACAATATAATAACTTGATATATCTGCATCCTTCAATTCCTTAATTAATTACTCCCATTTTAGAAACAGTATGTATAATATATAGTACTAGTGTTGAATTAATATGTAATAAGTATATTCCTACACATACACTCATGACTCATCAATCTGATGCGCAATAAAATCCATTGTTGATGAATGATGAATAATACGATAAATGGTCAAATTTATTTTTAAAAAGATCATTTGTCTTTTAAATTAATTTTTAAATTTTTTTAATTAAATTTATTTTTTAAAAATTTTAAACAAATTGTATTAATTATTTTATTATTTTTTTTGTTGATGATACCAAAATTTATAATATAGCACATTAAGTAATATATATATATATATATATATATATATATATATATATATATATATATATAAGTTTATTAAATTAGATCAAATTAAAATTTAATTAAAAAATATTTGAGGTATTAACATTTTTTAATTTAAGATTAATTTGATCTTACTTCATAAATTTATTATATTAGCGGTTAATTAATAATAAATATGTGTTGTGATATTTCTTAACGTGTTATATTAACAAATTTTAATATTATTAAAAATAAAAGTAAAAATAATAGAAAAACCAAAATAATTTACTTAAAATTTTTAAAAAATAAATTTAATTAAAAAATTTCAAAAATTAATTTTACTATTTACTCTGAAAAATAATGATAGAAATGAAATTATATACACAAAATGCAATTTGTAGGAGAGAGAGAGAGCAAGGCGATGCAACATTATATTATAAATTTAGGATCGGATTTTTGTTGATGTATATTACAACTATCTACTAAAATTAGTTATTAAATAAAATATATATTAAAATATAAAATATATATTAAAAATAAATTAAATTATATATATTTATATATAAATATTTAATAATTAATTTTAATATATAAATAATATTTTTGTTACTAATAATATATAGAATCATTTTAATATATATATGTTACAGTAATTATAATTACTATAATATTTTAAAAAATATTTTTAAAATTAAAATAATATTTTTTATTATTTAATAATATTTTTAAAAATATTACTAAAAATATTATTAAAATATAAAGAATAATATAATTTTAATTTTAATAATATTGATATAATTATTGTAAGTTATCGTAAATATATGGGTTAAGTATGATTTTGGTCTCCAATGTAGAGGCCGAAAATCGATTTTGTCTTCGACTTTTTCTTCACTAAAAATGATCCCTAACGTTTAACATAATTTTAAAATCGTCTTTCGGACATTTATACTCTTACCCTCTATCAGAATTTCGACATCTCCTCTCTTGCCCTGCTTCTTCAACTTCTTCAGATTATGCTCTGTTTCTTCATCTTCTTCAGATTGTGAAAAATAGACCAAAATATTTAAAAAAATTTAAGCAACATGCACTTTGAACAATAATCAACCAATTCAGCAGTAATAATACTAAATTCATTAACAGGGCATGACATTCAGATATTCAGAATCACCAAGTAAAAAATTCAGATATTTCACAACAAATTTCACAAAAAATTCAGAAATTTTACAAAAAATCCAGTTCACAAAAGAAGGAGGGAACGACGGAGCTTGAGGCAGCAGATCTGATGCCACCGAACAACAACGACTCGCGGACAACAGCGACACCGGAGCTCGAGTACAAAACAACAGCGGCAGAACTCGAGTACAAACCTGATGCCACCAAGCAATGACGACTCGCGGAGAGCGGCGGAGCTTGAGGCCTTCCCTCCCCTCTCTCCCGGATTCTTTTTCTCCCCCCTCCCCCTCCTTCAATTCTTTCTCCCTCAACTTTTTTTTTCTTTTTTTTTTATTTTATAATTTTTTAATGAAGGCATAGTTGTCAGAACCGGACCGGACCGGTCGGTTTGACAAAAAAATCGGTAAATCGAATCCAATATCAATCCAGTTTAAGTTTCTAACCGTTTAAGGTAGAGAACCGGTACGAACCGGTCAAACCCAGTGTGAACCGACGAAACTCGGACCGGTCTGAGCCGCTCGGTTTGAAGGTGAATCTACAATGGACTATCGGGGTTCGAACCCCTTCCTCGAGCATAAAACATGCGTGCTTCTACCACCAAGTTGAAGTGATTCTCATCAATTAATATACAAATTATAATACATATAGCATTCTTTCTTTTCACTTATATTCAATTTATTTTAATTTCAAAGTCACTCATTTTTAAATCAATTACATTTTATTTAATTATAAATTTTATTAAATATATACAAATTAAAAAGATAAACAAAAAATTTAATTAATCACAATTTATTTTTTTCATGATTATATGATAATTGATATCTATTAATATTATTTTTTTAATATATTATTTTGTTTTTTGTCTTCATATGAAGTTGATAGTTGAAAATCGCTAGATGATATTTAGTTAAACTAGTCAACGGTTCTTAAATATCAACTTTACAAAAAAACAATTGTATGTGACTTTTCACCTATAATAATATAATAATAAAATAAATATAAACTAATTAATAAAGTATTAAAATTTAAAAATAATAATTATTTTTATAAAAATACTAATAATAAAATTTTATATAATTATTTAATTATACCGAGTTAACCGATTCGACCAGTGACCCACCGGTTAAATCAGTGACCCAGTGACCCAGTAATTTTACCGGTTCGATCATCGGTTCGGTTCTAACAACTATGAATGAAGGGTAATTTAATAATAAAAAAATAAAATTAATAAAAAAAAACGATTTTAAAACAAATTAAAATATTTGGGGCCATTTTATAACAAAAAAAAAAGGCTAAAAACGAAATAAATTTTTGGCCTCTATGTTAGAGTCCAAAATCATACTTATCCCTAAATATATTCATACTATAAAATTCACCTAATATGTAATGTGTTTTGGTTTTAGATATCCACTGAGCCAAAAGAGAAACAAATCCAAAATGTTGTTATTATTATTACAAATCGCATTAAAATTTAACTCCTCATCAACCAAAGTTGACAAATGAAGTGACATATACACTCAACAAGATATGCACCCTCCAATTGAGGGAATCCCTATCTCATATATGTTGTTCAATAAGATAGATACATCATGTTGCAAGATCGCATACAGATACACTTAGTTGCGCTGCCTTTTATCACAATACGCTAAAACTGATGATCTTGGAATCATTGTATGTGTATTATTGAATCAAGAAATTACAGTGTGTACATGCATGTATGCGGAAGATGGCAATAAACAAAAAATTTTCTATGCATAGAGATAATAAAGGAACAATTTTTTTCTTTTTTTAATAATTTAAACCTTTCCAAAATTTTAAAGAAGAAGTGAGGAGATTTAAATACAAGACTGTAAAAGCACAAAAAATATAAAATAAGGCACATCTGATAATTTTATTTAAAATAAAAACTCAATTCGATTTTTATTTATTTTTACGAAAAATAAGATAATTTCTGTCTAAAAAATAGACACTTTAATCTCTAATTTTTTTATTTTAAGATAATACGATTTTTTTATTAAAAAATATATTAAATAATAATAAAAATTAATTTTGTATAGAAATTTTTATATGTAACTTATGGAGGGTTTAATTCTCAAAAGATTTTTTTTTAATAATAGGATCAACTACCATTACTATTATAATTGTAAGGTCCCACATCGGTTGGGGAGGGGAACGAAGCATGCTTTATAAGGGTGTGGATACCTCTCCCTAGCATGACTTGTTTTGACGAGTGAGTATAGGAAGTTTTGGCTATCATCCCTATCATCAAAGATAAAATTGTAAGGTCTTATAATCACCTTCTTCAACCTCGTGGTTATTATTTTTATTCCTACTATTTTTGTTATATAACTATATTTTATTGTCATTATTATTTTTTCTACCATCATCAACACTAACAATATTATCAACATCATCATTTTTTTTATTTCTTTTTTTAATGTTATTTTTCTTCTATAAAAGGTCTTTGTACTGCAATTTTTTTATGGGACATTAATTCTAATAATGATCTTTTTCTACTTAATCACTACTAATAAAAAAATTAAAAATAAATTTATTAATAGTTTATGAAAATTTAAAATTCTTACATATTAATTACAAGTAAAAGCTCTCACAAAATCAATTTTTATTATTATTTTATGAATTTTTTAATAAAAGAATCATATTATCTCAAAATAAAAAAATTAAAGGTCAAAATATTCTTGCTTTTAGATAGAGATCACTTTGTCTTTTGTAAGAATTAAATTGAATCTTTATTTTTATATTTATTCTGTGAAAATTTTTGTTAAAAATTAATTATATTTATATTAATTAGTTTAATGTGATTTAATTTTCTACCTTAAATGGAATTATTGTCATAGCAACAACTTTTATGATAAAGATATTGATAATTTTTGGAATATACTTCAAGTAGAACTTATACAAAATTAATTTAAATTAGTTTAATGGTTAATTCACAAATTCGCGTAGATAAATATTAAAAATTCATATTCATGACAGATTAGTATCGAGTCTGCCGAATTGAAAGATATTATTAGAAAAAAAAATAGAAATTATATAGCATCTATAACAAACTTGTAAAAATGTAGTGCATATTTTTTGTTTAAGATTTGATAATTTGTCATCATTCAAACCTAATTTATAATGTGCTATTATATAAAATAATTAATAAATATTAAATTTATTTTATCTTAGTTATAAACTATATATATGATATAATTTTATCATCCATCCTAGAGATTATGAAATTATGTATCCTACAAAGATTAGATGGGACTATGGGAGTTGTCCTCATATACTCTTCTACATATATTGCCATTCCTATCACTTGTATGGTCCCAATCAATTTCACGGTTCCTATATATTAATTTGTCTCATTCATCATACTTTTATTTTACGGCCATTATTGTGATGGTATATGTGTGGCCCTGCCAAATTATGAACACAAAAGAAGAACCGATGATTATCGTGGGATTCAGTCATAGCTTGAACATAAATAATAAATTAAAAACAAGAGCAATAGCAATGATTCTTTTTGTTTAATGGGTGATGCACAATTGGTAGCATGCATGTGTTATTGTGGTGCAACAACTAGACATTATCCTCAGTAACCTATATATGATTACAATTAGGACTATATATTGCATATATTATTCCCAACAAATTAAATCTTGTTTATGCACAGTGAAAAGTGCACCAAATAATAACTATATATTTAGATAAATATCTAGCTATCCCCCACAAATATTTTTCATTTGGGATTAATTATCTAAGTGTTACCATTAGAGGTTTAGTCAACAAATCAATAATTATGTTAAAGTATATTCTTTTCAAGTGACTTTATCGTGCTTTAGTTGAAAAACGGGATTAGATTTCAAAGTAAGCTAATGAATAAGAGAGTAGAAATAATGCATCATTATTACGTTCAATGATGGTTAACTTCAAAGACCAATTACCAACTGAATTTCACGAGTGATGAAAAGGAAATTAAAGTTAAGTTAGACAGCTCCAGTAGCAGTATAATGCAACTTTAATTTATTTGAACCAGTTAGTTGAAGGTGATTTTAATGCAAAAATAATAATAGCTAGTCAGCCACTCCTTTTTTCTTTCTTTCTTTGTTTTATTTCCCTCTAATTATTTCGAATGAACAAGGCGGTCTTGAAGGACTACTTGAACCTTTTTTTACCTTGTAAAGTTTAATTACTTCTTTCATGTACTAATAAGCTTTTCCTTTTTCTATTTTTTCTACATTATACATACATTCATAGTATTGGTTCTATTCTTTCCCTCATTAGCTCATTATTTTATTTATTTATTTGTCCAGTTGCAAAATACCAATTGAGTTTCATTCGTATATTAACTGGCATGTGTCTAATCTTGGGGACATAACGGATTATGAGATAAGATAATTTCTCCGAATATACTCTCTCAACTACATTATTGGTGCAAGAAATTAAGAGTGACAATTATCAATTACATGCATATCATGAGAGAAATTTCATATCACTTCCGAAACAAATTAAGACGTTCCCCTGGCAAATTAAACAGTACTGAAAAGGACTCAATTATTCAATTTCATGTCATATAATGCAAAAGTAGATCAATAAGAAATCTAAATGATGAAACATAAAGAAAGCTATGGCAGCTTTGTTTCCTCTTTGTCCATCATCACATTGGGATATGCTGATCACTTTTATCACCATCGTCTAATCATGCACTATATACTATATAGTGCGCTTTCACTGTGAACTTGGTGCTGACCCTATAAATATCCCACATTTGAAGCTGCTTCTACTAATTTAAATAATGGATAAGAAGACTTCAATTAATTAGTTTACCGATATTTTATTAATTAATTAATTAACTTTCATCAACTATAGTGTGACAATATTGCATCATCATTCCTTTGCGGATGCTATTATTGTTTGTTGTCTAGTGGAGAAGATTATTAATAAATAAATTCTGATCACTATATAAGTGAGTTTTCCTAATTTGTATTATTTGTATCTAAGAAATCATTGTCATCCATCCATTTGCTGTGGCTAATTATGTCCCCAAACCTCACATTACAAAAAGTGCAAAATTAAATTGCCCCAAATGACATCATCGTCATCATAGTGCTCTTAATTGGATACAGATCCGATCCTAAGCAATTTTGATTTTTGAAAAGCAAAAAAGTCTCTCAAGTATTAGAAGAGGAAAAAAAAGGGTCATTTTTATTTAACAGCATAAATTCCCTCCCTTTTATGCAGTTCTATATTAAAGTGCCAAAACATTGAGCATTTAAAAAGAAAATTCGTTTTTGATTTTTAACCTTTTTTTTTTTTCACATTATTAAGAAATTCCCTGTGGCTTCTTGGGAGATGAAAGAATCTGTCCCAAACCAAGGACCCACGTACCCTACACTAACATATAGTAGCATCGTCCATTACACGAAACTTTTTGAAAGAAAATGTCGTGTATATTAGTTTAATATCTCATTTTTAGATAAACAAAATAAAAATGGTGTCTGTCATCGTATTCTATGTATCTATTATTATTCATCACTAGTGTTACTACAATTTATTGTTGCTTGTATTTAGAAACAGTTATATTATTATTATGTATAGAGAAAGTCTAGAGAGTCAGCATTTTTATTAAATTCTGGCCCGCACTTAACTAGCAAAAAAAAAAAATGAGTGGTTCTCTACTATTAGATAAAATCTCACACTATTAAAAATATTATTAATGACTAATTGATGACTACAATCATAAAATCTGCTGGCCTTATATATATATATATATACCTTTTAAATATGATACAAATTTAGCATTTTTCCCTACATGTATTTAGGGTAATAAATCGTAAAATCAACGAAAATTTATATATAATATCCTATAAATAGTTGGTCCCAAAATCATTCACATACATAAACACCTCAACAAGTAATATAATATAGCTTTAATATATAGTTTTCTTCTAAACAACAACATAATACACTAAGAACAGGAGTAAAATTACAACAATAACACATATTTTTACTTTCTATTAACTATCTTAATAAAAAAGAAATGAAAATTCTCAACACATAATTCCAGATTATTTTTGAACTTCACTTGAATGATTTTTTTGATAATATAACTTTACTTAAATGATATTATTAGGCTGCATTTGTTTATAAAAATAGGACATTAAAATAAAAATACAAAGACACAAAATTATATTTGTAGATAAAACATGAACAAAGACATTATGTCCAAAAACACTAAATTAGTATATTTTGTGTTTATCCTAACAGAAAGGATATTGAGACACTAACGAGGGATACACTTTATTTTTTATTTTTTTTATTATTCTTATTAATTTTTCATAATTACACTTTTTATTATTGTATTTTTTTCCTAAATTTTTTAAATAAAAAAAATAATAATAAATTAGACTTTTATAAATTGTTCTAATTTATCATCAAACAAAATATAAAAACACTAATTTTTATGTCTTTATCATTTATGTCTTATTTTTAGCGTCTTGTCTTATCTTGTTCTCAGAATCAAACGCAGCTTTAGATGCATATTTGTAGATTTAAATCGGTATTACTAGAGAAACAAAAGAAAGTTAGAACTTACATTTTTTTAACATTTATTAATTATCGTAATAATTAATAAATATTAAATAAAACAAATTCCGACTATTTTAACTAATTCTTTTTGTTACCAAATATTTTTAATTTAAATATACTAATTTCCTTAATTATTAAGTCATTCCTAATCAACTCCAACTAATTATTTTACTACTTGATTATGATTAGTATACCAACATAAAATGACATAATACTTATTGTGATAAATTCTACCCATAAATTTTGACTATTGTTTTTGTAATTTGATCAATTTAAAGATATTACCAATATATAATGACATAATTATAATAAAATCTGAAAAATGTTATATTATCATCATAATTTATTATTTTTTGTCATCATTTTTAGTTATTAATCTAAATTTTTTAATCTACTAATTTATCAACATAATTTAACCCACACTTTAAATATTAATAGTAAAAAATAATAAATTTTGATAACCCTTTAACATTCTTCATAAACTCTAGTTATATATTTATGTATATTAATTTATATATTTTTTATTAGCCATTAAATTAATCAAACATATCATAATATAATAATCAAATATACAATAGCTAAATAATTAATTTTTTACATAAGAATATATAAAAAAAATTATAAAATACTGAATATGTATTTTTTATAATAATTAATTAATAACTGATTTTTTTTCGTCTAATTATTTGTGATCAAATTGTGTTTGTCTACACTTACGGCGGCGAGGGGTGAGTGATCAAAGATTCCAAGTTACACAACAACTTACAACAAGAAAACAGGGTCAAGTCCGTGACCCATTTCACAAAGTAAAGAACCAACGCTTACCATCGGATTATGTTCGTGTAGTAAGTTTATTAGTCTGTTTAATTAATCAAATAAAAATTTAAATTTAGTTGTGTATATATAATAATTAATTAGTTAATAATAAATTTTCAAATAGAATTTTAATCAAAAAAGTATAAAGAGTCAATAAAATATTTGTACAATATATACAATAGAGATTTAGGGATATCTGATTCAGTTTAGTGTTACCTTTTTGTATCAACTTAAGCTTTTAGAATAAATAATTTTATGATATAATATTAAAACTCTAGATACGAAAAATCAAGAATTCAATTTTTGATGAACTTCAAAATTAACTTAAACTTACATTGTACAAATATTCTACCGAAAAGAAAAACAACACACTACAGTAAATGTGTCTTCCCATTCTTGTTCATTATAAATACTCCCTTAGCTTTCAGCCTCTCACATTCCTACCTTCCATCCCTACTTCTAACTTGTAATAAACACCAACATGAGATCGATTTCCTCCACAGCACCAACCACTACACCATCTTCGTCGTCGTTGTCGTCCACGTCCACATGGCACTCGCCGGTTCCTTACCTGTTTGGAGGGCTAGCGGCCATGCTGGGCCTCATAGCCTTCGCCCTCTTCATCCTGGCCTGCTCTTTCTGGAAGCTAACTGCCATTCAATCCAACGACCATGAAGAAGAAGAACAAGAAAGGTCCATGGAGAGGAACCTGGCGACAAAAGAAGCTGATGAAGGAACCAACAAGGAGCAAGTGAAGCCTTACGAAGACAAGATTCTTGTGATTATGGCCGGACACGATAAGCCTACTTTCTTGGCCACCCCTACCTCCGCCAAATGCTCCTCTTCTCCCAACCAAGGGCCCGCTACTAATAACAATTCTGCTAAACACATTCTCAATGAAGATAAAACCCAGAAAGAAATAATGGACAATAATGCTGAACATCAACAGCACCGGCCACAGACACAACAGAGCCAGTAGCCAGTAGGAATAACAATATAGCTTCTTTTCATTTTTTATTTCTTTTTGGGTGCCTTCTTTGATTCGGAATTGTAAATTAGTCAAATTCAAAAGCTGACATGAATTAGATTTGAGAGGTTTTCTCTTTTCATCTAATGACAGCTAGAACGATTTTGCATAATATGTATCACACTTTGGGAAGTTTATCTACGTATTACATTCAAATGTGTTTTACCTCCATTGCACTGTTCTCGTTACAAGATCAATTTTATTTCAATTCGCCATCAATTTATTAATTTATTATAATCTTAGATTTGAGGACAGAATTTTCTTGTAAAAATTTTATTTGTATTTTAAAATTAACAACTAAAATTAGTCATCATGTATTTATATAAATATATATTATTTAATTTATTTTTAATATATATTTTATATTAATTATCCACGAATTTTAGTAGTTGATTTTATTTTATGAATATAAAAAATTTTAATTTATTACAAAAAATTTAGATTAAAATTTTTCATGTATTTCGTGATTCTTAATGTAGTAAATTTTATTTATTTTAATATATTATCAATAATCATAAAATATATAAAAAAATGTAAATATTTCTACTAAAAATATTAACTCTTTGCAATTACTATGAGAGAAGCGTTAGAAATACAGTAAATTTTTTAATTTATACTTTTTAATTAATTATTAATAATATTTTTAATAATATAAAATTATTTATTTTTTAAATAATTAAATATTAACCAAATTTTAATAAAAGTATTTTTTTTTTTAAGTTTTTTACTGATATCTTTGTAATGTGTTATGGTGGCACGAATATCAGTGTGTCAGCGAATATGAGCATGAGATGATAAGGATGAATGACACGTGTTATTTGGTTATTGGACATGGTTGTGTGCTTAGCAAGCATAAGCAACGAGTTGTCCGTGCTACGCGGCTACGCATCGCTGCCTCCCTCATTAATAATTTAAGAAGAGTTTCAACTTTCAAGTATACTGGAAAATTGGTGTTCCAGTTATTTTAATGAGTGATCTAAATTATATCAAATATATATATATATAATATATATTAATTAAAATTAATTATTAAAATAATTAAAATATTAATAATTTTACTACATTTAAAATTTTTTTAATAATTTAAAAATTAAAAAATATTTTATTAATATTTTTAGTTATTAATTTAATTTTTTATTTTAATAATTTAATAATATATTTTTTATTTATAATTTTAAATATTAATAATTAATTATTGGCTAAAAATAATAATTTTACCAATTCTCTGACATTTATTATCATTTAATACTCTCAATTCAATTTGATTTTCTCTACTAACCGACACCAAATCTACCTACTCATCACTCATGCCTCATCCATCACAATTTTTAGTCAAATTAAGCATTCCATATTAGGGTGTTCTCTATTTTAAAATAAGTGTTTCTTCATTCTTTTAGTTTTTAAATATATTAATTTTTTAATAAACTTAAAAATACAAAACAGGCTTATTTTTAAAATGAAAAAATATTATATAATT
Source organism: Arachis hypogaea (assembly GCF_003086295.3). Classification (NCBI taxonomy): domain Eukaryota; kingdom Viridiplantae; phylum Streptophyta; class Magnoliopsida; order Fabales; family Fabaceae; genus Arachis; species Arachis hypogaea. The sequence continues at coordinate 118,319,348 of NC_092055.1, read as the reverse complement.
TTGTTTAGCACAAAAACCAACCAAAGTGTCCTGAAGTAAATGAATTTTTAGTATAGTAATTTTAACTTTATTATTATTATTATTATTATTATTATACTGCAAGCGATTACACTTTTTCTTCTGCCCACTAATTACATATTCCTCCACATTCTTAAAAGATCATAGTAAAAAATAAAGACTCAATTCAATTTCGGTCAATTTTCATAAAAAAAATATTTTTCTTTTAAAAATATTTAGGTTTTTAATATTATTATTTTAATATAATATAAACTATTTGTTAAAACAAATCTATAAAATAATATAAAATTAATTTTGTAAAAATTTTATTTATAATTTATAAGCATTTTAAATTCATAAAACTTTTTTCAGTAATAAGATTAATTATCACTACTAATACTATTATTTTTCACATTTTTATCATTAAACTTCTACTTTTACTATTTTTATTATATAATCATATTTTATTATCATTATTGTCTCATTTAACACTATAAACAACACTACCAACACTATCAAAGTATCAATATTATCATTTCTTTTTTTCATTTCTTTTACGATGATATTTTTCTTTTTAAAAATATCTTCATAGTACAATAACTTTTCTTTTCTTATAACATTACTTTTGTTAATGATCCTTTTTCACTTAACCATTACCGATAAAAGAAATTTAAAAAATAACTATATTAATAGTTTATAAGGGGCTTAGACCCCATTCCATATTATAAAAAAACTTTTGCTTCTCCCAAAATAATTTCTATTATAATTTGATGATTTTTTAACCAAGAATTCGTATTGTCTTAAATTAATAATGTTGAAAATTAAAATATTTATTTTAATAAAAAAATATGTTATCTTTTGTAAGAATGACCAAATACCAAGTTAAGTCTTGACTCTAAATCTCTCGTCATACTTTCATCAGGCTTAAAGTTTCGGTCAATTATAAAGAAAAGTTATGAAGAATTACTTGAGATTAATCTTTTTCTATTTTTGAGGGACCTGATTTAAAGTAATCTTGTACATTTAATAAAGGTACAATACATTCATAAGCATGTGAACAGTAAACTATGTGCAATCAGCTAATCCCCTGTTTTATGCTGGGCAGACTCCCCCTATCATTTTGGCCTTGAGTTGGCAGACTTCCAAATCAGTCAAAGTTGTAACTTTTTTGGGCTCATATAAAATATATTTATTCCTATAAGGCCCAATTAACTGGAATTTTTCAAATTTTGTATTTCAGCATCACTGAGTCAGCCTTTTAGTACATCGCCGTGTAGCCCAAACTGAGCAAAACTTTTCAATCTAAATAATTACATGGTAAACCACATGGATTATCCCCTCCCCCAAAAAAATAAAAAAAACAACATAGATTATTATCTTCAAAAGATATCCTCAACCATGTCCAAAGAAAAAAGAAAAAGATATCCTCAACAATAAAAAATAATGAATAATGATTGGAAGTATTAATTAAATTTTATAGTATTTAAATAAATAAAAATTAAAATGTATATATTATCTTTGAAAATATAAAAAAGTAATTTTTTATTTAAAAATTAAAAAATGAATAAAAGTTTCAATTATTTCAAAAAATTTCTGCATACTAAGAATCAATCAATATATTTATATATACATAATAATTTATACTTTTTAATTAAATAATTAACTATTAGAATAATCTAAGATACATGAATAATTAAAGTTATTTATAGTAATATAATAAATATTTAAAAAATACTAAATACTTATTCTTATATGCGATAACTATTGCAATCATTTTTCAAAAATAATTTCATTAAATAATCTACAAGTATTATCAATTGAGTAAATTTTCATAGTAGTGCCTGAGATTTTCGGACTCAATTTAATCATCCATATTCCAAATTTCACCATAGTAGTCCTTCTGATTGAGCTCCAGGCAATGTAATGGTCCCTGGATCTCTTTCCGGTTATGAGTTATCAATCACAGTGATGATGTAACACTTCGTTGCTACGCTGGATGCTGCAATTTTGAAATTTGGACCTAATTTAGTCCATCTTCTTTGTATAATCTTAATTATTCCCCTCCTTCTCCTCCTTCAAACTCTATCTTCATCTGCAGCTACTTGATTATATTATTATGGATTTTTCTTTTGCAGGTTCTTCTTGTGGGTCACCTTGATTATGAGGTTATTGGAGGCAGTGTTGTGTTCAAATTAAGGGGAGAATTTGCTTGAAATGGAACCGAAGAAACAGTCACTAGCTGGTCTTTTTATGAGTTTTCCATCCCCTATTAAGATTTCTGGTATTTTTAAAATTTTGACTTTTACCTCCATCTGTAGCAGATCATAGTAGTTCAGGGAAGAAGCAACTAGAAGCTGACTCAGCAGTAGCTTAATCAACTTGAAAAAATTAGTTAGATTATTGTATAACTAGTATAGAGTTAGTTAGCATGTAACTTAATTAGTTTAGCTAGTTAACTGCACCTTAGGTGAGAATATATATAGTGTATATAAAGTTTGTAGGTGTAATTTAAAATAGGAATGAATAAACTTGTGCAGATCATGAATTTTTAAATCATGTTTGGTTAGAGAAAGGATGTGATGTATACCTGTGAAAGGTACAAGTATGGTTGGAGTCAAATTATTAATGCTTCTTTTTGTCTATCTGAAAATAATCCACCAATACTGATGTCGCTCTCTCCATTGGACTTGATAACTTTGCTGAGTTCACCATTCTCTTCAGCAACTTAATTGATGGTGACAATGTTGTTGACATTAGCATTATTTGCCTCAAATTTTCTTTGTAGGTGCGGAGGATAACCATGCCTTTGATAGCATGTATCTATGGTGTGGCCATATTTGTCATAGTGTGAGCAAGTTTTTGGAAGTCCTCTGCCCCCATATCCTTTTTCTGACCTTCCACCACGCGTTCTTCCTCTCCCCATATTGTAACTTGTTTCCCTTGGATGCTGCGTTCCAGTTTTGGCAGCATTAATCAAAGCTCCAAGATCACTGTCAGTGTTCATAAACTGCAGCTCTTGTTGTAGAAGCAAAGAGTAAGCAGCGCTAATGGTAGAGAGAGACTTTATCAACATAATCTGGGACCGGACAACAGAATACTAATGACTAAGTCCTCTTAGAAATTAAAATCCATGTCTTTCAAATGTACTTCTTCATCATTCCAAAGCCACACTCACACATGTACAACTTGGAATTGGCATAAACTCATCCAATTCTTCGGAAATGCCTTTGAATTTGGTGAAATAGTCAGTAATTGACAACTTTCCTTGTCTCATAGTGAACAAATCCTCATGCAATTCTGCAATCCTAAATATATCTCCCTGATAAAAGCGATGGTTAAGTTTCTCCCAAAGCTCATACGTATCATTACACCATATGACACTGGGCAATATTTCAGCACTCATAGAGGCATAAAGCCAAGACAATAGAAAAGAATCCCAAGCCTAAAGTGTTGGATCAGTTTGATATGATTTTCACAGAGTTCCATCAATAAACATAATCTTGTTTTTTTGTTTTGATAAAAATCTATATCGATCTCTCCCAAACATAATAGTTCTTAGTGTTCAGAGGAGTAGTTGTTAAAGAAATACCTGGATGCTCACTTAAATTCAAAAAATACGAACTCATTGGATCTTGCATAAGAGTCACGTTGGATCGAGAAGCATGTGTTTGAATCGTTGAGAAATAGTTCATCAATCAACCAAAGATCTGATAATTGTTCGCTGAAAAACCTTGATTTTGATCTAGATCTAACTCATCACTTCATCATCACATGTCATGGTTGCTGTTAGCGAACCTACACACTAGGAGTCACCTGTCACAAAGATCACGAAGGACATAACCTCTCGGAGCTCAATATTCACACGTCCACGCTCACCGCACCATGTGAAAACTCTAGTTCGGTGCAAAGCTTGTGAAGTGAGAGTGGAAGAGGGAAGACAGTTCAGAGAGCAATGAGATTTAGAAAAGGAAAGAGTGAATTGAAGAATGAGTCTCAATATTTTAAAGGGTTCTGCTAGGTAGACAACGGAGAATCTGAACAATGTGAACAACGGGTTGAAGATTTGACCCAATAAAATAAAAAAAAAATACTCCACCCAAATTATCCAACCAAAAAATTCCATTCAATAATTCAAAAATTTAAAAATTTAATCATTCGCATAATTAGTAAATTGAACATCCAACATATTTTAATTGTATATAGCTAAATTCATTACAATTAAATAACCATCCACATAAGAATTAAAATAATCATCCGCACACATACTAAAATCATCATCCGACTAAGAATTAAAATAATCATACGCATACCTACTAAAATAAACCAAGGAGGCAGCGTACCAGATAATAAACGATGAGCTCATGCTGGACGAAAATTCCAGGCTGAATCTGGCGTTGTTCGTGACAACGTGGATGGAACCCGAGTGTGACAAGCTCATAATGGCCGCCATTAACAAGATCCACGTTGACATGGATAAGGGGGTGAGGGGTGCAAAAACGGCGCCACTAACAAGGTTGGAAGAGAACCTGGTGTGGCGGTGAGTGGGGAGACGACGTCAAGAGTTTTGTGGCAACGACGATGAGTATTGCGAGAGAGATCAACGCCAGTGAGAGAGTACAAAACGGCGTCACTAATAAGGTTGGAAGAGAACCTAGTGCGGCGGTGAGGGGGTGGCGGTATCAAGAGCTTTGCGGCGACGATGACGACAGGTGCGGGAGAGATCGATGCTGTTGAGGGGGTGGTGGGGTGCAAAACGTACAATATGTGAATGCGTAACCGTACGTAATGGTTTATATGCTAATCCTAATTTTTTCAAATTTTAAAAATCTGATATTAATTATTTGATTAATTAAAATATGAATTTTAATTTCAAATTTACCTTCCTTTTTTAAACCGTTGTTCACTATATATATTATTTTTTTCTTGTACTTTTCCAATTTTATATCATGAGACTTTCTTTAAGAACATTTTTAGTTTAGAAAATTGATAGTTCCACAACTGAAATATATAGTTGAATTTTGTCTTTTTTGGTTTCTACTCATTTTAATGATTAAATGTTAACAAACAACCTTAAAGCTACAAGTGTTTTTGAACACACAAGATTTCATACTTCTCTATGGTAGTGTTTGAAAGCTGGGATCGAAATTGAGATTGAGAGATTGAGATTCGTTATTATATTTGATTGTTAGAGACTGGAACTAAAATTTTAGTTTTCGAACATAAAATTTCAGCCACTTTAATTCCTTCAAAAAATGGAGACATAGAGGACTGAAATTTCTAGAAACAGAAACTAAAATTTTAATAACATTTATTCCAAAAATACTCTCATCCAACTTTTCAAATTCCAAATCTAACACTGCATTTTATTTTCGGTGCATGTGGAGTTTACACGACAGCTGGAAAGGAGGCCAGAGAAAATTCTTAATGCTAATGAAGAGGTTAATAATTCTGTGGTAGGAGAAACGCTGGCAGGTAGCTGAATGCAATCCCAACAAGGCCATGGGTGCACGAAAAGGGTTGAAGTACCCATCGTAGCAGAGAATATGAACTGGTTGGTCAGGAGCTTGGTAGGCAGCACACGGAAACCAATGGACACCCATTCTTTGAAGAGAGTTATCCGCACAAATTTGCATCATGTGGAGGATGTGAGGGAGATCGGGGAGACTAAAGTGTTATTAACTTTTGATACGGTGGAGCATGCTGATGAGGCTTATACTTTTAAAATGGATACTCTGTTGCAAGTCTTTCATCGGATCCGGCGATGGGAAGAGTCAGAACGCTGTGTGTCTCACAAAGTGTGGTTGGAGTGTTATGGAATGCCTCTTCATGTCTGGTCGCCAGAAACATTTACAGTGGTAGGAGGTCTATGGGGCGAAGTTCTCCACTGTGATATCCAAGCAGGAGCAGGGGCTTCCTTTAGGGTGGGAAGGTTCCAAGTTGATACCTGCGAGTTTGATGAAATTAAAGAGTGGGTACATATTGCTATTGGGAGTAAGGAATTTACAGTATATGTGAAACAGATGGGGTTGGAGGCTGGTGGGCTGGAGATTTCGGTGGAGAGCAAGAAGGACTATGAGGGGAGTGACGTCGACAGTTCCCGTGAATATAGTATGACAAAGACGGCGGTGCAGTGGGATCCGGCGGCGGACGTGATAACCGGTAATGCACAGGGGGCTGACTGGGGGAAGGATAGAATAGTAATTCCGGAGGTGCTATTCAATGATGTGAACGTTGAGTTTTTGAATTTCAAAAAATATGGAGATGCAGTAGATTTGGTGAGTAGTACCCAGAATCACGGTAAGGCGGTTACGAAGGGATATGGGAGTGAAGAAGTGGATTCTGACAGAATGGTTATACAGAGGATTTGTACTAGGGGAGAGAGGGATATTGATTTTAGTATTATACCAAGTGGGCCTTTGCCTATGGGCCATCCATTAAGGTACCAGACCGGGTGCTACATGGAGGGGTGTGAGACGGGCCTGGATCATTTAAACCCAACACTAAATCAAAAGGGCTTTGGGTCATGGGGTCTTGAGGGTGTGCGGCTAGAGTGGGGGAAGACAGATGGGTCTGGGTTGGGCTGGAAAGGGGCCAACCGGGTTACTGGAGCCCTAACTTGTGAGCAGATGGAACGGACAGAGGGTAGGCGGGTTGAGCGTCTGGGCAAGGGTGAGCAGATGGAGCGTGCATCTCTTGCTGCGTCTGGGCGTGAAGTGCATAATGAGGCGGCCAACCTTGCGGGTGCGGAGGATAACGCCAAAGGGGCCAGGCCGATTATGCCGCGCCAGTCGTCGGATGTCTTTAAGGATGCTGTGGTTGATTTCCAGGGATGTGCACAGGGGTCGGGTGGGGTGTGGATGGTGGTGGCGGTACGGTTAGGGGTGGTGGGATGAGAGCAGTCAATGAGGGCAGGATACAGGTGATGACAGGCAAGGAAGGGGATGTTGATGACGGTATTGCTGAAGGGAGTGCACCACCGCCACACTTGAACCGGTTGGGAGAGTATGTGACGTCATTGTGGGCAGACCGAGGAGAAGAAGAGGGCATACAAGGTATGGCTAATGCTGAGGGAACATTTGTGGATGGGGCTAAATCTGAAACAGACAGAGGGAGGATCACTAAGGGAGACGAAGACAGGATTTCCAAGGAAGCACAGATCAAGGAAAATGAAGTTACATGGGCTCTGGCGATGGAATCTGGCGCTGTCTTGTATGATGAAGAAGTGGATATCATGAGTATATTGCAAGCTCAGAATGAAGAAATAGCGGAGAAGCGAAAGCTGTCAAAACAAAAAGAAAAGGCAAGAAGGAGTCGTCCAAAGAACAAACGTATGGTGAGTAATACTTTGATTAAATGATTGTGAGCTGCTGGAATATTAGGGGATTGAAGGGGGACAGAAAGTTGAGTATGGTAAAAACGTTGAAGAAAGAGTATCATTTGAACATGTTAGGTTTGCTTGAAACAAAAAGGGAGGTTATTTCGAAATATGATGTTGCTAGGATTTGGGAAAATAGTACTGTAGGTTGGGAGTTTGTGGAATCTGTTGGGGCAGCCGGGAGGCTTTTATTGATGTGGGATGATATGATGTTTCAGAAAAGTAATTGTTATAAAGGAGATAGGTGGTTGTGCATTGAGGGAGTGTTAACAAAGAATAACTTTCAGTGTGCTTATTGTTTGGTGTACGGGGCACACGGAAGGGAGGAAAAGCGGGTGATATGGGAGGAATTGAGCTATATTGCAGGCTTGTGCCAGGGTCCTTTCTGTTTGTTAGGGGACTTCAATGAGATTTTGCAAGTTGAGGATCGCAAAGGGTTAACGAGTTTTCCGGTATCAGCGGAAGAGTTTAAGAGTTGGGTTCAAGACATGCAGTTGGTGGATCTACCCCTTACTGATAGGAAGTTCACATGGTTCAGGGGTCAATCTGGTAGCAGAGTTGATAGGGTGCTGGTTAATATTGAATGGGTTGAGGAGTTTCCTGTCATTAGGCTGAAAGGTGGTCCAAAGGACTTGTCAGATCATTTCCCGCTGATTGTGGAGGATACAAGAGTGAGAGGGGGCCCTAGACCGTTCAGAGTTTAGATTCCTGGTTTACTCATGAGGGTTTTCTAAGGACAGTAAAAAATGAATGGTGAAACTTGGGAGGTGCTCCGTTCCTTGGTAAACTGAAGGCATTGACGATACCTTTGAGGCAATAGCACCAGGATAATTTCAGTGATATGGAAAGCAGACTGAGGAAGTTTGAGGATGATATTAGGAAGATGGATGATCAGGTCAGTGATGGGATCTATGATGGTACAACGGAGGCTAGACAGAAGGCGTTGGTGAGATTTTGTGAAAAGTGATACACTAGAAAGGAAATCCATTGGAAGCAGATGTCTCGATCCATTTGGTGGAAGTGCAATTTTGTTATGAGCCAGAATGGCTATGTATGATTATGAATTTTGGCTGGTTCTGGATTGAACTATGAGCTGGATAGCTGATTATGAGTCATGAATTTAAGCCGGATGGCTGAAATGAATGTTGATTTATTGCTGAGAATGAATGCATATATGTTGAGATATTGATATTGTGACTTTGCACTTCCACTTATATGAGATACGAGTTTCCCTGGGTGAAAGCAGTGGCTAGCCACCACGTGTTCCAGGTAGAGATTCGATACTCTGCTGACCCTATGTCGTAAGTGTGGCCGGGCACTGTGAAAGTCCCGGATGAGTGATGAGTCCATATTTGATGGTATATTTTGACTCAATTTGGATGGATTCTAGCACATGAACTCACACTTAAGCACCAAAATAGCATACTTTTGTGTTTTATCCCTAATCTGATCCTAAACATGAAAACATGCAATTTTGTGCTTTAATAGAGCAATTTAATCCCACTTTTGTGTCATTCGATGCCGTGATATATTTCGTGAGTGATTTCAGGTCATTTAAGCAAGGTTGGCTAGGCAAAAGTGGAAGAAAGCATGTACAAGGGAGAAAACATGAAGAAAACAAGGAAAAGCACACACAGCGAAGTGTGCGTGCGCACAGCCCTGCATGCGTGCGCACAAGCAAGGATTTCCACGTGTGCGTGCGCACAAGCACCTGTGCGTACGCACAGGTCAATTTTCAGCCGAGTGTGCGGACGCACACGTCTGTGCGTCCGCACAGGTCCCTGCACGTGATTTCATTAAAGAAACGCGTGCTGCGCGATTTTGGGGGCATTTGACCCAGTTTTGGAAGCTCCAATGCTTAAAGGGAAGTGCTATATCAAGGGAGATTGAAGCCATATGAAGGCATTAGAGTAGAAGGCCACTTTTTACATTTTTTTGCATAGTAATTAGGAGTAGGAGTAGTGTAGAGTAGAGAGCTCTCCTAGGGTTTATAAAATTTCAAATGTAGCATTTTATAGCAAGCTTTGGTCTTTGATTTTGTTTCTTTAATTGTAAGTACTCTCAATTTCATCTTCAATTATAGCACTTTTACTTTCACTTTCTTTGGTTCAAGTTACTTTGTCCATACTTACAATTTTGTGTTTCTTGAAGTTTTGATTGATGAATTTAATGTTTCATGCTTTCTTTATGTTTGTTTGGATATTTATTGTTGGTATTCTTGATAGTTGGTTATAATTTGTTATTTTTCTTTGCAATTTTCTATGTTTTACTTTTATGCACACAAGGTGTTTGTGAAAATGGCAACTTTAGAATTTGAGTAGATTTTTCCACATTGGCTTGTGGTTTGAGTTCTTAGGATACTAGAGTCATAATGTCCGACATTTAGTGGTAATTCTTGGGTAGTTAGTTGACTCTTGTTTCCATTGACGCTAGCCTTTTATCAACTAGTTTGATAAGTTGGTTAGGACTTATGGATTAAGGTCAATTATGCTTGCTTGACTTACTCCTTGATGGTTGGGGTTGACTACGCGAGATTGACTCATCATAATTACCATAGATGTGGTTATGGCGATGATAGGATTCCTTGGATCCTTGTTCCCAAGCCAAGGTCCTTTATTGCATTTATAACATTTTCACTAGTTTTGATCTTATTCCTTGTCGCTTGCATTACTTCCAATTTTGATAATTTCTTAGTTCCTTTATTTCTTAAGTTCTTTTAATATTTTGTTCTTTGATTGCAAACCTCCCCCCCCCCCTTTGCCTCCACAACCAAAAGCATGACACTTCCAATTGCATCTTAGGGAGAACGACCCAAGGTTGAAGTACTCTTGATCTCGGTTATTTTGATTTGAATTTAAACATTTGATTTGGGAAATCAATTGTTGGTCGAGACTATACTTGCAATGAACATATTCTATTTTGAGAAATTCTAGATCGACAATAGTTCTTCTTTATCAATGAGCTCGCCCCCGTGAATATACACCAGTGAGAGTGTTGAATCTGGATTATGATTATGATAATGATGATGATCGAGAAATAACTCGAGTTGGGGATGCACGACAGAGGGACAGTCCAATGGTTAGCTACTAGGACTTATCAGGCTGACTTTATAACCGACAGATGATATCATCAGCCACTAGGATAGGCATGCATCATATGCATCTATGTGACATTGTTTGGGTGTTCATATTGTACTTGGTTTACCTTTGTGATTACCTGTGATTAACTGCTATTTGTTCTACTTGCTGTAACTGTTTGTTTGTGCTTGAATTCCTAATTGTGTTTGCGACTGAGACTTCGTTGGACTGTGGTGATTGGTTGTTGGTTGGGTTGTTTGGGCCTAGGGCCGTGGTTGAAATGAGATGGACTGATGGTTGGTTTCGGTTTTGTGTTTCTGATTTAGAAAAGTATGAAAGGCTAATTGGTTCAGCATAGAAAAACCTTTTTGAAAGGCTTTTGAGTTTTCAAGAATTGAACCGTTCCTCTTTCAGAAAAGATTTCAGATTTCTCTTTTATAATAAACCGTTGTTTTTGAAAAGATATATAAGGCGGTTATTAATCACTGTAACGATTTTATCTCTCGTATCCTATTATAGTAATTCTGCAACCCTACGGTGAGAACCGTTTCGAAGATGATGTTCTCACCACCCTACAATTTCCCCTTTCAGGATATGGACACAGAAGTCACGAAGAGCTTATCTAGTTGATGTTGTGATGCTTTGTATTGCTTTAGTTATAGCTTATTGTTTCCTCGCCTTTATCTATATGTATTCTGTAAGAGGGATATGAATTGTATTGGTTAATGCTTGTAAGGTTATTTAATATATATATATATATATATATATATATATATATATATATATATATATATATATATGCATGTATGTACTCTTGGAGAGTTTTTGTAAGTTGTATTGTATGTATGAATGTATGTTACATAATAAAAGTACTTTGGATCGGTGTTGCGATTTAAAGTTTTAAACAGGCTCATATTTTAGTATTAAATAGTATAAAAGTCGTCGTAATGTCCGAGCTATCAGAATCGCGCAGCCAGAAGCGTAAGCTTTGGTAGTTAAGGTGTTACAGAACGTATGCGTTTCCGGCCTCCACCGCTCGACAAATGCAAAGATCAAGCACCTGTCAAACAAAAAGTCCCTCAACTCCACTGCATGCCCAAATCCATCATCCCTTATATAGGGAAGCAGGATGGGTAGCGGTGGGAGACCTAGCGTCACACGGCGTGACAAAAGTAACTGTGATCGCTGCAATTCCCAAAATAGATAACTAACGCATCCCTAAACAGTACTACAACCTATAATGTATCAACCTATGCGTTTACGTTAAACGTAACAGAAATATATAAATTTCTAAGTCACTAAAGACTAACACCCTAAATGCATTACAAGATAATTATATAAATCTACAAATTTTAAACCTATTAAACACGGATATTTATTTATTTAAATTAAAAATATAACATTTACCGATTTAAATTAAAAAAAAAAAACATTAAACACTAACCTCAAAGTCCAATGCTCCAGCTACGTGCCAAGTATCGTTCAGCCTATTAATGCCTCCTGTGCGGACATATACTCGGGGGCCATAGCTCGTGAAGAATCTCACTTTCACACGTGCAAAATCTCAAAAGTTTGAAAAAAATGACCCTAATCCACGCTGATCTCGGATGTTGTGGGTTTATATATGCCCCAAACCATATATCGGATGCACTGTCCCTAATCAATCTAATTGTGCATATCTCGAATGTAGTGGGTAAAAACTAATTATGGTCATATTACGGATGCACTGCATCCGAGATATAGTTTTGTTCATATCTCGGGTGCATCCGAGATATGACTAGCACGTGGTGTGTCACAACACAGTAACAGTGTATCCGTGATACGCTTTTAGTATAGTTTTCTCGCATCCGAGATGTGACCCAAAATGTATTTTATTTAGTAAATAATTGTAAGTTTATTTAAATCGGTAAATATTATATATTTTTAATTTAAATAAAAAAAATCATATTTATCGTTGACATAAAAATTGAAAAGTTATCCGAAGAAACTAAATGCCGAAAACTAAATCAAATTCTAAATATATAGTGGAGTGATAAGCACGCAGAGAGGAATATTAAGACGGACAATAACCACGAAAACATAGCGGGGGTGACAATGAGAAGGAGTGTTTATGCCCTAGTACAAAGTCCCTAGCCACACAGCAGCAATGTAGGGTCCACCAAGATAACGACAGTTGGTCCGACGCATTCAAATGCCACACCACCGCTCGGTCCCCTAACCTACTAAAGACTATTAACCTCCCTCCGTCGCTGTCAAACTCCCTTCCACCCCTGATAATTTCTTGCATTTGGCTAAGGCATGTCCACGCGTCACTCTTCCATTGGCCATTCCCCAGATCTCCCGGTCCCCACCAGATAGACTTGTTTCGCATAATCACGCCACCTATCTTCAACCACCTCCACAGCCATAACCATATCACAAACAACAACAAACACAAGAATTTTCATTTTTCCACGGAGCCATCACACCATGGCTTCCAAGTTATGTGATTCATGCAAGTCCGCCTCCGCCACCGTCTACTGCCGCCCTGACGCCGCCTTCCTCTGCTCCCCCTGCGACTCCAAGGTCCACGCCGCTAACAAGCTCGCCTCCCGCCACCCTCGAGTCTCACTCTGCGAGGTCTGCGAGCAGGCACCTGCTCACGTCACCTGCAAGGCCGACGCCGCCTCCCTCTGCCTCGCCTGCGACCGCGATATCCACTCCGCCAACCCTCTCGCTTCCCGCCACGAGCGAATCCCCGTCACTCCCTTCTATCACTCCCTCGCCGCTACCGTCAAGTCTCCGGTCAACTTCCTTGATGACCACAGGTTCTTCTCCGACGCCGATGCTGATGCGGATGTTGATGTCAGCACTGAGGAGGCCGAGGCTGCTTCCTGGCTCCTTCCCACACCTTCTAACCCTTCCAAGGCAGATCTGAACTCGTCTCAGTACATGTTCCAGGAGATGGAACAGGTTCCGTATGTAGATCTGGATTACGGCAACGTGGATCCCAAATCGGAGCCGAAGAGCTCCGCCACCACCGACGGAGTTGTTCCGGTGCAGAGCAAGACCGCTAACGAGCACTACTTTGAGCCTTTCGCCTACGGTGGCTACAAGTACAACTCGCAATCTCAGTCACAGTCACAGATGAGCCATAGCGTAAGAACAATCTCTAGAGTTGATTCATTTTCTTTTCCAGTTTCTTATGTGAAGTGTGAAGTAATGTTTTGAACTTTTCCTGTTCGTTTTTTGCGTTTTTGATCGTTTAGGTGTCGTCGTCGTCGATGGACGTTGGTGTTGTGCCGGACGGGAACGCGATGTCTGAGATATCGAACTGCAAGGTAGCGTCATCGGTGGAGGGAGGGAACCAGGCAGTGACGGTGACGGCGCAGTTCTCGGCGGCGGATAGGGAAGCTAGGGTTTTGAGGTATCGGGAGAAGAGGAAGAACCGAAAGTTCGAGAAGACTATTCGCTACGCTTCTCGTAAGGCTTATGCAGAAACGAGGCCAAGGATCAAAGGCAGATTCGCCAAGCGCACTGAGGTTGACCCTCTCAATGGATACGGCGTCGTTCCGTCGTGTTAATTTTCCGTCTTTTTTGTATGGAATCACCGAATCAATAACCATAATAACGATGATTAATATATGCTGGGGTTACTTGCTCTCTTCTTTTTTTTTCTTATTCTCCTGTTTGCTTTTCTATGTATATATTTTTTTGTATGAATTATGCAATGTATAAAGTTGCAAACTCTTTTGCCATCTGTTTTGTAGCTTAATTGTATCTTGTCTTTTGGTTTTTGTTTTTCACCGTTTTGAGGAATTCGGTAGTTTCTTTTGCCTTTGGCCAAGCAAGTAAGAATAAGCATTTTCTGGTTGTCTCCCATCAAGGGTTCAGATATATATGGCTAGAATGCAGATTTGTCTTGTGAACTTGTGTATCAAAATCTGAAATATTATTGGCCAATTGAGGAGCCATCCTCGATCTCATTAAATATTAATTCTTGTGTTAACCACTAGCGAGATTGAGCCCAACTTCAATTCCTGTCTCTTGCTCGACAAGAACTAGATTTCAGGAGAATTTGTCTATAAGTAAATTCTTAATTTAACTGAGATTCATTTGGATTGAGAAAATTGCAAATCTTATGAACATTTTGTAAGGATGCCTAACTATCGCTATGGTTTATCTGTATCATCCCTACCAGAAGTTTATTTTTAGAAGCCGTGGGTGCTTGGGATTGTTTGATGGGAATGGATTATGGATCCTCAATTAAAAAAATTGAGGGAATAAATTATAATTTTTAATTTTTTAGTGTATAATGAATATTTTTTTTCAAAAGATAGTAGGTTATATTTCATTAATTATTGAAAAATAAAATATAAAGATGTCCAAAATATAATGAATTAGAAAATATAATGAATTAGCTTTTGTCGAATTGAAATTTGAATAAAAGTGATTTTATAGGATTGATTTTGGATAAAAGTGAATCTGTGTCAAGTGTCAATATAATTTATATTTGATCATTTTATACTAAAATTAATTTTGATAAAATAAATTTTGTTTGAATAACATTAGTTAAAATTGCTTTTAGATAGATAATTACTAGGAAGAATATGCTATTAAATTATAATATTATTTTTTTAAATATTTAATTTTTTATATTTTTATCTATTATATTTTTTATATAATATTTTTTTAAGTATTTTTAATACTCTTTTTTAGTATGTTATAATTTATTATTATTATTATTTATGGTTAATTTATTTTCTTTAATTTACTCTACCTAATGGGATCAATAAATTATATTATAAAAAAATAATAAATATAATACACAAAAATCACAATTATAAAAGTATACAATATCTAATAAAAATAAAAATAATAAAATAAAAGAAAACGAGAACTCAAAGAAAAATAATAAAAATTTCATAAATAAAGCAATAACATGTATAAAGAATAGGATTGGTAGAAGGGAATTAAAGGAACGCAGAAGCTAAACTAGGCTTTGTTACTTCTTATTTCTGCATTTACAAGAAGAAAAAGTATCCAAACCAAAAATTGAAGCGTTCAAGAAATTTGAACGTGCTTTTCATCCTCCAAACACAAAAACAAACATACCTTTGATGTTTTTTTTTCATATTTTTTTTTAGTCTCATTTATAAAATTAATAGTGGGAGATAATAATTTACTCTCTTAAGTAAGAAAAAAAAATTGAGAGGATCCAATCTCGTTAGAAGAAATTCTGCAAGTTAGAAAATCCAACGGTAAAATTAGAGGTTTAAAAATTTAATCAAAATTCAATCAAGGTTTATAATTTAGGTTTAACCTGAGTTGAACTAAATATAATAAAATAATATATTTATATATACAAAAATTCTGTTACCGAATCAAACACTCGTATAAAATACATATTAAAATATAAAATTTATTATATTATATTAAAATCAAATTTTTGCACTTAATAATAGAATTAATTTAGCGTGTTTTTAAGAATATTGTTTAACTTATTTCTTCTAATTCATCAAATCAAATCAATAATAGCTAATTAATATTATCAATTAATTAATTTGAATAAATATCTGAATATCATATAATTTATTATAATATTTATTAATTTATTTTGATAGTATTTTTTAAATTATTTCTTTTAATGTTCTGATAGTATTTTTTAATTTATTAAACAAAATCAATTATACTAATTTGGTTAGATAACTGCAGTCTTTTGATCTTTTATATATAGATGGCCAAACAAAATTATAAAAATCATCATTTTTATCACTTTTGTTATTTTAGCTCTTTTTCTGTCTCTTTTTTTCTTTTTTTTTCTTTTTTTGTGTAATTTTTTTATGTTTAAATACAGGTTAATAGCCAAATTCGTCCCTGAAAAATTACCGATTCTTCAAATTAGTTTTCAAATGATTTTTTAGTCATATTAGTCCTTAAAAGATAAAACATAAGTCAAATTGATCCTTCCGTTAGTTAGATGATGACGTGTCAATGAAAATATTTTTTGATAGTACTAATTTTAATATTATTTTTAGACCTTAATAAACAAAATTCTCTTTACATAAAATAATAAAATAATTATAAAATTATTTTGTTATTTATATTTTAAAATTTTATATTTTTAAATTGTAAATTTTTTTACAGTAAAATTTTTAACATGACACATCATCATGCCACATGACACTTAACGTGACACGTCATCATCTAACTAATAGAAAGATAAATTTGACTTACGTTTTATCTTTTAAGGACTAATATAACTAAAAAATTATTTGAGGACTAATTAAAAAAATTGGTTATCTTTCAGGAATGAATTTAGCTATTAACCCGTTTAAATATATTCAAATTAATTCTATCCTATATCAATTTGTTTTCTCTTATTTATTTTGATATATATATATATATATATATATATATATATATATATATATATATATATATATATATTACTTATTGATATTGTTTTTTTTTTGAAATGTTCTTTAATATGAATTTTTTTATGTTTTATTATGATTAATGATTTTTTTATTTTTTACCAATTATAAATCTTCCTATAATGATTCTTTGATAGAATATCTTTTATTTAGTAAATTTATTTTTTTGCTGTCTTTTACCAAAGATGATATATATCAGAAAAGAATAGGAAGATGCAAACTGAATTTCGAACTTTAAATTCAAATCAAAGAATGATTATTAAATTGAGATCTAGAATTTTTTTGATAAATTTAAATTTTTTATATTAAAAATTTCAAATACCATAATAATAGAATTTCAGATTTTTTTTTTATCTTATTATTCTTGAGCCATGTATTAAACTATATCTTTGAATAGTTTCATCTTTTTTTAAGGTATAAAGATATGTAGACATGACATTATATACTTAATTTGCCAAGTTTGAACGACTAAAAAAAATAAACTAAATGGCTTAGGAAATACAAACATTTAGAATTTTTTATTGTGATCGACAAACTTTTTTTTTTCTAAAAGAATATATGACTTGGAAGATATAACTTTTAGAATTTTTTTTTTATCATAATTGACAAACTTTTAGTTTTTAAACAAATTTTTAGTCTATTTTCTATTTTTCGTTTAATACTTTATTTTATAATTTTTATTTTGTTTATTTATTGTCTCTGATTGTAATAACGTATTACAATTTTTTTAATAGAAAAAATTTGTCAATAAAAAAATAAAAAAGGCTCAACCAAAAGTTCAAAAGTATTAGTTAATCACAAAAAAAAAAAAGAGTTTTGCTTTAATTATGTCATAAAATAATGTTTTACCATTAATGTCTTGCTACACTACACAGGTAGAGTTTAGTGGCCAAAAATTGCCAATCATTTATTTAACCATCGCAAAATTTTAGAGATACCAGCAATTAATATTCATGTGCGCTGCTAATCACGACTTTTATCATAATCCATTTATTCAATCTCTTATTTATTTTATAAGTAATAATTTCTCTCACAGCTGATTTTAGTTTTACTTTTTATTTTTTTTCAATTGATAAGGAATTAATTAAAATAATAATTGCTCAAAATCTAATTATAATTTTTCATTTAGTCTATTGCTGTTACTATAAAAATTATTCTAAATTGAATTATATTATCACTTACAAAACTGCCATTTGCTGTAGGTATGATCATAGGTACATAGTGATCTAAAGTCCTCACTAGGGTGTAATCTGTTTGGTTTGGTTCGATTTTGGACCGAAAATCAACCGAACCGACCTATTCGGTTCTTTACGATATTAACTATTCGGTTTGCTACTGTTTGGACAACCGAACCGAACCGAACCGAACCAATAGCAGTTTGGTTCGGTCGGTTTTTTCGATTTTTTGAAATCTAATAATTAGAATTTAAATTACTATAAAATCAAGTTTAAAACCATCAATAAACTAGAATAACAAGAGTATATCACATCCAAATTCAACTTGTCACAACAATTAAACATAAAACAAAGACAATTAAAAATGTCTAGCAAACAACAAAAACAAACACATTTTAAAACATACTAAAAACCTAAACAGCCACTTTAAACCAAATAAAAACCAAACAGCCACCATGCTTAATCTGAATCTACAACAGACTCATCATCATCGTCCCCGGTTGGTACAATTTCTACAAAAATAAAACAAAGAAATCAATATAGAATTATAGATTATAAGCATAAACATAATGCTTTAAGAAAAATCAGCACTAAAAGTATTGTTTCCAGCAACAAATTCAGCATTAAAACATGTTCAAGAAATAATAATAATAATAATAATAATAATAATAATAATAATAATAATGCTTTAAGAATTCTTAGAAGTGAGAACAATGTAGAATATGTCATGTTACTTCTCAAACACAACGTGTACACCCCTCAAACACCACCTTGATTCTTTCACATCCATAACAAATTCATATATTAGCATTATCAATCATGGAGTCGAGGGAACAATTGAAGGAAGAAAGAGCTGAACAAACTCCGAAAAATGTTTTATTTGTAAAAGTACATTGCAAAATTGTTTAAAATGATTTTTATGAAGATCTGAAAAATTATACATCACCAAATAAATTATAGATGGAGAGAAACTTCATCCATCGTCCATTGAGAACGGAAATGGGATCCAGAAAAGTTCCAGAGGTTATTGAATAAGAAGTAGGGACTAGGGAGTTATCTTAGTCCACATTTTCTTTCACTGATGCTATCTGATCTCTATTATTAACCAATATTTTTAAAGTACTTCTTAGCTAAATATTTTTTTTAGTTGGTCATTAAGGAGGAATCCGACTTAAGGACTTCAAGTCTTCAACATACATGGGTAGTATTAGATTATAAAACTATTCACTTCAAGAAAACAAGCAGAATACAAGCAACATATCCAAACAAAGAGAAAATTCTGCAAATAAGAAATCTGATTAGACAAGCTAATTTATTTGATTAATTTATTTAAGCTCTTCCTTAGTTCTTCCTTTATTATTGAAGTTACTCTAAATTATAACTCAGCCCATTCTAACATTCACCTACAGTAAGATTATATTACACTTTAAGCCACCGATTCTGAGAAACCACTGAGCCAGTAAACTCGTTAGCTCGCTCACTCAAATGTTTTATTTTGAAGTGAATATTTTCGAATGGCTCTATTTCACTCAGCAAAAAATGTTACAGTACAATCCACAACAAATCAACAATAAAAATTCTGTAGGATGTAATTAATTCATTTAATTGTTTTGGAAGTAAGTACTGCAGGATAATCAACAATAAAAATTTGGAAATCAAATTCTAACATCGGAAGAAGACATTGTTGACTTGCAGCCTGCAGGAGAGGGCTCGAACTGGACTGCTCGGCCACTGGAGTGTTGCTCGGCCACTGGATTGGACTGCTCGGCGACGGACTGCTGCTCGGCGACTGGATTGCTGCTCAGCAACGGACTGGACTGGAGTGCTGCTCGGAGATGAATGGACGACTTTGAGCGACGATAGGCGCCTTCCTTGATGGCGGATGACACTCTCTGGCTCCCTCAGGTTCTCCTTCTCTCAAGCATGGAGGTCAGAGGTGTAATAATGTGAGATGGAAGTGAGTTGTGGTATGCTGAACGACTGCGCGTAAAAGGAGAAGAAGGAAGTTAGGGATTTCAGATTTGACTGCCCCCTTTTATTCCTAGGTTAAAGGGTAAGTTAGTAAAAACAAGAACTACTGAACACTCCCTCTTCGGTTCGGTTCGGTTTTAACAGAGTCAACCGAAAACCGAACCGAATCGATCGGTTTAGTTCGAAAAAAAAACGATTTTTTCGATTTTTCATTCGGTTGTTGTAAATTTCGGTTCGGTTCTGCGGTAATTTTCGGTCCGGTTCGGTAACTTACACCCCTAGTCCTCACTAAAAGAAACTATCATAGAAAATTGCGGCGAATAGAAAACCGCTGCATGTTTTTATTAAAGCACTCGTTAAAATTGCGACGGTTCTGAATTGTCGTCTTTTTAAAGAAATAGCGACGGTTTCACAACTGCCACAAAATTAGTTATCTAATTAGCGACAGTTATACCATTAGTTGCTAAAAACCGTCATCAAAACAACTGCCCGCGCTACTACTAACTAGGGAGATTCACTCAACTGCCAGAATTAGTTTTGCAACAGTTTAAAACCACCACGAATCATGAAAAAAATCACCGCTAATCTCTGCTCTTTTTGTAGTGCTAACATGACACATACTCCTTGAGCTATTTTTCGATTCATTTAGCATAATTTTTTCATTACTTATAATATTTTTTTATTTAAAAATAAATAACAATAATAAAAATAATTATACTATAATTTACTGTTAATTATATATATTTAAAATTATAAAAATCAATTATTGCACATTTAAATTATAATAACGTAAACATTGTATCTAATAATTAAATTTAATTATTCATATATTATCAAAATTATAATTATTCTTCATCATATTCCATATTTTTCATCTATTTGTAATCTTTTCTTAATTTAATTAAAATTTGAATTGATTGAATATATATATATATATATATATATATATATATATATATATATATATATATATATATATATATATATATTATTGTCTAATTGTATAAATATACTATCTGGTTATATGATTAGACGAGGTTGTATTTAGTGTATTTTATTACTTTATTAAAATTCATTATATTAAATTATTAAAATTATGATAGAGATTATCATTATATCATTATTATCATATCAATTTTTTATATTTTTTTGTCTATATTAATTTAAATATTAAGTTTTTTATTGTTTTTTATTTTCTTATACTGTGTGTTCATCTTTCTAAAGGTTTATTGTAAGTTATAGGAAATTAAAGTACTCTATATTTTTTTATTCTTTTTTTTTATACACAAAAAAAACCATCTAATTGTTTCTCTTCCTTCTTTTAATAATTTTGTTTATCTTCTATTTTTATTTCTTTCATTATTGAATACTTTTTTTATTTTTTAATTTTTATTTTAATTTATGCATTTGTTCTTTTTGAAATTTTCACGAGTTCATAATTACTATTCATGTTTTCGTGGTTGATAACAAGATAAATGCTTATTGATTATCACTTTAAAAGTATATTTTTTTAGTGTCTACTTTAAAAGTATATAATAAAATTAAAAATAAAAATATCAAATTGATGCATGCCTAGAAATTGAGATTGATTATATGTTAACATCACCTTAAAAAAATTTATGTAACGTGAATATACATTACAATTAAGACAATTGCATATTTTTATTGATTTATTTATTTATTTTGAATATGTTTTATCCTCTATTTATTTGCTACCCCAACCCTTGATTTTTATACAAGCTCATTATCGGTATATTATATAAGTATTTCTAGTAAGTGATGTGGATAAACTCTTATAATCATAATAATTATATTGACTACTTTTTTTTTTTTTTTTGAGTATATAACTTAATTATTTGAACAGATAATTGAAAGTATAAGTAAACCATTTAGAAAAATTATAATTTTTATATACAATGCTGCTTGATTTAGTTTTATGATTATCATTAAATCATGAGAAATATTATAATATTTTATATTTTCTATTTACAATCAATTTATTAATAAATATTAAATATTTATAGCAACGTAAAACATATTTTTTGATAATACAAAATTGATCAATAATGAAATAAGAAAGATTGACATGAAAATTTTAAAATATACATTTTAAAAAATTTAAATTTAAATTTAAGTTTATTGTCGAATTTAATGCCAGTTAAATCTGTTGGCAGTTATTAATTTAATTATTAATTAATAATATATTATTGTCGAATTTACCAAAAAAATGCGATGGTAAAAATTACTAGCAAAAATTTTCCGATGATAATTAGCGGCAGACAAAAAAAAATTCATCGATAAATAATTACCGACGAGGTTTATACCGTCAGATTTACTCTAACAATAATTTTGACAATAAACATATATTACCAGCGAATTGTTTTGATAAATCCGCCGGTAAATTCGACGATATTCGACGAATTTTTTGTAGTGATATTAGTATGCCATGTTAATATGTCACGTCAACATGTCGTAAGAAAAAATATTTGAGAAATTAATGTGAGTCACAAATATCAATCTTAAAAACTAAATTGAGTAAATAGAGATTTTGAAGAATAATTTGAAATTCAAAATTTTATGGACCAATTTGAATATTAACTTAATAACCTTAATAATTACTTTATTTCTAACAAGACGAAAAATTAAGAAAAATCAATGAGAATAAAATCATATTGAATACTTTTTAAGTATTCAAAAAAATGGTATGAACACAACTAGAAAATGGATTAATACAGACAGATTTACAGACGGATTTAGTCTTTATTACAGACGGATTTTTGGTTACCGACGGATTTTGTCCCTCTGTAAAAGCCCCGTCGGAAATTATTTACCGACGGATTTTTTTTCCGTCTGAAAATTACAGACGGATTTTTAGCAGTTACCGACGGATTTTCCCTCTGTAAATTTTCTATCTATTTCCCAAAGGCGACGAACTTTCCGACGGATTTTCCATCTGTAATTACAGACGGATTTTCCGACAGATTTTCCGTCTGTAATTACAGACGAAATTTCAGACGGATTTTCCGTCTGTAATTACAGACGGATTTTCCGACGGATTTTCCGTCTGTAATTACAGACAAATTTTTCGACGGATTTTTCATCTGTAATTACAGACGAATTTTCCATCTGTAATTTGAACTTTGGAAAATCATCTCGTTCTGATTACAGACAGAAAATCCATCTGTAAATCCGTCAGTAAGATAAAATAGATTTTTTTTTAGATTTTTCCATTGCAAAATGAATACTTTAGATTTGTTTTCTAAATTACTCCATCAAACACTGTAAATTGAAAAAAGAAAGCCAAAAATCACATAAATAAACATAATATTCATTACATGATACCTATAAAATTGGATGTTATTTTTCAACATCATTGGCCAATATCTCATTGTCTTAATAAAAAAATACCCAAAAAAAATAAGATGACCATCTCAATGTTACATGAATGTCACAAATTACACTTGGCCAATATCCTAATGCCTGTAGAGAGAGTGCTCGAAGCGTTCCTTCTGCTAAGTCTACTGGTAAATTCCTCCTATAATCAGAACACATGTAATAAACATCAAATAATATAGAAAACTATATAGGTCATATACAGGGAAAGAAAATGCTTCATTCCAGTTATTGCATAAATGACATATATATGTACTAACCTGAGTTCGGCCGGCAACTGGGGAAGAACATGTTTGACAGCACAATCCAGATATCCAGCAGCCTTTAAGAAGATATCAACAGAAGCTCGTCTGCTTTCTGTTACAAGTAACTACTATTTTACTTTCACAATCAACACAATATATACTAAAGATCAGTGCAACTGCGAAGACAGAACATTCTTATAAATAAAGTATTACAGTATATACAACAATTATCTCAAGAGCAAAGAGTCTAATTTGAGGTCTAAACCAATTTATTACAATGGATTTTGGCTATTTCGTACAATGGATTTGTGTTAAAATTCCAAATTACTTACCTTCAGATACCTTAAGCTGATAACCATCAGTGGATGATCTTGGAAGCAGTAAAAAATTAGCCTGTAATAGTAATAGCATTGCCATCAAATGTAAAACTGACAACACTTCATACCAACCATTAGACATATTATGAAAAATGGTTGGAGTTACCTCAGCATCATCCTCTTGATTCACCCAAACAAATTATACTTTATATTGTAAATGGCTTCCTTCATCATAAAGCAAATATTAGAATATTTATCTTACAGAAAGGCAAAAAAAAGCACATATTACATAATAAAGAACAAATATAAGACTTACCATCATTGACTAACCCCAAAAGAACCGGCAAATAATCTTCTAGAGCCTGCAGAAGATCAAGCAATGTCGAACCACCTGCAGATGATCATGCGTTGCCATACCAATGCATCAGTAAATTTAATCTTCCTTCTTTTATCATTAAATAAAATAAGTTCATCTTTGTTTAAGAAACTGACCATGTTGAGTAGCACTTTTTCTTTTTGTTCTTGTAATTGTAGGGCCTTCTTGGCCAGCCATTACAACTATACGTGTTCTAATAGCACTTTGCTTAGGCATGGACCCTGCATAATCAAATTTCAAGGGAAGTTGAGTAACTTAATTGAATAGAGAAGCTTCTATTCTAAATTCTAATCAATAACAAATTTGATAGTTTGATGGAATTGATGGTTCAAGGCCAAAAGAAAATAAGAAAGAACGAACTTACAGTCAATTTAATATGCTAAATTTGTAGTGGGTGAAAGTTGTCCAAAGTAGAAAGACTTAAGCTTATGCATAGTTCTATGTGAGTGCTCTAGAAACGGTAGCATTAGTTTCACTGCCATTGATGCTGAGACAGTTTTCTTCATCCACTCCCTGCTCTCATTTCAAGGTGCCAACATGAATCCCAGTGTTGTGAGCATCCTGACCCTGCTTTAAATTAGATGGCATCCTAAACAAAAATAATGAATAGAAAAAGGAAACATATTAATTAGATGGCATCCTAAACAAAATGATGTAACTATAGCAGCATTTCTCAAGAAAAAAAAATCATATATAAACTCCATATGTCCACAGCAAGGAAGTAGGGAGTAGGAAAAACTGAAAGTAAATCATATATAAACTCAATTATTTGAAGCCCAAAGTAAATCATTAAAATTAGAGAAAGACATTATTAGCGTGCCAAGTAGGGAGTAGGAAAAACTGAAAAGTGTTAATGGTGATGATTATATATATTCTGCATGAATGATGGTTTAATTCATGTAAAAGATGTATATAGCTTCAGTTATATATCGACTAGACCTACGTGATCATGAGTGCTTCTTTTAGTTTTGGATGGGATTGTCTTGTTATTCCCTTGTCCTATACAATAACAGCTACCTAATTATACAATAATACTAAGAAACATGCCAAAATTAATATGCCTTGAGAAAGATAGACACGAGAATTCTAATCCATTAGTGTCTACTTTTAAATTGTACCTGAGACAAGGCTATAAACAGTATTAGCATGGGAATTCCAATTTCGATGCAGCTCCCAACCTAACACAAAAGATTTAGATTAAGAATAGTATACTAAACCATATTAGTGATGAGAAAATAATCGTGAATTTCACTATTAATAATGCAGTAAGTGGGGCTGGTGTTATATGTACCACAAGGAACCCTCTGTTAAATAGTTCAAAACCAACTAATGCAATTACTGGAACCATTCTAAGTCGACTGAAAAACCTGAATGCAAAGGAAAGCACAATAATTATTTGGCGTATTCTCCAATCCAAGTTTCTCTCTTTGACTTCAAAAAGTGTAACATACATTTCAACAATATCAGCTGTGTTTCCATGGAAGAGAGAGATGGAGGTTTGGGTTACCTTGAGATTGATGCCGAGAACGGAACCGCCATGATTGGGAGGACCGAGGCTCTGGCAAGCAACTTGAAGCCAAGCACCCGGAGCACAGCCGAGGTCCAGTACGGATGAGCCAGCCTTGATGAGCTTGTGCTGCTTCTGTATCTGTACTAGCTGTTAACTCAAAGTTAGTTAGTTAGTTAGAAGAAGAAGAAGAAACAGAAGTTTTGAGAACCTTGAAGGCAGAGCGAGCAACATAGCCAAGGCGCTGAGCTTCCTTGTAGAAGAAATCGGGTGCCCCCGCCGCCCCTCCCCCCATCTCGATCCCTTTTCAAGGTTCAATGAAACTTGCACATTTTCTTTTCAGGCTAATGTTTAAAAGAATTTAATTTACAAATACATCCAATTACATGCCACAATAAAAATAATTATTTTTTATATTATCTTTCAAAAAAAACGAATGTATTACATCTGTTAATGTATTAAATTCACCTCTTATAGTATGCCCTGAACCTCGTTTTAGTTTTTACTCTCAAGAAAATAAACCAAACAGAACAAGTGCTAGAATATGACTAGAAAAAGATCAACAATAAAAGGAATCAACAGCACTTTCCTAACTCCTCCAATCCTTTTACCATTGCTTCAGAGCTCACAGAAGATAAGAATTAAAGGGTTAAAAATTGATTAAGTATATCTTCAAGACTTGGGAGAGACAAGGAGGGCCAGCTTTACCTGGGAACTAATATAATTCAGTGAACCCTGATGAACAAGCTGCAAAATACATAAGCCAACAACACAGAAACCAATACAGATTAAATATTGAACTAAACCTTATTTACCAGAATAACAATTCTGAAACATAAAATAGAACTCTATAAGGGTTATGCAATTGAAATATTAACCTGAGTATTTTGACCCGCTAGACCAACTTGATCTTGTCTAACAGATCCATCGCCAGTTCTAGCAGATCCTGAGTATTCCTTCTGTATCAATCGAATCGAATCGATGTAACAGACACAGTCAAGTCACCAAGAGAACCCCACTGCTCAGCCACCCTTTTATATATTATATTGGAAGTCTGAACCCTCTCCAACATACATATTATGCACTGTCATGCTCTGCAACATTCACAATCTCAATTACTATCAACATAATCTCATAATTAGCATATAATTAGAGACATGAAACCCTAACCTTGAGTAGAGGCGTTATAGATCCATCGTTAAGAGTGAAGATATCAGAAATTTAGAAGCAAATTTAGAAGCATAGTGTCAACAAGATCTTGAGCTGTAACACTGAATAACAAGCAAATGATTATCAAACAATGAAAGTTGTAAATAATTATCAAACAAATAGCTCAAATTGAATTACAAATTACTTCAACAAAGCAGAACAGAACAGATTCAACATTCGTCCAAGCAAATGATTCAAACGAAAGCTTCGATTGCAGAAAAAATTCATCAAAATCAGAGTAAATCCGCAGATTCAAACGAAGCACAAAAGTAGAGTATGATAAACCTAAAACTGACACAGAAAAATTGAGCCCTAAGGTTTATCACAAAGAACAGAATCACAAAATCAGGATTTATATACCTGAAATTTGAGATGGTTACAAGAAGAACTGAGAGAGCGAGTTGAGATTAGATGGAAGAGGTGCCAGAGGGAGCAGATGCGATGAGAGCGTCGGCAGAGAAAGCTCTGCAACGAGAGCGGCGGCAGGGGATCTTGTAGGACGCAAGGGATGACAGAGAGATTGTGCGATGCAAGCAGCGGCGGCAGTAACAACGGCCACGGCGGAAGAAGCAGAAGTAGCAGCCACGGAAAAAAAAGTAACTCGTGCCATGGAGAGAGGAAGAAGCTCGTGTTTGATCTCTGAATGGAGCTCGAAAAGTAACTCTGAACCTTGTGCCAGGGAGAGAGGAAGAACCCTCATGTTTGATCTCGTGCCAGGGAGAAAAGTAACTCTGAATGGAGCTTGAAACACAGTTTGAACGAGGGCTGCCACGGAGAGAGAAGAGGGTATAGGTTAGGTCTAAATTAAAATTTTCAGATAGAAAATTTTAAATTACAGACAGATTTTCCGTCTGTAATAATTTAATAAAATGTGTGTTTTATCTACTTAATTACAGACGGAAAATCCGTCTGTAATTATTCTACGAAAAAAAAATTAAATTTTTCGACGGAATTATAGACGGATTTTCTTTTCCGTCTGTAATTTATACTAATCTATTTTTTTTGTTTTCCGACAAAAAAATCCCTCTGAAATTCTGTCTGTATTTCAGTGGGATAAAATCCGTCGGAAATATCCGTCTATAATAATTAATTTTCTAGTAGTGAAAATTCATAAAACAAATATTACAAAAAAATAATTTTAATTTTTTTATTAAAATAAAAAAATAAGAATCATAAAATTTGAATACATAACTTCAAACTTAAATGAGTTGCTTTAAATTAAATCATTAAATATTATACAAAGGCAATATCATGTAACAATCACTATATATAATATTAATGATTCATTAGAAAAAAATATAAGTTGCTGATAAAATTAGGAATTAGTTAAATAATAGAATTTGTAAATGCATTTCGACATGTAATGTAATATGACAATTATTTGGCTATGATATCAAAATAAAAAAGAATTATTTGTGATTAAACTTCTATTCTATAATTTATGTTACAAAATTTTTTTATATGTATGATATTGTTAAAAAGATAAAATATCATAAATCTATGTTTTCAAGTTAAATAATAACTAAAAAGTCATATCCTCATACTTGAAATTTGACTTATGTTGTTTTCAGTAAAGTTTGTCCAAAAAAGATATTTCACAATTAAAAAGTTAACTTATGTGCTTACATATAATAATAAGTTTATATTCAATTTTGTTTTATAATTTGAATTTAAAACCTTAATAACATGTATTTTACATCTATTTTATTTGGTTTGTTGATACAATAAAAGATATTTAAATGACTTTTAGTGGTTATAATTTAATATTATGGACAAATGACTTGATTAAACCCAATGGAATTCAATATGTACTGAATGTTCCAAACTAAAAAATACGACGTCAAAGTTTCAAACCACATTTTTATATAAATCAAATTGAGTGAATTCGATTTAGTGAAACACGTAGTAAATCGAATCAAATCAATTCAAATTACGTTCATGGTAAAAATATGAATAAATCGAATTTAGTGGATTCGATTTTTAAATACACGTAAATCGAATGAACACGATTCGATTTAGCCAACGGATTTCAAGCCCAACGTAAATCGAAACCACTTGATTCGATTTAATGGTTTTCTAAATCGAAGTTACTTGTTTCGATTTACATTTACATGTCGTTGAGCATAATTTGAATCTAATTGATTCGATTTTCTTGGATCTTTGCTATATAAACCATAGTTGTAAGAATCGAACCGGTGATCAAACCGGTCAGGTTACTGGTTCACTGGTTTATTGGTTCAACCGATAAACCGCTAGTTGAACCGATAAAACCGGTTTCACATGAATAAAAAATATAAAATAGTCAAAAACTTAAAATTAAAATTTGAAATACATATTTTTACTAACATTTTAAGAACAGTTAAGTCAAATTCTATAAATAACTAATACAAATATAAACATATAATTAGTTCATACTACTATATAGTATCTTAATTAGATACAATAAGAATAACAATCTATGAATTATATCCAAAAAATAATTTCAAGGTCTAAATATTTTTATATAATTAAATAATTATATAAATTTTTTTTTAGAATAAGTAATTTTTATTTTATTTTTTTATTCATTATCATTTTTATTTTAAAATTAATTAATTTATACTTCAATTAAAAAATGAGTTAAGTATTTCCATGTTTATATATATATATATATATATATATATATATATATATATATATATATATATATATATATATATATATATATATGTATTAGTTAGAAAGAATTGATATATATATTTTAAAAAGCATTTAAAACGCCATGTAAATGGGTTAGTCTAGTGGTTGTTAACTTGGTCTTCATTCCAGAAGAGCCAAGTTCAACTCCCATTGCTTGCAATGCCTTTTTTCTGATTTCACAACCCGGTAATTCTCTGAAATTAACCCGGGAACAACCGAATCTGCATGCATGGAGGACGATCCGAATCGTCTGTATTGACTAAATGGAGTCGCACATATTGACTAAATTGAGATTTTTAAAATAAATTCAAAAACAGATATTTGAATTTAGTTCATGTCAGAATTAGTGAGTCATTAACTATAGAATATGGTTAGCTGTAGAGTTATGAACAGGGTTAGGTATAAGTTTTTATGTGTGTTAATAAAAAGAACCTGTTTTTATCTCATAATATTTTTTATGTTAATACGAAGAATTGGATCGTGAGTAATGTAGTGGTTAGCGTTTTATCTATAAAAGTTTGCTAGGGATTTATTGTAAAAATGCTTGCAAAGTGATGGCATGCAATGTCTGTCATAACTAGAAATTTTGATGTATCGAGCAGTTTTTTTATGACGAATGTGAGAAGTCATCTTCTATTCTTATACAGCACCATCGATGCATCAGTAGCATGAGACGACATCACAGTATGATGTTGGATGATAGGATCGTTCCTTACTTGCAGATGGCTGGCCTTTACCATCTTGCAAGATTGAACGAGAGTTGGTTTCGGTTGGACGAGTCGTTGGTCAGCGCCTTCGTAGAGAGATGGCGTTCTGAGACGCATACATTCCACATTCCATTTAGGAAATGCACGATAATCCTACAGGATGTAGCGTACCACCTTGGTCTCCCGATCAACGGTCAGTATGTTAGTGGATGCTTGACAGACTTTCCACGATATATAGCGGGTGGCCGACCTCCATGGGTGTGGTTTGAGGAGCTGCTCGGGGTATTGCCTCTTGCGAACTGTATCGACAAGTTCACAGTGAAGTGCACATGGTTTGAGGAGACATTTAGTGAGCTTCCACAGGAGGCAGATGAGGAGACGGTTAGGAGATATGCCCGTGCGTACATCATGATGCTCCTATCAAGCAGCTGTTTGCGGGCTCCACATCATCATCATCATCATCATCATCATCATCATCATGCAATGCATCCTCAACCCCATCAGGTGCTCCAACCTCTCTGAAAACCGGAACAAACGGAGGAGAACTGGGCGCCGTGAAAGCACCCTCTCCCAATGGTCCAGCCTCACCAACTAATGCATCACAACTGCAATTTAGATTAACGGCAAAGGATGGTGAAGCCACTAAATCTGGCTCGGGTGCAATCACCGGCACTATTGACGAGGATCCAACAGGCATGGCACTAGAGTTGGCTAGATGTCCTGTGGAGTGCAGATTCCTATTTGAACCTCCAGAACTAGATGCCACATCTACAAGCTTCGCCAACAACTCCGGAGTCCTCACCTCAGGAAACTGACGGCGACAATGAAACAGCACCTGCATATCTTCGTCACTGCTAATAACGAATGAATCATACTTTACATCATCGCGTAACACGGAAATCAAAATTCTATAGATAACTTCTCCACCTGTTTCACGCCATGTAGTCCTAGTCTCCGGAATATAGTATTCTTAAACTCAGCGAAACTGGTCGAAGGTTTGAGAAAAATACTCAGCGGG
The DNA here is from genome assembly GCF_003086295.3 of Arachis hypogaea. Taxonomy (NCBI): domain Eukaryota; kingdom Viridiplantae; phylum Streptophyta; class Magnoliopsida; order Fabales; family Fabaceae; genus Arachis; species Arachis hypogaea. The sequence goes on along the minus strand of NC_092055.1, from coordinate 118,287,886 downwards.
TCCTTGTCAGTGAACTTAATTCCTGATCGCGTTTTCTTCTTAATTGACCCTCTATAGTGCACAAGAGCTACAAAACTCTCATCACTAGCCATTGTGAATCTCACTCTTCTACGAAATTTCGTGTATGAGCTCGTTTTTATATACCTCATTGCTTTGTAAATCGAAACATTTAGTGTCGATTTACCCTAACGTTGGTGCATGTGTAAATCGAATTTAATTGATTTGATTTACGTTCATTTATAAATCGAATCTATTACATTCGATTTAAGTTCATCTGTAAATCGAGCCCATTTGTTTCGATTTAGTAGGTGAACGTCAAATCGAATTGATTTTATTCGATTTTAGTTAAACTACATTTTTTACCTAAATCGAATCAATTGGATTCGATTTACTACGTGTTATGCTAAATCGAATTCACTCAATTCGATTTATATAAAAATGTGGTTTGGAACTTTGACGTTGTATTTTTTGGTTTGAGACATCAGGACATATTGGAATTCATTGGGTTTAATCAAGTCATTTGCCCTTAGTATTATATAGACCATAAAATTTTATCATTATTGTCCACTTTATCAAAATTCTTTTTTCTATGCATATATAGTTACCTTATAAATGTCTTGGAAGTGAAATTTTAAACAATATTTTTTTTTAAATTCTAAAAATTATTATACACGACTTCTCTTGAATACTCAAAGAGGATGCAAATACTTCATGCTACTTATAAGGACGTATATTTCGTTCTTGAATTGTTATAAGTCTATAGCCATCAATATCACATGTCAGGAAGTTATTTTATTATTCTAATAACTTTCAATAATATCTCAATAACAAAATAGATCTAGGATAGTTGTTAGCATGATAGAAATTTTTTTAATAGTTGTACTCGGTAACAACTTGAGACATATTTTCTATTATTTCACAAGACTCAAAACAAGATATTATGCATTAAATTGTGTATTTCTATTATCTTTAGAAATTTTTAAGTGTTTAAACTAACCAAAAAAAAAAGAATAAAACTCTCTCTAAGTACAAATAGAACTGCTTTAACTAAAGAAAAAACACAATATAAGTTGGTAAGTTTCCAAAGATAACAACCTTAGTCATATTACTTTATTTTCAAGATTAAATATGATACTATATATGAAATAATTATATTTAAGTTAGATATCAGTAATGACATTTTTATATATAATATATTAATATATGTTGTCATAATTAGAGATGATAAAAAAAACCTGTAAAAACGGATACCTACAGCAATTATTCACGATGGGAGTATAGTTAAATAGGGACTCACAAAATTTCTGTGGAAACGAACGTCCCATAAATAAATGGAGAAGAAGACATGCAATGGGTGGATATACCCGCTCCATGAGATCCGTAATTTTTTTTAATCAAAATATCCTCACATATATATAAAAGTTATAAGTGGTCATGTTAGATATTTAATGTTTGTATTGGACAATATTAAACTGTGTTTGAAATTTTAGATTGTGTTACCTTATGTGTTATGTGTTTTATGTTAATTCTTTTAAAAAAAATAAGACAATGTCCATGAATATCCGCAGCAAGAACAATTAAACGAAGACCTGTAACAGAAAAGGGATGAGAGAGGGCATTTTTTAAATAGGGATGGGGTAGGAGAGGGGTACCTGCCCTACGAATACATATTTTTTCTTGCCATGATAACAAAAAAAGTTCAAGCAAACTTTATCTCATGTTAAATTGTACTTACTCCAATCAATTTTAACATAAGAATAAGAGAATGTGAAAATTTTACTCATGAATACAAATATTGTTTAAAGAAAAATCTTTGAAACAATAAGATCCTAATATAAATATTTCAATTTAACACAAAACTATGTATTATTATCGATGGGTAATTTTTTGTTAACATAAAACCTAAAAGACAAAGAAAGAATAAAAAAGAAAAGAATAAAAAAAAAAAATCTAAAAAAGCTCCATCTCCAGCAAACGCAACCAAAAAGGTATTAGAAGAATCCACTCGACCGACTCTATAACTTCCAAAACTCCATATTTAGCTAGTCAATTTGGTGGCTTATTTGCCTCTCTTTGAATCAAGCTAAATCTAACACCCTAATCTACTCTAATTTTAACTCACACTCTTTTGATTAAATCTAAATTCGCATAAGATCAGGTACTTTTTAATTATTCACCAGATAAAAAAATTTCAATCATTAGAATTTATCTTCCACACAACTTAAGTAGCTTGTTGATTACTTGCCAAAATCAAATCACACTATATAACTCATAATTTTGTTCGAAGAGGATTATTTTTAGGGGTTTTCCAAAACTCTCGCATAGCCAATTTTTAGGATGCATGGTCTCAGGTGAAACAAGTGAATGATTACTAATTATTTTTAATAATTTTAATATTAAAATTAAATTAACCATTGAATTTAATGAATTTCATAAATTTTTTACTGTAATAACTACTATATGTGTTTTTATTTAAAATATTTAAAATCTTTTTTATATATTTGGATATATTATCCTATGCAAGACACATGTATATATATATTAGTATATATTAAAAATAAGTAATAATATATGTAATAATATAAAAATATATGATGATTAATTTTTATTTACACGTAATATTTGTATAATATATAAGGAAAAAGTCAAATCAGTTCGCCCAATTAACTGATTTTTTAGTTTTTTTTAATTGATTTATTATCCACATATTTTTACTCTAAATTGAACCTACGTAATAATTAGCTCTCGATTAATTCAATTAGCCCAACTAGCCGTATGAATTTGGCGATCCAACTATGACATAAAAACCCCAATCATCAGCCTGCTACTTCATTCCAAGTCGTATAAATTTCCTTAAAATAATTTCAATCCCCTTTAAGAAACGGTATACAAAAAGATATGCATGGTAGGGGACTAGGGGTGGAAATTGTGCTTTCGAAGTTAGTTTAGAATATAACATGAAGCCGATTAATCTTTTATCAATTGACTTGAAGAAACATATATAAAATTATAAAATTATATTCTCTCACCACTACTATACGTTTAAATAATAATTGGAAGGCCTGACTTGGTAAGTCTTCACTTTCTTGGCCAATACATGACTTGATAGGCAAGGCATGAAAACTATATGATATACATTATATAATTATGCTATTTCTTCTTACAAGTAAAACCATAAATTATTGATATCAAGAAATAGAAAAAAGAATCGATGTTCTACTCTCTACATATAGAATCTCACTAGCTACAACTAACACATATATCTCTCAAAGCAACTACTTTCCACTTTAAAATCTTTATATATATATAGAAGTTTAATTTTCCTCTTGTTTTGTGATTTTCTCTTTACTTTGGTTTGCATCAATGTTGTGTTCATTATATTCTGTAATGAATAGCAGTAATCAACGTTGTTGTATTAGAGGACGATGAAGATAACACTTTGGTTCACTCTCGTGCATAAGGGCTTAAACTATATACTGCCTTGTCGACAAAATGTTTTCTGAGTCCATTTCTAAATTAGTAACTTCATTTTATGCATATCTCTGGACTGTCAAGGTTGAAAAACAGGCTTGTGTAGCAAGTGCAAATTTGGAAAGCAATAGCACAACTAATTTTTTAAAAATAGGAAACATCCTCATCTGCGTTTTCTTCTCCTTGAACAACATTTTCCCTCTTTCCCCGTTATGATATGCACTTTTCTTTTTCCTCCTTCTATTTTGTTGCTGCATTTTTTGTTTCCCTTCTTCTTCTTTACTTCTTTTGAAACCCATTTAATTTCTTTTTGTTAAGAAAATTTGTATGAATCGTAGAATTATTCCAAGAACCATATACTAGCAATTTCCAAGATGGATAAAAGAAGCAGTGATAAACTACTATTTTATAGTTTATTTTGTATTGAATTGAGTGAATTTTATCCATTATTCTCACATTTTTGTATATAATTCGCATGTTTTACATTTTTCTTTTTAATTTTGTGCTATGATTGAAAACATGCTTTTTTGGCCTTAAATTCGCTAATTTTAATCTTCTCTTATTACCATTCGATGCCGTGATATGTTTGTTAAGTGTTTTCAGGTTTTAGGGCAGAAATGGCTTAGAGGATGGAAATGAAGCATACAAAAATGGAAGGAACACAAGAAATTAAGGATTTCAGAATCTGGTAGCAACGCGCACGCATGGGCGACGCGTAGGCGTGACCGGTGCAACATACATACGACGCGCACACGTGGATGACGCGTATGCCTGACCAGGAATTTGTTCAGCGACGCGTACGCCTGGCTGATGGCTACGCATGACGAGCGTCACATGCTGCATTAAATAGAATTCGCTGGGACCGATTTCTGGGCTGCTTTTGACCCAATTTCAGGTCCGAAAATACATATTAGAGGCCGCAGAGTGAAGCTAGGGGAGGGGAATCATTCACTTCTCATTCATTCACAAATTTAGGTTTTAGATGTAGGTTTTCTAGAGAGAGAGGCTCTCTCCTCTCTCTATCCTCTCTCTAGGTTTTAGGGTTTTTAGTCTTATTCCTTCTCAAATTCAGATTTCTACTTTACTTTAATTTAGTTTCTCTTCTACTTTTATTTGTTCTAGTAATTTGGTTTATCTATTTCTCTCGTTGATTTCTTTATGTTGCCAGTTTAGTTTATGAATTCTTCTTGTTTCCTTTAATCTATATTAATGCAATTTATGTTTCCATGTTTATGATTGCTTTCTTTATTTTGTTGTATGTTATTGTTTTCTCTTGCAATTGTTAGTCCTAGATTTTGCTATGTCTTGTTAGTTTTCTATATTTTTATTTTATGCCTTCCAAGTGTTTGATAAAATGCTTGGTTAGATTTTAAATTATATTTTTATGTTATTGACTTGGATTGATTAATTAGAGACTCTTGAGTTATCAAAAGTCTTTTGTTGATTGGTGATTGAAGATTGCTGGTTAGCTTGAACTTCACCAAAGCTAGTCTCTCACTATGAGTTGACTAGGACTTGTGAACTCAAGTTAGTTGTATGCACTTAACCTTTCTCCATTGGTTAGAGGTTAACTAAGTGAAGGAAATTCACATTTACCATCACAATTGATGATGATAATAAGGATAGGACTTCTAATTCTCAATCCTTGCTAAGAGCTTTCTTAGTTATTAGTTTATTTTTCTCGCAATCTATATTTTCTTGTTCCTCATTTCAAAAACCAAAAAATATACAATCTCATAACCAATAATAAACATACTTTCCTGCAATTTCTTGAGAGACGACCCGAGGTTTAAATACTTTGGTTAATTTTATTGGATTTGCTTAAGTGACAAACAATTTAAATATTGACCGAGGATAATTTGTTGGTTTAGAACTATACTTGCAACGCGATATTTTTGTGAAAATCTATACCGACATTTTTTCTCCGTCAAGTTTTTGGCGCTGTTGCCGGAGAATTGCAAATGTGTGCCTTATTACTGGTTATTGTGAATATTGTGAATATGTTTGCCTTTTCGTTTCTTTGTTAGTTGTTTCTAGTTTTAGTTCTTTGTTTACTTATTTCTTATTAGTTTTTGTTTTTATTTTCTCTTTTTACTATGAATTCTCACCCCTTTGGCTATGAGTTTGGTTCAAATTATATTGTAGGAAATAGAAGCTACAATGAGAACATGCATCAAGGTTGGGACAATCAAAGGTGGGAGGAGCCTCAAGCTTATGGACAACCTCCATGGCAACAACCCTCTTCAATGTACTACGAGCAAGAGTCATTCCATGATGCACACCAAGAGAATGGATATGGTGGACCTCCTTGTGACTACCAACAACCACCACCATATGCTTATGAACCCCCTCTTTAACATAGCTTTGAACCACTATACTCACAAGCCCCCTACAATCAAACACTTCCATATGACCCTAACCCATATCCTCTGTACCAATCACCTTATGAGCCATATGAGCCATACTTAGAACCACCCAAATTCCAACATAATTACTCCCAAGAACTACCACCTCAATATACACCACCTCCAATGTATGCAAATTTTCAACAACAAGATGAATTTTCCTTTCCACCACAACCCTCCATAGGGAAATATCCATATCCATCAATCCAAGAGCAATATGATTCTAATTATGTTAGCCAAGTGGAACAAGAGCCACGGGATCATTTTAAGGAAGCAATGGATCGACTTCAAACAACCATCCATCAAATGGGGCGAGAGGAAAGGCGAAAAGCACACGAAACTCTCATAGCTAGCAAATCTCAACTTGAGAACAAGGGACTGGAGTGTGTTGTACAACAAGTGAAAAATATGGAGAGTGTTGAACCGCCACATCCTTATCATGATGAACCACCCTCCTATTATGAACCCCTTCTCCCAACCGATGAACCCTCATATCCACTCCAGTCTCCAATGGATGACACCCTCGGTGTTTTTCTTTAAGGGCAAGGAGAGATGCAGCGGACGGCACTAGAGTTCATAGCTACCTTGACCGAGGTAGTAGATAATTTAGTTTCATTGCTCTTCAACACTCAAAGTACCCCCCATGGCTACATGTGGAGAATCTAATGAAGAACGTAGTATGAGGGAGAGACTAGGAACTCTGGTGGAAAGTGAGAAATATAAATTTGTATTAGAACAATTGGAGGAAGCCGTAATTGTTGAAGAGGAAGAAATGGTCGAAGACTTAGAAGATATTGAACCTCCGTAGGAATCTAGAGTTGTAGAGTATTTCTCCAAGAAGCTTGAAATTAATGTTGAGAAGGATAGAGCACAACCTCCAAGGCATGTTCTCTATGAAGAGTTGGACGGGATAGATCAAGAGACAAGTTCCCTTGGTGGTGATGATCCTGAATCAAGCCATCCTAGTAATGAATTTGCATCTGCAAGTGAACCCCTTGAGTTTGAAGAACCTTCTCCCGATGAAATTGAAAGCAACATTGAGGTAGATTTCTCTCAACCTCATATTTATGATTTAAGTGACGGAGAAGAGTTGGATGAACTCGGTAAGGAAGAGTTTGAAAGTGAATAATCCTTTCAAAAGGTAGAAGTTCTTCGGCAAGGTTGGATGGGAGTTGAATATGCTTTGTCAAGATCATTGGAGACTTCTCTACCTAGGTTTCCATCTACTCCCTCATTTGACTGGGTAAAACTTATTTCTATTAGCTTTACTGTCCCACTTGAGTATGGTATTCTTGAAACAGATGGCTAACTTAGGAGGCTTTGTGGAATGAAGCGTAAGAGAAGGATGTTTAGTGGTTGGAGTTGCAAATCAAGACTCATTGATGAATCCATATTTGACGATGTATTTTGGTTTGATTTGAGTGGATTTCATCATATAAACCCACATTTATTCATCCAAATAGTATACTTTTGTGTTCTCTCTCTAATTTGAGCCTAATTGTGAAAATATGCTATTTTGTGCTTATTTTAATCACTTTTATCCCAATTTTATTCCATTTGATGTCTTGATGGTTTTGATGAGTGATTTCAGGTATAATAGGTTGGAATGGCTTGATAAGAGTGGAAGGAAGCATGTACAAAGGAAGAAAACATAAAGAAAACAAAAGAGAAGCACATATTGGAGAAGCACACATTAAGACAAATTATATACAAAGAGAAGGGTGAAACAATGTTACCATGGTGGGGTGTCTCCCACCTAGCACTTTAGTTTAATGTCCTTAAGTTGGACTTATGGAGAGCTCTAACCAAGGAGGCTTGCACTTATATTCATCTTGGAGCTTCCAAAAATACTTGAATCTCCAAAATTTCTAATTGATTGCACCAAACTTGGATGGAGTGTCCAACAATCTATGAGCTCCCAACAAGAAAAACAAAAAGCAAACAAGAGAAACATATTCACAATATCAACATATTCACATATTCACATATTAACATATTCACATAAACTAAAAGCAAGCAACATATGTACAATAAATAAAAAATAAGCTATTCACACTATTCACATATGCACAATAATCACTAACATAACACCATTGTAATTTTCTGGCAACGGCGCCAAAAATTTGATAATGAGAATTTATTGTTGATCTAGATTTTCACAAAATAGAATCTCTTCGTTGCAAGTATAGCCTAAATCAATAATTAATTCCCAATCAAATTTTAATTCAAAAGAGATGTCACAATTCAAAACACAATATATATTAACCGAGAGTATTTAACTCCCGAGTCGTCTTCTCTAGGAGTTGCAATGAAATGTAATATTATTGGCTATGAGAGAAAATGGGGATTGGATGACAAGATATGCAAGAAATGTAAATAGCAAGAAATTAAATGAACATGCAAGGAATTAAAAGTCAAAGCAATAAAGTGTAAGGGAAGGAAACTTAAAATGCAAGAAACCTCTTGACAAGTGATTGAGATCTAAGGTTACCTATTCTGGCCATTGACTACAAACACATGATGATTATGAAGAGTTAATCCTACTTAGTTAACCCTACATCGAGGATAAGTCAAATAGGCATAGTTGATTTCAATCCCTAAGTCCTAAGTTAACACTATTGGGTCACTTAGAGTCAAGGGAAACCAAATCAACTAACTACTCTAATATATCAAACAAGAATGGACATTAATAACTCAAGGATCGCCAAAGTTACTAATTCCAAGCCAAGAATAAAGAAAAACTAAGTAAAAACTAAGCCAAGCATTTTATCAAACACTTGGTGTACATGAAAATAAAATTAAATTAAATTGCATAAAAATAAAAGCTAACTACCAAAAGAAAGAAAATGATAATAACAACTAAAGGCAGCATTAAATGAACATGAAATATAAATTGTATTAATGGTAAATTAAAATAACAAAGTGTGTGCTTAAACATAAAAGTGACAAAAATGAGAAATTAATAAGATAAACTAAAGAAATTAAGATAAGAGAGCAAAGAAATGTAGAAAAAACTAGATAAAAACAAGAATTAAAAGTAGAAATTACAAGAAAATTAAACTAAGAAACCCTAATTCTAGAGAGAATGGAGAGCTTCTCTCTCTAGAAAACAACCTACATAATGCTAAACTAACCCTAATTTCTCCCCCCCCCCTTTCACATGGAGTGGGACCTTCTTTGATATAGGAAGAATCAGCTTCAGAAAGTCCAAAAATGGGCTCTGGAGGCCCAGAAATCGCCCCCGGCGATTTTCATTAACTGAGTCACGTGCTGGGACGTGTGCGTACGCACAGGTGTGTATGTATGTACACATGCTGATTTTCTTCTTGTGCGTACGCACAGGATGTCATGCGCACGCACACATGGCTATGTGGTTCTTGTGCGTACGCATAAAGGGTTGTGTGCATGCACACTCCAATGTGTGCTTCTCCTTTGTTTTCTTCATGTTTTCTCCCTTTGTACATGTTTTCTTCCACTCTTATCAAGCCATTCCAACCTATTATACCTGAACTCACTCATCAAAATCATAAAGACATCGAATGGGATAAAAGTGGGATAAAAGTGATTAAAATAAGCACAAAATAGCATGTTTTCACAATTAGGCTCAAATTAGGGAGAGAACACAAAAGTATACTATTTGGATGAATAAATGTGAGTTTATATGATGAAATCCACTCAAATCAAACCAAAATACATCGTCAAATATGGATTCATCACTCATCAAGGTTGAGATTTTAAGAGCTAGATGAAAGGGTTGGACTAGTGATCAATTGGTTGGATCTAAGAGAAGAGTTTAGTACTTCATTGAGAATTCGGATTGCTTGCCACCCGGTTGGAACAATGATGATCAATTTAAAGACGGGTGTAGAAACAAGATTTGGGATCCCGGCATACAAGAGGATCAACTTTGGAAGCTCAAAGCTTGTGAAGAACTTCATCAAGGCTTGGTGAAGTCACTTGAAAATGTTGGAGCTTATTGGAAGTCCAAGCATTGGTGGAAGTTTCAAGATGAGTTCAAGCACAAGCCACCATGACAAGGAGCTCACCAAATATCCAACTTAAGGACTCTAACTAAAAGTGCTAGGTGGGAGACACCCCACCATGGTAAATTCTTTCTATTTTCTCTTTTATTTATATCGGTAATAAATTTAATTTTCAATTTTAGTTAGATTTATTTAGTTTAGGTTGTGGTTTTATTTGTTTAATAATGTTTGGCATTACTGTGATAGCTTGTTAGTTTCTTTAAAAAAACAAAACAAAAAAACAAAAAGAAGCTCACGCATTCGCGTGGCCGACGCGCACATGTCATAATGAATTTTGCTCTCTGGTATAAAAATCCGAGAGTTGTGCTGGAACCATACGGATGCGGTGCTAGGTGCACAACCTAACCCACACGTGCGCGTTGCTGACGCATAGGCGTCACTTGATCCTTTGGCCATCACGCGTAGGCATGGACTACGCGTACGCGTCGACGCCAAAATTTTGATAGTCTAGTACTACAACCCGAGAGTTGAGCTGGAACTGTGCTGACATCGTGCGTTTGGCACGACGAGTAGTCACACGTACGCGTGACCGACGCTCACGCGTCATTTTTTATTTTGGGCTACCCACGCGTACACGTGGACGACGCATATGCGTGGACGACGTATACGCGTCAGCTGTATTTTTCTATTTTCATGCCCACGCGTGACTCATGCGCGCGCGTTGACTGCGTAACTTCTTTTTCTTCTCCTTTCTTCTTATTTCTCTCCTTTCTTATTATTTCCTCTTCCTTTCTTATTTTCTTCTTCTTCATTTCTTTAACTTGTCATCCTTATCCTCTTTCATTCTCTTTTACTTATTGCATTGGCATTTTTCATTCATTTCATTTTAACTTTATGCATGTTTTTATTTTTTTTCTAAGTTTTCTATTTTTCCATTGGTGTTACATTTTCTTACCCACCTGTTGAATATTTTTTCCCTTGTTTTGGTACTTAGTGCCTTGTTTTATATTGTTGGATGATATTATTTAGAGGTCAATGCTACTATTTTATGATACTTGTATTCCTTTTGCATTGATATGAACTTATATTGCCCTTCATGACCTACTCTCTCTCCCTCATTGTTGCAATTCTTGTACTATTTTCATTCGACTATATTGTTTTCTCACTTGCATGTTGTAGCTACCATGTAGTTGAGAACCTCTTTATTATTTGGCATTAGTCCACTCATATTTTATTTGTTTGCATATCTTTGTTTGTGGGTTATTTTTCTTCCTTTTCCTCTTCTTTCAAGATGGCCACCAAGAAGAAAAACGGAAAACTTCTAAATGGGGCAGACAAACAAGTTCCTGTGCACCATCTTTTGAGAAAAAGCATTAGTTGTAGCCACTCGTCTACTTGCATATCTTTGCATGCATTGAGGATGGTGCAATCTTTAAGTGTGGGGAGGTCGATACCAACTTCCACGGGTAACAATTCCTTTTCCCAACACCAATTCTTACTCTTCTTTGTTAGTTAGTTGTTGCATTGCATAATAGATTGCATGTGTAGTTAGTTGCTTGCATGTATGTACTACTTGGTTGAAGTCAGTGGCGGAACTTAAAACAAAATTTTGGGGGCCACATAGAAGATAATTGTCAAAATTTTTTTTGATATAGACCCCATTTAAGATAAGCTCGTCTAATCTCATCTCTCTAGTTTGGGTGATATTGCCAAATTTAAAGCCGTTTTTTAGGGTCTCGTTCCAAAAAATTAAGGTCAAACTCATCAGATATAATTTTTTAAACTTTTGAAGGTTGTATCTCACTTTTTTCGTGATTCATTAAAGTAGAAGAACTACAAGTGTTAATATTATAAAAATTATATGTTCTCCTTCTTAAATATTAGCATTCCTCTTAAAAAATACATCAATTCTTTGATTTTTTATTATTATTTTATATAAAATTTGAATATATATCCTGTAGAATATGTAAAGAAGAAGCTAGAAGGACAAATATTAAAATTTATAATATTTATTAAAAATTTTTTATCAATTTATACAAATACAATAATATTAATACTTATTGAATATTTTATTATTTTTTATCATATAAAAAATTAAATTAAATAAATAGTAAAATATAAAATAATATTAAATTAAATAAATAAAAAATATTTATTTTTTTATATTTGAACTTAAAAGTAAAAAGAGTGTTTCTTATTGAACTTATTGGGTACTTTAAGTCATAATAAAGTATTTAAACTAATTGAATTATTTTTTATCTTTTGAAAAAGTACTACTAATTTTTTTATAAAAACAAAAGAAAAACAATGAATGACCTTAATTTAAATCCTTGGTTAGCTTAGACTAGTGAAAGTGTTCATGATTTAAGTGTGGAGAAGTTGGGTTTGGCAATATTTGGTTTGGGAATTGAGTATGTTAGACTTTTCTTGTGAAAATGTGAAAAGAATGTTAAAGACATGTTCATGCATTCAATACCTTAATCGTATGCATTGAGAAAAACAAAAGAAAAAGAAAAACCAAAAATAAAAGAAAATAATAATAATAATAATAATAAAAAAAAAGAAAAAAAGGGACAAAATGCCCCAAAGTAAATGGTGGTAGCAATGCATGTGAGTTGTACTCAAAATTGGGATGCATGAATATGTGGTAAACATAGTTAATGGGTAGTTAGATTTTGTATGTTGATTACATGGATTGTCTTAAGTTAGGTGGGAAGTTTAGGTTAATCAAGGATTCATATTTTTGTCCACTTGACAAAATACAATCCTACCCTGACCCTAACCCCATTACAACCTTTAAAAGACCTCTTGATATGTGTATTCGCGCATTAAATTTTTGTTGATTGGTAGAAGAAGAGCAAGCCTTAGAAAGCAAGGTTAGTAGAGAATTGAGAGAATCAAACCTTAAACACTTGAGTTATTAGAGTGTATACACTTCCGGTGAGGGTTCGATGTTCGATTCTTTGTTCCTGGCTTTCACGAGCTTTCTTCTTGCACGTCTACTTGTACTTTATTTTGGAATTTGAATTAGTGGAATTCAGTTCATATTTGTTCTTGAAAGATTTACTTTTAACCAAGTAGGTAGAAGCATTTTGCATTAAGTTGCATTCATATAGATAGGTTGCATTTAACAAGTCCTACCATCCCTCTTCACACTTTTAGTTCTCTTGAGTTTAGCATGAGGACATGCTAATGTTTAAGTGTGGGGAGATTAATAAATCACTATTTTATGGTTTATTTTGTATTGAATTGAGTGGATTTTATCCGTTATTCTCACACTTATGCATATAATTCGCATGTTTTACATTTTCCTTCCTAATTTTGTGCTATGATTGAAAACATGCTTCTTTGGCCTTAAATTCGCTAATTTTAATCTTCTCTTATTACCATTCGATGTCGTGATATGTTTGTTAAGTGTTTTCAGGTTTTATAGGGCAGAAATGGCTTAGAGGATAGAAAGGAAGCATGCAAAAATGGAAGGGACACAAGAAATTAAGGATTTCAGAATCTGGTAGTGACGCACACGCATGGGCGACGCGTACACGTGACCGGTGCAACATACATATGACGGGCATGCGTGGATGACGCGTACGCGTGACCAGGAATTCGTTCAGTGACGCGTACGCATGGCTGACGCGACGCGTGACGAGCGTCACGTGCTGCATTAAATAGAATTCGCTGGCAATTTTTGGGCTGCTTTTGTCCCAGTTTCAGGCTCGAAAATATAGATTAGTGGCTGCAGAGTGAAGCTAGGGGAGGGAAATCATTCACTTCTCATTCATTCACAAATTTAGGTTTTAGATGTAAGTTTTCTAGAGAGAGAGAGAGAGGCTCTTTCTTCTCTCTAGGTTTTAGGATTTTTAGTCTTGTTCCTTCTCAAATTCAAATTTCTACTTTACTTTAATTTAATTTCTCTTCTACTTTTATTTGTTCTAGTAATTTGGTTTATCTATTTCTCTCGTTGATTTCTTTATGTTGCCAATTTAGTTTATGAATTCTTCTTGTTTCCTTTAATCCATATTAATGCAATTTATGTTTCCATGTTCATGATTGCTTTCTTTATTTTGTTGTTATTGTTTCCTCTTGCAATTGTTAGTCTTAGATTTTGCTATGTCTTATTAGTTTTCTATGTTTTTATTTTATACCTTCCAAGTGTTTGATAAAATGATTGGTTGGATTTTAAATTAGATTTTTATGTTCTTGACTTGGATTGATTAATTAGAGACTCTTGAGTTATCAAAAGTCTTTTGTTGATTGGTGATTGAAGATTTTCGGTTAGTTTGAACTTCACCAAAGCTAGTCTCTCACTATGAGTTGACTAGGACTTGTGAACTCAAGTTAATTGTATGCACTTGACCTTCCTCCATTGGTTAGAGGTTAACTAAGTGAAGGCAATTCACATTTACCATCACAATTGATGATGATAATAAGGATAGGACTTCTAGTTCTCAATCCTTGCTAAGAGCTTTCTTAATTATTAGTTTATTTTTTTCGCAATCTATATTTTCTTGTTCCTCATTTCAAAAACCAAAAAATATACAATCTCATAACCAATAATAAGCATACTTCCCTCAATTCTTTGAGAGACGACCCGAGGTTTAAATACTTTGGTTAATTTTATTGGATTTGCGTAAGTGACAAACAATTTAAACATTGACCGAGAATAATTTATTAGTTTAGAACTATACTTGCAACGCGATATTTTTGTAAAAATCTATACCGACATTTTTTCTCCGTCAACCAGCAAGTTAAGAGAGACACAGAAGTGTAGAAAAGATGTGGAATGAAATGCCACAAGTTATTAGAAAAGTGGTAGAAGAGACTTTTAGAGCGACTAGAGGTATTAAGGCAACCGAGCAAGAGATATAGAATCGTCGTGGTGGACGCAATTCGAGATGTAGACGGATTAGGCCGGGTTTAATTTGATTCGGACTCCACTCAAATATTTGACTACAACTATTTTAAAAATTTGAAGCCGGCTTAAAATTAACTCAAAAACAATAGGGTTAAACTAGACCAATCTAATTAATATATACAATTTTATAAATTTTATATAGTAAATTAATGGTATAATTATTCTATTAGTTTTTATAAGTTTATTAAATTTGTAATTAGATTTTTATACATTTTTCTTTTAATTGGGTCTCTATACTACTTTTAATTTTATAATTAGGCCCTTTCTATATCAAAAATGTTAAAATTAATGAAATATTTCTCTAAAAAAATATGTGGTCAAAGATCTAATTATGTTCTTAATTGTGGACACATTCAATTTTTAGAAAAATATTCCGTTGATTCTAACATTTTTTAAATTGACAGTGACTTAAGTACAAAATTAAAAATAATGTAAAGACCTAATTGAAATTAAAAAAAGTATAGAAATTTAACTATAAATTTAGTGAAATTATAGAGACCAATAAAGTATATTAAACCTAAATTAATAAAATCTTATATTCAAAGATTAAATTTAATAAATATTATACTAAAATAAATTATTTTAAAGTAAAAATAACATGATTTTTGGATAGGAATATTGGATCAGGCCTACCCAAAGCATGACTCAAAAATTCACACCGGGTAAAAATTACAAATCCAAGCACGACAAAATTTATTTTGGATCCTGCCATCCTGGTCAGACTTACTTGAACACTACGATGCAAGTGTACAATAAAAGATAAAAATAAAGGATAAATCTTTTAAATAGTAGTCTTTTATGTAGGGATGCACACGGATCATATCCAATATCTGTAATTTTTAAGTTTAGATTCGATCCGATCCGATCTGCATATTTGTGAATCGGATCGGATTTTAGATATATCTGCAAAACATATAAATAATTTAAAAGCTTATTTTAATTAAAAAAAGATCAATAAAATACTATCTTTCTACTCTTTTAAACATATTTACTCTTAAATATTATTAAACATATTTTTCTTAAATAATAAAAATAAAATAATACACATATATGATAATTATTAGTTGAAATAAAATATAAAAATAATATTTACTTATTTATTTATTTATTTTTGTGGATCCGCACAGATATGCGGATATTTACATAAAATCCGCAATCCGATGCTATTAGTGTGCGGATCAGATCCGATAGTCTTGCGGATCAGATCGATATCCACAATTTTCGGATCGGATTCGAATAAATACCGTGAATATGCAGATCGAATCCGATCCATGAACCACCCTATTTTTATGTCGTAAGATGAAGAACTGAAAGAAATATAAAACGACTAAGATGAGGCCAAAAGTAGGGGTAAGGGAAGTAAAAGCAAGAGTTGATAGGAATTTTTATTAGTCTTTTAGTATGAAAAAAGGAAAAAGATGCATTTACAAAAATAATAAAGTCGTGAAGAAAAAAGGCCAGAGGATTTTATAAAATTAAGTACATTAAAGACAAAAATGGTAAAATTTTGTATATGCAGTAATCTAATTATAAATTGTCTATATATATATTTTTGATGCACTTCTTTGGTCGGTACTCATAAAAGGAGTAGTTTTACTAAAAAAAAAAATCTTAAACAAATAATTTGGGTTTGGAATCGTCAAAAACTCACTTTGCAGAAAAACTAATAAGCTACATAAAAATATAAAATAATAAATATCTAATTTATTGATTTGGAAGAGGCGTTTGACAAAGAATTAAAATAGGTATTTTAAAAGATTTTAAAAAAGAAAAGAGTAAGTACAAATATTCATAAAATTAAAAACATATATTATAGATTACAATTAGTGTGAGAACCCAATGCGGAATATGAGAGAAAGAATTAAAGAATAAATTACTATTTGTACCTATGAAAGATGATAACGCTGACATATATACCTATGATAAATCGAAATTGATTTTGTACCCACAAAAAATACTCTCCGTGTGACAAAACCCTGTTTTGGTTATGTACTTGTTTCGTTACTATCCGGACCTATGTGGCACCCAAAGATCCTCATGCACTCCTGCCAAAGATCTGAAGGACTTACCGCACTCAATCCCCCCCCCCTTCTTCTCCTCTTCTTCTTCTTTCACCACTGCCTCTTCCACCAACTCAACCAAAGACTCCAACAACTCTATCGTCCATAAGAAGCTTTAGAAGCTCTCACAAAACGTTTCTAAAGCCATTGCGTCACTCAAAAACACTATCAACATTCAAGACTCCAATACTACAAGGAATCCACTTTTTTCTTCTTCTTCTTCTACAAATTCTTCAATGATTGAAGGGTCACGGAACGTTGTATGGGGCTGTGTTGTTTGAAACCTGACTCAGCTATATCCTGGAAGCCAGTTATCAGAGAAGCTCATGTCCAATATTTAGAAGCACTATGATTCACTGCCACTGAGGTTTGAATTGGAATTCAATGCTAAAGTTTCAATCTTTTTACGAATTCTGAAAATCCTATTTTTTTATCTGAATCATACCCCTTATGTCTGCATTTTTCACAACTTAAAAACTTTAAGTGAAGTAAAATAAGAAATGAGAGTTTTTCAATATTTTTCTTCCTTAATATTTTACACTTTCTTTTTCTAGATTTTGTTTATTTCAATGTTATAAACTCTCAACTTTTTTTTTATTTCCTTCTTCTAGAGTCTGAGAACTTCAAGTGACTAAAAATAAAAGGATGATTTTAATATTTAGTTTTTTTTAGGAGGAGGAAGGGGAGGTATTGCTCGATTTAATGTTACTATGTTAAAACCTTCAGAATTTCACTTTTTCAGAATGTGAGAATATAAAGTAATCAAAGATGAATTTTTCTGCCTTCATTACACTTTATCTTTTGTTGATGATTTATTTTGTTGTTTTCATAGCTATGCACAAGCTGATTTTGCTATAAAGGATGTGTTTCTTCACATCAAGCTGATGGAACAAACATCAGTCAGTGACTACCCTGCTATCCTGATTCAAGAGGAGAGTGATGATGATGGTGGTGGTGGTGGTAATGTTGTTAAAGAGTATGTGTTGAAGTTCACTTTTGCTTGCAATTTTTCGATCTAGGTAGATATGGTTTAGATAGGGTTTTGGAGGGGTTGGGGTACCACATAAGTTCGAATAATAACGAAGCAAGTGGATATTCGTGGGTATAAAATTAGTTTCGATTTATCATAGGTACATATGTCATCGTTTTCATCTTTCTTAAGTACAAATGGTAGTTTATTTTTTTTATTATTATATGATTACACCAAGGATCGGCTCAAATTCTATGTCCATACCTTTCCAAAAGTATTTCCTAAACATATTTGATAATAGATACTATAGTACATACTTTTTGTTGATGATATCGTTCTCCAAAAACTAGCAAAAAATCTAAATTAAAAGTTAAAATTTATAAAGGCAAATTTTAGAGGTATATAATTTGCACGTGAGTCACACTAAACATTTAAGGATAAAATTTATCACATTGTCATTAGACTAATTATACTGTATAAAAAGGAGTGTTGGACAACTTATGGTGAACATGAACTTACGTCTAGTGTGGCCAAAATGAGGGGTTCAGTGATGAGCAATCATGCAAGTATTGACTGAAAAAGCAATGAGGATACGAAAGGGAAACTTGCTTGAAGAAATGATAGAATATTATTGTTTGGAAAGGTTTGAATTTGTGATGAGAAAATTAGTGGAACATTCCGTGTGAATGGTGGATTTGATGAATGCTAAACGAGTGATTAATGAGACAAAAGAAAACCCAAACAGACTTGGAAACTCTCTTCTGTGCATGCTAGCGTTTCCATTGAGCCAACAATACCTTTATCATATATAATGCTAATAATAATATAAGAAAATTTTTAAATGTACTTATGGGTTATTCGTTTTTTGGTCGATTTTGATAAATAGTGTCAAAATAAATTTGTATTAAGATTTTAAGTATCAAGGAGTAAATACATTTTTTTTTAGTCACAAAAAAAAATATAATTTTTTTTATAAAAAGAGTGAGCTCGATTTAAAAATAACTTAATTATGATGTGAAAGCAATATATATCAAAATTACTAGTGGCAGACTTATAAAAAATAACATAAAAGAATAAATAATTAAATCAAGAAGACAATAAAAATATAAAATATTGATCAAAGCAAAATAATAACAAAATTCAAAGAAGATAAAAAAAATCAAATAAACAAAAAGAAAGCAAATTAAAAGTCGACTTTTAAGAATTACATGCATTTACACTCTATTTTTCTGTGGCGTTGCTGGACTGAAAATTTTTGAGTTTACATGATGATCTAGTATTGTTAGTTGAAGTCTCCAAATTCTTATGAGTATATTATCCCCAAACTTCCTCTTTTTTTCAACCAAAACCTTGCCTTAACCATGAAAAATCTTGTTTCTTAAGTTTAATTTTGACACCTACATTTATTTTGGTCTTCAAGTCTATGTTTTCTTCAGTTTGCTCCTTAAATTTAACACTTATATTCTTTATTCATCCTAAACATTGAATAGCAAGTCTTGATGTTTAAGAAAAAGAAATAACTATCTTTTGATATCAACTATGTTTGTACTATCTTTCTTTAACTTCATCTTACCTGTATTTTCTTCTGTAGTCGAAATTGTTGACAATCGATAAATTCTTATGTCAAAGAAAATTTATTTTCTGTGCCAACAACCTGAAACATTGATGTAGTCGAAATTGTTGACAATCGATAAATTCTTATGTCAAAGAAAATTTATTTTCTGTGCCAACAACCTGGAACATTGATATTTCAATAATTTTAATTGTTGATTTTAATTAATATATATTATATATTTTTTATAATTAAGATCATCAACGATTAAAATTACTAAAACACACACCAGTATTTTAGATATACTTAAAATTCTTCCAATAATATATATAGCATAAAAGTCTTGGTGTTGTAGCAATGTTTTGAATATATTAATTATTAAAGATTATCATCTTCTTGTTTTTGTTTTTCTTTTTTCAATATCCAAAAGTTATTAATAGCTAATAATTATATATATATATACAATAAAATTTATATATCATTTATTTAAATTTAAATGTCGTGAAATATTATGTTTATTTTTTAATAATATTATATTTATTTAATTTATGATTTAAATTTAATTTTATTATAATTCTACATATTTATTTAATTAATTATTTATTATTGAATTTAACGGTTCAATCAGACATCATTAATAATCTGTCGATTAGACTAATAACTCAATAATTTTACTGAATTGATTATCAATTAGGTTTTGATAATATAGTTTGATTCATGTAATTGACCTAACTTTTAGAATAATACTTTATTGTTGACTTATTGTTATTACTTTCATAAATTATTTTTGTTGATTTTAAAAAATCTATTATTTATTTCAAGAATGGATTTCTTTTAAAATTTTGGTTGAAAATTAGGTAATGTTTGCAAGAGATGAGACACAAACAAAGACTAAGATATTGAGACTAAAATAAATTCCAGTATTAAAGTATACAAAACTGAGTTATGTCTCAATATCTTGTTTGATTTGAGATAAAAATAGAGACTAAAATATTTAAAATTACTAAAATGTCCTTGTTAATTAAAAAATAAAAAACCTTAAACCCACTCACCCAGCCCTTCCCCCCTCCCTCCCCCCTCCCCCTCTCTCTCTCTCCGGACGTTCGCTTTTTCTCACTCGTTCTGCCGTCACCGCCAAGTTTTGCGGTCACTCTCGCTCGCTCTGCTGTCACTGTCGAGCTCTTCCGTCACTCTCACTCGTTCTTCCGTCACCGTCGAACTCTTTTGTCACTGTCGCCTTGACTGTCTGCGAGGTAGAATTGAGAGGGAAGAAGTTGTGCAATGAGTGAGATGGCTCTGACGGCATAGCTGAGTGAATTAGCGCACTGCCTTTTTTTGCTGAATTGGTTCTCCAAATGGTCGTCGCCATTTTCAAGCTTCGAATTTCTCTCTGGAACAGCAATCCCTTCTTGTAGTGTTTATCAATGGCTGGATGGACTTATACAGCCCTAGTTAAACCCCTTCATTCTTTCTTTTTTTTTTTTTTTAGCTTCCTTCCGTTATTGTTGAATCTAATTGATGAGATTGTTGTTATTGCTGTCGGCATTGTTGTTGTTGATGGCGGAGTTGTGGTGGCAGAGTGAAAAGTGGGGTTGTGTTAGATGGTGAAGTGAGGGGTGAGGTGAATGATAAATTTGGAATATAAAATTTTGAACGAGGGTATCTAAACAAAAAAAAGTTATTAAAGTTTCATCTCTATTTCTAAAAATTGTTGTCTCCTGTATTTTTATTTTTTTGAGGTACTAAAATGTTGAAATTTTAAAGACGAAAACTGAAATTTTAGTATCAATTTCTGAAACAACAAACATGATATTGAGTTTAAATCTCCAATCTTCATTTTAGTACCTCAAATCATACGCTATCTTAACTATGTGTATATTTTTTTCGCCTACTATATCAAATGCATCATGTGGCCAAGTTATATATATATTTGCCTTTGTAAACCACGCTAAAATGGCAGATTAGTCAATGAAACTTTGTTTCGAACTAGAATTACATGTAATTCGAATCAATGTGATTCGAATTACTAACACACGCAGACACACTATAATTCGAATCAACATGATTCGAATTATACCAACAGTAATTCGAATCACACTCACACACGCTGCACATAGTAATTCGAATTGGCCAAATTCAAATTATTCATTATTTAATTCTGCCCATTCTTTTATTAAAAAATTAATAATTGATTAAAAAATTAATAATTTAAAAATTAAAAAAATATATATATTATTTCATGCATTAAAAAAAAGCTAACAAAATATTTAATTATGAGACTTCTTTAAAATATTAATGAGTTATCAATTCGAATTTCATACAATACTCTTTTGCCCATTTTTAATAGCTCATGAATATTTTTTTAATAAAATTTTTTAATAAATTTATTTAAATTATACCACAAAAAAATATTTTATTTTATACAAAATAATTTTAAAAAATGGCTTAAAAGATGTTAGGAGTACTATAAAAATTTATAATGTCCTAATGACTTAGGACATTAAAGAAATACTCTACATAATCAATAATAATTTAAAAGTTAAAATAAATATAGTTATAACCAGTATTTACCTAAATTACTAGAATATTACAAACTTTTATAGTACTCCTAACATTTTTGAAGCCATTTTTTTAAAAAATTATTTTGCATAGAATAAAGGGCATTTTAAACCATTTTAAGCCATTTTAAGCTATTTTCTATGCAAAATAATTTTAAAAAATGGCTTCAAAAATGTTAGGAGTACTATAAAAGTTTGTAATATTCTAGTAATTTAGGTAAATACTGGTTATAACTATATTTTTTCATTTCTAAATTATTATTGACTATGTAGAGTATTTCTTTAATGTCTTAAGTCATTAGGACATTACAAAGTTTTATAGTACTCTTAACATCTTTTAAGCCATTTTTTTAAATTATTTCATATAGAATAAAATATTTTTTTGTGGTATAATTTAAATAAATTTATTAAAAAAAATTTCATAAGCTATTAAAAATGGGCAAAAGAGTATTGTATGAAATTCGAATTGATAGCTCATTAATATTTTAAAATAATTTCGTAATTAAATATTTTGTTAACTTTTTTTTAATGCATAAAATAAAATATATATTTTTTAATTTTTAAAATATTAATTTTTTTAATAAAAGAAGGGACAGAATTAAATAATGAGTAATTCAAATCTGCCCAATTCGAATTATTATGTGCAACGTGTGTGAGTGTAAAATCACCTTGATTCGAATTACTATCAGGTTGATTCGAATAATAGTGTGTCTGCGTGTATACATTGGTGGATTCATGAATCAATTTTTCATTTGACTTATTTGTATAAAATTCTGTTCTTCTTAACTTATTATAGTGTTTTACCCACACTTTTATCTTCCTTCATATTAACTCGAGAATTAGTGACTTGGGTTAATTAATACCTCTTTAGCTCTCCTCTTCACTTGATGTTTTTCTTTTTTTTTTTTTTTGGTCAAGCCTCTTCACTTGATGTTATGTCTTGGTAGGGATATCCTAACTGACAAAAAAACAAAGAGGTGATAGAAGCTAAGGTCTAAAGAGAAAAAAAAAAGAGTCAAGAGTAGTTTAATGAAACTTTTCAAAAGAAATGTCTTCTACGGGTGTCAAACGCCCTGATCTAGCCTGTTTAGGTTGGCTCGTTTACACTCATGGGTTAAATGGTTCTATTTTTTTTTGGGTTTATATTGGGACTCTATGGCCCAAAAGGCAAAACAAAAAACTAATAATTTACAATGACTCGGGCACGATGGCCCCTCTGGTATCATCATCAATGATCAATCTCTCCATAGCAGGGGGATTGTCGATGAAATGGAACCTGAGTGGCATTTCGTACCCTTCCTTGCCAGTCCGCAGCGCAATTTCCCTCCACTGAATAAATAAAAATATGGATTAATAGTGAAATTAGTTTTTAAAAAAATATAATATTATTTTTTAAATTTATTTTTAAAAAATTTTATTAATTAAATTAATTATTTAAAAATTACAAATTAATTATATTTATCTTTTAATAATTTTATTAATAATATACATAATACCTAACATATTTAATTAAAGATTCATCAAATATATTTATGAAAAAAATCTATTAATTTAGTTGTTAAGTTATATTAGAAATATAATTTATGTAATTAAAAAAAAGTGACTAAATTAATAAATTTTTATAAATATATCTAATTAGTAATTAGACATGTCAAATATTATGTATGTTGTCAGTTAACGTTTTATATCATCAATTGTTGATAAAAATTGTTACTGGGTCACTTAAAGATAAATATGATTAATTTATAATATTTGAACAACTAATTTGATTGAAAAAATCTTTTAGTAACGAATTTAAAAAATACTCAATCTTTTAAAGATTAATTTGACTATTAACCTCTAGATAATTAGATATATATAGGACTTCCAAAATAGAGGTTCAACCCATTTAAACAACTATTTGACAATTAAGTCCAACTAAGTTGGCCCAAAGCTAACAAAAATCACACTCAGCATGTACACATGCGTGCTTCATTAATGCAAACATATCATTCTTCTTCTTTTTCACGTTCGTTTTTCTTTTTCGCGTTCTTCCTCCTTTTTCTTTGCGTGTTTTTTCTTCATCGTCGTTCTTTTATTGCTGTTGTTGTTACTGCATTTTTTCTTTTCCTCTTTTTCTTTCTAGTAATTTTGCAGCATTGATTTTTCTTTTTTTTTTTTTTTATTTTGTTCCTCCTAAGAGAATGAAACAACAAGAATTATGAGAAAATAAAATAAGAAGAAAAAGAAGATGAAGAAAAAGAAGGAGAAGAAGAAGAAGCAGTAGAAGATGAAGAGGAGGAAGAGAAAGAGTTTTGAATTATGCAAAACTTATCAGAATAAAAATTTATCGAATTTCTTTAACAATAACACATAAATTCCTTAGTTTTTACACATAAATTTTGCTACAAAAGCACAAAAATGTCTTCTTTAATGCTGCATTTGTTTTTCTTTTTTTTTTCTTATTTTTTTTTAGTTGAATGAATGTAAGTTCATCTTCTTAGTAATTTTGTAACATTATGTATTTTTTTTTCTTTATTTGATTTTTTTTGTTTTTATTTTTGTTAATAGAGTAAAATAAGAAGAAACTTGAGAAGGTAAAACAAGAAGGAAAAGATAAATAAGAAAAAAAAGATGATGATGAGGAAAAAGAAGAAGAAGAAGCAGCAGAAGATGAAGATGAGGAAGAGGAAGAGTTTTGAATTATGCAAAACTTATCAGAATAAAATACACCGAAATTTCTTAACAATAACACATAAATTTCTTAGTTTTTATGCCGAAATTTTGTTACAAATGTACAAAAATATTTTCTTTAATGCTGTATTTTTTCTTTTTTTTTCTTATTTCTTTTTTTTTTTTTAGTTGAATAAATGTAGGTTCATCTTCTTCCTAATAATTTTGCAACATTATGTATTTCTTCTTCTTTTTTGTTTATTTTTTATTTCTATTCTATTTAAGAGAGTAAAATAAGAAGAAACTTGAGATGGTAAAACAAAAAAGAAAAGATGAATAAGAAAAAAAAAGAAGAGGATGATGACGATGAAAAAGAAGAAGAAGAAGAAGCAGTAGAAGATGGAAAGTAGGAAGATGAAGGGTTCTAAATTATGTAGAATTTATCAGAATAAAAATACACCAAAATTTCTTATTAATAACACATAACTTTTTTAGTTTTTACACCGAAATTTTGTTACAAATGCACAAAAATATTTTCTTTAATGCTGTATTTTTTCTTCTTTTTTTCTTCTTTTTTTAGTTGAATGAATGTAGGTTCATCCTATTCCTAATAATTTTTCAGCATTATGTGTTTCTTCGTCTTCTTTATTTGATTTTTTTTATTCTTGTTAAGAGAGTAAAACAAAATGAATATTGAAAAGGTAAAACAAGAAGAAAAAGATGAATAAAAAAAAAGATGATGATGATGATGATAAAAAAGAAGAAGAAGAAGAAGAGGGAGAAGATGAAAAGTCAGGAGATGAAGAGGGAGAAGATGAAGAGTTTTGAATTATACAAAACTTATCAAAATACAAATATACTGAAATTTTTTAACAATAATACATAAATGTTTTAGTTTGTACACCAAAATTTTGTTACAAAAGTATAAAAATTTCTTTTTTTAATACATGATGATGATGATGATGATGAGAAAAAAGAAAAAGAAGGAGATCGAAAAAATTCAAATGAGAAAAGAAAAAGGAGAAGAAAATACAAGTGGTGGCAGTAACGATGATGATAATAAAAGAGAAATATGAGAAAAAGAGAGGAAATAAAGAAGACGATGACGAAGAGAATAACACAGAGAAGAAAGAGAAGGCAACATATATATATATATATATATATATATATATATATATATATATATATATATATATATATTCGTGTGATAAGTCAAAAATTTGTTAAAAGTAGTGGCGCATGAAAATAAATTAAATTATAATAACTTAGTTGGACTTGATTGATTAAATGGCTTAGATGTTAAGTTTTATTGTTAAACAAAATTTTTCGGACTAAATGGACGAACTTGTTCACTCTTTTGTAATTAAAAAAAAAATCAATTTTTAGATGAAAATATCAACTTTGGAAGAATTTTGTTCGTTTTAATAGATCATTAAATTAAAACTTCAAATGGAGCTTTGGTGGATATGGCGAGTAAGGAATAATGACATCTTTAATCCCCATGAAACTTGGCCTCCGAAAAAAGTGATTTGTCTGGCATTAACTTTAGAAAAGGAGCTTAGAAATATTTTTGAATTACAAGGTATATCCCTTCCCTCTACTCTAAATGGTTTTTGGAATCCCCCATCTATTGGTACTTTTAAAATTAATTGTGATGCTAGTTATTTTGGTTCGGGTGATAGTGTTGGTTTTGCTTGTGTTATTAGAGATTGTAATGGGAGCTGGCAAAGGGGGTGTTTGGGAATGATTGAGAGTAATAGTATTCTTCAAGAAGAATTGTTTGCTATTTGGAGATGATATCTCTTAGCTTGGGATGTGGGTCAACGAGATGTTATTTGTGAAACGGATTGTGTGGAAACATTTAATCATGTTACTCAAGATGATTTTGGGTTTATTGATCCAATGGTGCTCAAAATAAGAGATATCATGCATTAGAATTGGCGGGTTGACTTTCGTTTGATTATGAGAGATGCAAATACGGTGGCAGATACTATGGCAAAGATGGCGATGAAGTTACAACTTTTGCATGTGGAGCTTATTTCACCTTGGGAGGAGTTTAAGAATAATCTTGAACGGGACTGTCCCTCTATTTAGGCAGTTCCTTGTTTTGTTTGTTTTGTTTTTCTTTATTTAATTTATTTCGGTCACCAAAGAAAAAATTAAAACTTCAAATATTTTGATTGAATTAAAATATTTTTAAAATCATTTAAAAAATATCATGGGGAAAAGTGTAAACTAACCAATCATATCAACTGGACCCATTTATTTTGCAAGTCAGTCTATTTTGATGAATATACTTTTACAGGAAAAAGCCCAGTTATTTAAAATAAACAAATCAATCCACAAACAACTCATTTTAAGATCCCTATTATTTTCTGAGTGGCGTTCAGAATACCGAGGAACAAATTCAAGTCTCCCAAATAGTGTTGAAGAACTCACTTATACCAGTTGATGACCTCATTTTTGTAAAATCAAGAGGCCTATACAGGATTTGTTAAGCTTGTCTCACTAGTTAGTTTTCTATGTAGTTCTTTGTATGAATTCTGCAATTTGAAGTTGCAAACTCGTGCTACAGTTCAGTAGTATCGTGTATTATGTAGAAGTTACATTAAGCAGCCACCAACGCGTGACCAAATTTCATTCTTTTTTTTCATTTTGTTTTGATAAATCAATTAATAGAATAAAATTAAAAAATACTAAAAAATCATCAGAATTTATTATTTTTAAACATCAACCTAATTTTTTTTAATTTAATAATTCAACAATATATTTTAACTTTATTTTTAAACAATAACTTATTAATAATTAAATACAATCAGAATACTTTTAAACATTCATAACTTATTAATAACTAAATACATAAATTCTAATGATCCTCCTAAAATTTTTTATGAAAATAATAAGCAAGTAAGCAACCTCTGATCCCCAGTTTCATGTTCGCTCTTCCGGTTCTGCCCTTCTCCAGGGTTCAGTTGACGTGGCTTCGTTTAGACCACAAGCAGTATTTCAATCAACTTATGAATGGCTACTATTTTTTTTTTTTGAATTAAAAAATACTCAACACAACAAATTGGAACAAAGAGATTCATGAGTACAAGTAAATCTGAAAAACAAACATTACTAACTGCAAGAGTGATATCAATTCCTCGTCATCTTCGTCATTGCCATCAACAACCAAAGGGAGCATCACCAAGCCTTCATCAGAGAGCGTAAATGACTTGTTGATGATTTCCACCACTCCTAAGCCATGATTATCAAAAATTCGATCATTCCTTTCTAGCCAAATTGTCCAAATTATAGCAAAAAAATTCAACCAACCACCTCTTTCTCTCTTTCTTTCTCTGTGCAGCATGCGTCCAACTCTCAAAGTGTTGTTTCAGTGTACCCGGCATGGTCCATGACCTTTCAAGGGCGAAAAGTCATGCGCTCCACACCTGTCAAGTGAGCTCACATCCAATAAACAAATGAAAAACAGACTCAACAGACTTACAGCATAACACACACATATTATCAAGCTGACCAATAACACCTATTCTGAATAGTCTTTCTTTAGTATTCACCCTCTTAATCAACACAAACCAAGTAAACAGTTCGACCCTTTGCGGGACGAAACCCTTCCAAACAGCACTAGTAAAGCTATAGCTAGTTATTTCTTCCAGGATGACCACTTGCTGCATCACCTTTACAAAGGAGTTAGTGAAAAAAGTACCAGTTCTATTAAATTTCCAAATGATCCTATCCTCTCTCTCAGTTGTTAGCTTCACTGACAGTAAGATCTCATGGAGTTGGTTCAAGAGTTTCAGTTCCCATTGAAATAGCTGCCTCCTCCACTGGAAGCTCCATATCCACTCTAGCCCATCCCAAAATCCGCAATCCCCTATAACAGATCCTTTCAGGGTTGAGACCGAGAACAGTCTTGGAAACATATCCTTCAAAACCCCACCAGGTAGCCAGACATCTTCCCAAAAGCGGGTTGTTCTGCCATTCTCTATGTCCATTGAGAGTCCTCTGATAATCTTTTCCCTTATTTGTGGTTCCCTTATTTGAAGCTGGCAAATATCCCTCCAAGGACCCCCTCTTGAAGGCACAGACTAACCCCGCAGCATCTCAGATGGATTCATGCTATGACAAGAACACACTACTTTCTTTCATAAGGGGCAGTCCTCTTTCGAAAACCGCCACCACTATTTAAACAGAAGGGCTGTATTCCGAAGCACTGTATCTCCCACTTCCAATCCACCCGCCTTTTTAGGAGCCATCACCACCTCCCATCTTACTAGTGGCAAACCGGTTCTCCCGTCCTTTGTACTCCACAAGAACCGTCGTTGTAAGGCGATCAACTTCTCCGCTACTGCCTTTGACAACTTGTACAAGCTTAGATAGTATATAGGCAGGCTGTTCAGAACAGATTTAATGAGAACTAGCGAGTAAACTACCATTTGTACCCACGAAAGTTGAAAACGCTGACATATCTACCCATAGAAAAAAGAAATTACCATTTGTACCCATAAAAAATTGTTTTTACAGGCAAAATTATCCAAACCCTAAAAAATTATCTAAAATCTCTAAATTACCCTTCTCTCCACACTATCATCTCCTTCCTCCCTCCTCTCTCTCTCAATGTTCACAGCCACCCAATCCCACCATCAACCACAAACCACCGTCTCACCCTCGTCATCCTCCCTCCTCTCTCTCTCAATGTTCACAGCCACCCAATCCCAGCATCAACCACAAACCACCGTCTCACCCTCCTCATCATCGTTCACCCTTCTCCGCTAGCAACGTCGCGGACCTCCGCCAGCCCAGGAGCACCGCGCCAACTTCTCCTCACCACCATCACCATCGGCCTCAAACCAAAGCCTACCGCGTCAGAGACCCTTGTCAGTGACCACCCCTCCTTCTCTCCTTCCCTGTCTTGGTCTTGCCGACTAGAGGACCTTCGCACCCACCCCGCCCCTGCTTCGCCGCCGCTAGCAACTCTAGAGCCGCAGTGCCCCCTTCTTCTTTTTTCACCGCCGATCACCCTCACCTACCGAGGCTACCTTCTCCTCATCACCGAACCAGTGCCCCTGACGGGCCACCGCGCTAGCCGCCGCCACCGCGGTCCCCTTTGCGAACCAAAATCGCGGTGAGCTCTTTCTCTCTCTTTCTGTCTCTTTCACCATTTTTCTTTTCTCCCATAAAAAGTGAATCCAAATACATGAGATTTCTGTGTTTGATTGTTCAGATTTGATCCTCTCTCCTCACTCTCTTCTCACCTTGGATCTGTGTTCTTTTTTGCCCTATTTCTATTAGCTTTCTCCATGACACCCTTTTCAATGTTTTGTTCCCTCAAACAGCTTCAGATTCAGCTGAAACCAAGATCCAATTTTGACTCTCACCCATCGTCATCCATTTCAAATTCCTCTCTGGGTTGATTTTGATTCCTCCAAAGGTAAAGATTATGGTGATGAAGAAGTGGCAATGAGGTGGTTTGTGGCAGAGAAATGGAGGTTAAATCGGAGAGTGTTCATGTGATGCGAAGAGAGAGATGGGGGATGATGGTAGCAGTGGTAATGATAAGGGTATTTTGGAATTTTCAGATAATTTTTTAGTGTTTGGGTATTTTTGTTGTGCGAAACTCATGTTTTATGGGTACAAATGGTAATTTCTTTTTTCTATGGGTAGATATGTCAGCGTTTTCAACTTTCGTAGGTACAAATGGTAGTTTACTCAGAACTAGCTTACCCGCTTTATTAAGGGTCTTGACTTTCCATAGACTCGGCTTTTCTTCCACCTTATCAATCACTGGTTTCCATGTCTTCACTAACCTCGGATTCGCTTCTAAGGATATGCCAAGATATCGAACAGGGAGGGAGACCTCCTTAACCCCGCAAACGACACATCTTCCGCGCCCAATGTTGTTTACAATTAACCGGAATGAAATTGAACTTCTCAAAATTAATGCTCAACCTAGACATCAGCTCGAAACAGCATAAAAGACGCTTGTAATTCCGTACGGTCTCTTCCTCCAGAGGGTAGAATAGTATAATGTCGTCCGCAAACTGTAAGTTCAATAATTCAATGTGATCTCGTCCAACTAAAAGCGGAGATATGCACCCATTCCTCACCGCCTCCCCAATCATCCTATAAAGAACATCAACAACGAGTACAAATAGAAAGGAACAAAGGATCTCCTTATCGCAAACCCCTTTCCATTTTGAAAGGCTTAGTTAGGGCTCCATTAATAAGAACTAACATAGACCCAAAACAAACACACTCCATTTTGAAAGGCTTAGTTGGATGACTACTATCATCGTGGTAATTACTAATTCAATCCCGCTACATTACCAACAATATTTTTGCCAACTCTTATTTATAATTGTATTTAATGAAAGTGTTTTTATGAATGTGTCTAATAAAAACATCTTTTTTATTACCGTGTCTAATAAAAATATTTTTATAAATGTATTTTCTACATATATCTCTTTGTACATGTGTTTAAAATATAATAATTAATTATTATTGATAATAAGTTAGTAAATAATCTATTAATACCCTATACTTTTTCTTACTAATTACAGTGACACTATAATTTTAATATTTAAAAATATTACAAAAATCAAAATTATATTTTTTTTGGCTGCATTTTTACCATATTTCTCACTTCTATTCTTCACATAAAAATATCGTCAGATATTACAAAATCGTTCAGAGTTATATACAGCCACCAACCACAGCATGCAACTCTTAATTTTTCAAAAAAAAAAAAACACTTGTACAGTTAATTAAGTAGTCAGAAGGAGAGGTAACAAAAAAAAAAAAAAAATGAAAAGATCTGTTTTTCCCATATAATATAATATTACATTTTTGTAACAAGCCATCGCTAACACTAAGAAAATAAATGGACTAAAAGAACCATGGTTACATTACATGCATAAATTGCAATTAGCACTACATTCCATGGTCACTCTTTTCTTTTAACTAGCTACATATAGTAAGAGAGACTGAGACAGAGAGAAGCATAAGGAATTTGAAGCTGTTTCCTATTCTTGCATGGTACACTGATACAGGGTGACATATATTTCATATATGCATGATAGAGAGGGAGCTTACAGAGACGGGGTAACAGAATTGGCAGAGGTGGTGGTATCATTAGAAGAGGCAGAAGCACCACCTTGGTCCATCAAGAAACGAACAACAACACAAGTGATATTGTCAGCACTTCCTCTCTGAATTGCTTCTTTCAACAATTTCTTTGCTGCCTCCTCTGCATCCTCTATTGGTTTCACCATAGCCACAGCTTCCTGAACAAACAAAACAAGAATGTAATAAGACTTTTGATGCATTTGAGTTCACTTATTTTTGCAACCAATGTTCCTTGTTTCTTTATATTTGTCACTATGAAAACTTGGTATTCCAGTTTTATCTAAATACACTGGTCTAGTTACACGAAGGGGAGCCTTGGAGCAACGATTGAGTTTTTCTCCGTGTCACCTCAAGGTTACGTGTTTAAGCATTAGAATCGATCACTGATGTAATTATTATTACACCCTTTGCATATGGCTCTTTCCTAGATCCTGCATTAATGCGGGATGTTTCACATTGGTGTAGTTATGTATTAAAGTTTCAGTGACATTAACATGAACAGAAAAAGCATTTCGTTAGTTGTTAACTTGCTATGAGAGAAATGAGCTATTCTTATCAAAGAGAAGCGAAAGAGATAGTGATCATTGCAAACCTCATTTGAGACAACATCCCATAGGCCATCACTTGCCAATATAAGAAACTCGAGCGAGCTGTCGACCTTTTCTTCCTGCAAGATCATTAAGTCCATTTCAACCAAAATAAAGATTATTATTCAGAATTCACAATATCTCTTTTCCCTTAGATACATTACCAACGTACCCATGATTGATTATTTGTTAGTAGCATACTAATCTCAGAGAAAACCCTAAATCTTAAACACTAAAGAAAACAAAGTTGTGTCACCCCACACACAATGTGCAAACAATAAAAACTTTATGCATACTTATAGTCATGGAAGTCTGACACGTTGCTTTCGACAAATAAATTCACACACTCAGTAATGGTGAAAAGTATATAGATGCTACACATGCTAGTAATATCTATCTTCAACTCACTTTTAAAAGAAATTGAAACGCGAATGAGACTAACAGAACTATAAAGGAAATTAAAGATAGATTGGCCAAATGAACTATCCAATAATGGATCACTGAGTACATCGGACCCAAACCTTGATTTCTGGATCAGCAACAACATACTGCTTCAGGAGCCTATCTCCAAATGCACGAGAAACGGCGAGAACACCACCAACTCTCCAAGTTCCTGTAAATATGACATTAAGTAACATTAGTGAGAAATGATATGAAATATTTTAAAGTAAATTAAGAAAAGTAACTATAATACCAGCCCACATAACAAAGCCCCCTGCATCTTCAATCCTTTGTCTCTCATCAGTTTGGTCTGGCTTGTGATCTCGAGAAACAGCAATGGCTAGTGGAAACCACAATTATAATGGAATTATTAAGTATCACGCATCAATTTTATAAGTTTGATTATTAAGTAATCCAGTGCATGTAAGAAATACAATATAGAAGCCTTACCATTACCACCCCTGCATATAACAGCTCTGGAGTCCCCAACATTTGCAACAAGCAAACGGTCACCAACTAGAATTGCAGTAGAAGCAGTTGAACCAGCATCTCTGTTATGAGTATTTTCGGATTTCAGAAATTCTGAGTCGGTATGGTTGTACGCATCAGCTGCGAAAAAGAGAAGTTTGGGGCGAAGAAATCATGGTTAATCTCAGGATTTTAGCAAACACAGAACATCAGACATCATGATGGATAGGATACCTATCGCAGATTTAGTGTCGGATATGAATTTTGGATGACTGATCAAATTACTAAACAGGTTTTTCTTGACATACTCAGCAGCACGAACACCACCATGACCTGAAGAAAAGAGTTATAAACAATAAACTTGCTGCTACTTACTTTCATGTGTTTGAGTTTATAAAGTATAGAACCAATCATTGATTATATAAAGCCAATGTTAGGTTCTGAGGTACAACCAGAAGAAGGATGAAAAATATACCATCAAAAACTCCGAAAAGGCCAACGATTTCACCATCCACACCATCAACTCTTGTTTCATAAAAGTCTTCCATTGAAGACCTCTTTCCGGCGCAGCTAGCATATCCATAACTGAATTTGCCATTATGACTGTAGACACCAACCATACCAAATCATGTCACAAATCACAATCATCTCATGCATCCTTGTTATTCACCATCTTTTTAAAGGCAATTACAAACTCTAACATTTCCTTTCATGTCAATGAAATTGAAGCTTTACTAATGAATGAATACACATGGATCATATATAATATTAATAATAATAAGAATAGTATTAAACACAAAATCTGATTAATTTGTTAAGCAAGAATACACATCCTCAGGCCCAGCTGAGAACAGACATGACAAAATATTCAAGTTAACAGAAAGGCAATCTTTATAATTTAGCCAATAAAGATCAATAACAAAGAATACAAATCAATATTTTGGGGAAGAACATATAAGATGGATATTTTGTGGCAAATGAACACATTATAATCCCAATAAACATGCTTCATGAGTATTAAAAAAAAAAAAACAAAAAAGAGAGATATATTTGACCATATGATAAATCTGTAGAAAGATAGATATGCAAATGAGAAAGAAGTTAACCTGAGACCACCTCCACTGGCAGGTGCATCATCTGCAGCATGAACTTGGCTTGAAGAGGACACACCTGAATTGAGATACCCCATATTGCAACTTGAATATTCAGGGAACCCAAATAGGAGGAGTAGGAGAATATGAAGAAATAATAACCCTATTGAGTATTCTTTCCTGCAAATTGTTCCAAGTGATCATAATTCATAAAAACATTAGTGAGGTCATTTTGAGAACCAGCACAAAGGGAACACACACTTCATTCAATTACTTTAAATTTTAAAGAGAGTTGACAAAATTTTGCAACAACATAAAAAGCTAAAAGCTTTGTACATAGATCTTGTTGATGGTTGCAAAGCACAAAGATAATGTGATCCAAGGTTGGAAAAGATTAGAATTCGGAAGAAATTGCTGAAGAAAGAGAATGAATGAATACCTTAGGAAGGGAAGAGAAGAGAAGGAAGAGAAATGTCATGACAAAGAGAGAGAAAGTGGTTTTCTGTTTGATTTTAGCTCAAACAAACCCATTGTCTTGTTGTTCAACAATTGAGACATTCAAACATAGTATATCATAATCATATAAATCAACCTTATTATTGATCTTCTTCAAAGTTGGTTGCACATTTTTTTCCAAAGATTAGAAAATAAAAATCTTGGGGTTAACGGGTATCAAACCAAGAATGAAAAGTCTGTTGGAAATAGAAAATGAATTGACTATATATGTTAATTAAGGATTGATTAATTAAAATAATAATAATATGGTTTTGGTGATGGATTGATTTGGAGGTGAAAGGGCGTTTAGGTGAATAATGAAAAGATAGTGATGAGAAATAATATGATAAAAATAGTTGGGGGCGTTGCGTTGCATACGCGTCAGCGGAAGAAGGGCGAAGGCTTTCGGTGGGGACCGAGTCAATGACAAAATACCACTATTTCCGATAAATAAGTTTCCTAATCATACGCCACTGATGACACGTGTCATCTATGTGCTTTGCATGCACAATACCTCTTACCCTCATCTTTATCGCAATGCCCATCTTACGAAAATAAATTCTTTCAATTTCCTTTCTAATTAAAGGAGTAAAATATAATTTTTTATTTTTTAATATTTTTGTTTTCATATTTTTCCTTAATTTTAATTATGAAATTAATAATAAAAATCACATTTTATATTTTTAAGTGAAAGAAATTTAAGAGAATCGATTTCTCAATTTTACTTACACTAATATTGCTTTACACGAATTAAGTTGAGTTGATTTAATAGTTAATTTAATAGTTTATTTAAATAAATATTGAGAGTTCGAATTTCATCTTATGCATTCAGTTATTCATTACCCAATGATAAACTCTTAAAATAAACATGAAAATATAATGAGAAATCAAATATTGCCTTACACCGTAAAATTGACTTTTTATACTCTATAAATTTATTAATTTAACTGTTAAATTATATCTTATTATTTTAATAGTCAAGTCTATTAAATGCTCAACAAATTCACTTTTTATATCCTATAAATATTATTAATTCAACTATTATCATATGAATAATTCTCGATGTACAAGCGTTTTACCTATATAAGTAATATAAGTCTATATATTTTATTTTATGTCAGATCACTCAGATGTGCCTCTTCTAGTACCTCGATTTCATGCACCTCTTAGTTTAATAGATTTTTTAATCAATACACGTATGTTCTCTTCGTGCCGTTATTTTTCTCTTTAATTTTTTCGTTAGTAGTTTATAATTTTATAGATGAATAATGTTTCATCGTTGATGGTTTGAATTGAATGTAATGTAAAAATTCTGCATTGAAGAAAATATTTTTCTGTATTTACAGTAAATTTGGGTATAACACGAAGATATTTGGGTGTATTATTTAAAATTTTTTTATGTATATGTGCTGATAAATTCTGCATAATTCAAACCTCTTCTTATCCCTCCTCTTCATCTTCTGCTGTTTCTTTTTCCCTTTTTCATCATCATCATCATCATTTTTTTTCTTATTTTATCTTCTCAAGTTTCTTCTTGTTTTACTCTTTTAACAAGAATAAAAACAAAAAAATCAAACAAAGAAGAAAAAGAAACACATAATAGTACAAAATTACTTGGAAGAGAATGGACTTACATTTGCTCAACTAAAAGAAAGAAAGAAATAAGAAAAAAAAGAAGAAAAAATGCAACATTATATTTTTCTGTATTTGCAGTAAATGTGAGTATAACACAAAGATATTTGAGTGTAGCACGAAAATATTTGCGTGTATTTTTTTTTCCATCATTATCACCATCTTCTTCTTCTTTTTTTCTTATTCCTCTTTTTCTGTTTGTTTTACCTTCTCAAAATTCTTCTTGTTTTATTCTCTCACCAACACTACCTCCTCCTCCTCCTCCTCCTTTTCTTTCTCATTATTTTTTCATTGGAATTTATTCTCCTCCTTCCTTTTCCTCCTTCTCCTCCATCATTAGTTATCTCGTTGTTGAAGATAATGAATAATTCAAGTTCAGATTGTCAATTGAATCAAAACGAAATTGATTATTTTGAATCTAATCAAATGGCTAAGGTGTGGTTCGATTCTAGTTAATATTTTCGACTTTTCGTTAGTAGTTTATGATTCTGTATGTGAATATTGTTGTTTTTGTTTGTGAAAATTGTTGTTCGTCGTTGATGGTTTGAATTGAATGTAATGTAAAAGTTCTACATTAAAGAAAATATTTTTCTGGGTGTAACACGAAGATATTTGGGTGTATTGTTTAAGAATTTTTGGTGTATGCGTACTGATAAATTCGGTATAATTCAAAACTGTTCTTCTCCCTCCTCTTCATTTTCTGCTGCTGCTTCTTCTTTTTCATCATCATCTTTTTTTTTTTCTTATTCATCTTTTTTTTTTCTTTTTTTTTTTCTCAAGTTTCTTCTTGTTTTACTCTTTTAACAAGAATAAAAGCAAAAAAAATCAAACGAAGAATAAGAAGAAGAAACACATAATGGTAAAAAATTACTTGGAAGAGGATGAACTTACATTTGTTCAACTAAAAAAAAAAAAAAATAAGGAAAAAAAAAGAATACAAAATACAGCATTAGAGAAAACACTTTTCTGTATTTGTAGCAAATTTTGGTGTAACACGAAGATATTTGGATGTATTGTTTAAGAATTTTCGGTGTATCTGTGCCGATAAGTACTGCATAATTCAAAACTCTTCCTCTTCTTCCTTCTCATCTTCTGCTCCTTCTTCTTCTTCATCTTCTTATTTCATATTCTCACAATTTTTTTTGGGAGAAAAAAATCAAACAAAAAAAATATACATAATGTTGCAAAATCAATAGAAAGAGAAAGAGGGAAAAAAAATGCAGCAACAACAGTAATAAAAAAAACGACGATGAAGATGAAACACGTGAAGAAAAAGGAGGAAAAACACAAAGAAAAAGGAAAAGAAGAAGAGGAGGAGGAGGAATGCCAAGCGTGCCGTTGAGTAGCACACGTGTTGACACGCTGATATGGGTGAGCGTCCTTTTTGTTGGGTTTAGTCCAACTTGTATAACTTGTAAACTAAAATAAGTTGTATGTGTAACACTTCTTATTATTATATATCATAGAGTTATGCTAGAGAACCAACTAGGGTCCTACCAACTTTTGCCAATTCTCTAATAAACTGGATATCGAAACCCGTCTTAACAAAGGTAAGTTGATATATATAGATGTTTCTTTTGCTAAGCATTATGATGTTTTTTTTTTATACTAAATAAATATTTTTTAATGTATTTTTTAAATTTTTTGTATTACAAATATAGAAAGAGAAAGTTTTTATAATTTTTAATTAGGTTTACTTAATCAGTTTCTAATTATTTAAATTTTGAATTTAAAAAATTTAAAATTAATTATTAATAATTATAATTAATTAAATTATTTAATTCTTGGCTGATTACACATTTTTTTTTACCAAAGATATGAAGCCTCGAACCCACAACCTCTTAGATGAGTATAGGGAGATTATGCCATTGGATGACTGATTACACACTTGGTTACCTATACTTTTTCCTATATCATATTAAAATTAATAATCAAATATATTAAATGCTCAATAAATTCATATTTCAGGTCAAGAAAGAATAAAAAGGAAAAACTGTATACTCCCTTTTCCCATATCAACTTCAGCACAAAACTTTATAATATATAAATCAATTTTGTATAATATATTAAAAGTATATATAATAATACATATATAATAACTAATTAATGATTAATTTTTAATGTACTATAATATTTTTTATTTCCAAAACACCCCGAAAGCAGCACATATTTTACCTTCTATTTACTTATGTATTCAGATACCATTAACTTGTAAATAAAAAAAAAATCAATTTCAATTTTTTTTAGTGAGTTTGATAAATTTGTTTTAATAAAAATAAAAATTCTAGAAAAAAACACATTTTTTACCTTCTAAGATATTTTTTTACTTAAAAGAATATTTTAACATAATGGATAAATAAAAAATATAATACCACATTTAATTAATAATAAAAAATAATTTTAAATGAAGTATTAAAATATCAAATTACTTTTATGTTAAAAAATTCATAAATTTACCCTCCTTCTTTTTTTCGATGTTCAGGTTGACCAAGTTCTTCTCCCTGTTTACATTAGTGTTTATCAAATCGATTAATCGAGTATCTTCCGGGGTGTGGACAATTAGTTCCAGAGTACGACAGTCTTAATATACTTTTGTAGTAAGAAGACTAAAAAGGTCAACGAATTTGGTTTAGATTATCCACAGAATCACGCAGCCACCATACGCTGGAATCTGAGAGTTGAACGGATACCGTATCAATTGGGGTTTGCGCTATACAAGCCTACAACATCAGCTCATAAAGTCCACATTTTCCATCCTATTGCACCAACTCATTTAATAATTAATAAGTAGAAAATACTAAATAACTAACATTTTTGGTGAATAAGTAAATATAAAAATTAACTGATGTTGAATTAGATACAAAATAAATAAAAAATATGGGTCATCCGTCATCTTAATAAAAAGTACTCTCCACAAGAAGGGGGGAAAAACTCAGAAAGTTGCATGCAATCTATTTCACATGTATTTTTTCCACTAATAAACTAAAAAATGTATGTACATTGATTAAAAAATTGTAAAATATATCAAATAAATATCAAATTATCCTCTTTTATGGGCTGACAAAAAGTAGAAGAGAAAACCGTAAAATTTGGGAGGTATGTGCTATAGTCAGAAAGAAATCATCTTCATACCAAAGAAAAAGAATGCCTAGAAGACACGTGGAATTTCTAGCGCAGGAAAGTCAAGGGTGTGTAGTATATCTACCTGAATTTGACCATCTGTGAACAAGCCTTGATAAATATAGCCAAGAAGCTACTTGCAATTTCTGGCTGGAATGTGTAGCCAACGCTGAAATAATGTCTATAACAAATTTATGGACCTCAGGTTTCAGTGCCATCCTCATTAGCATCGCTGTCCACTCCTCAGGTGCCAGCTTCACCACCTCACGAAAGTATTGAAATCCCTTTCCGATCCTTCCTAGCATAGCCCGCTCCTGCAAATATACACAACAATAAGGAGGGGTTGATGGCTTGTTTCGTATCTTGATGTATTTCTTTATTTTATGTTTGTTTGGTTTGTAATTTGCTTAAATTTATGTTTTGTTTTGTTTGTATCATGGTGAACCTTGTAGTTCAACTCTGACTCTCATGATGTTTGAGAGTTTTCTGAAATGATAAAAACAAAAAGAACGAAAAACTTCAACATGTACCAGTGTTGGACAGCCAACATGATCCAGTGGTGAAATGGAAGTTTCAATCGAGAAGACCAGGACAAGGATATTAAAAGAATGATTTTGCCACAAATAAACGGGCTGATGAACGTTAGAGAATACCTCGAATAAGAAGATATTCTGTTCTTGAGGGTTCTCATTTAACACACAATCAATCACTTCATCTTGCAGAAATGCATCAGCTGCTTCAACTATATCCCGAAGAAGGAAAAGACGCACTCTCAGACCCTTGTCTGATAATATGAATAATAAAAGATCTTCAGTGGAATCAACCACAGCATGCATATCAAATAATTTCCAAACGGGACTAAAATGCTTCTCAGAACTTGGATCTCCATTTAAATCAGAAGCCTGTTCAGATATTGCTGCTATCTGAAACAATAATCCATATTAATATAGTCCACAATTTAAAACCGAGCAGTGTTCAAACTTCAGTGCCGAAATAAGCCTTATCCAGAAATTAATTACATGATACAAAATTATTGAATGAGACCATCAAGATAATAACAATTACTTTAAGAAGCAAAGTGGAAGAGTAGAGAGAGAATATACCAGGCGCTCTAGCCGGCTCCACCTTATGGATCCATTATTACGAATAAGCAGCTGCCTCAAAATTTTTCTCATATCAGGACTTGGGTCAGCTATAAGTCTCCCAATGACAAAAGGATATGCACTCTCAATGACTTTAAAATCAGGATCTA
The DNA here is from genome assembly GCF_003086295.3 of Arachis hypogaea. Lineage (NCBI taxonomy): Eukaryota > Viridiplantae > Streptophyta > Magnoliopsida > Fabales > Fabaceae > Arachis > Arachis hypogaea. The sequence goes on along the minus strand of NC_092055.1, from coordinate 118,247,106 downwards.
GAACTTTAGCCGTGCCTTCTAGTGATCCTAATGCTCTTATGACAAGAGCATAGTCTGGCGGGAGGGAGAAATTAAATTCATACATTACATCATATAGTTGGTTCATAATTCCCTGAAATCCAAAGCAAGATGGGACTTAGAAATAGTAAGTGCTATGAAATGATACACTGTGATGGATATGCATGAAGATGTCCAAAGATATTGAGGCCAATGATTAACGCAAAATAATATCAGCAAAAAGCTAAAGCCATAATCCAGCAAACAATTGATCCAAGAAAGGATTAAGGAAAATGACAAACCTGAAAATCTTGAGATTCACCTGTCCGACTGGTCCGACGGGCAAATGATGCTTGCAGTGCATCAGAAACCCCATGTATGTCAACCCCTTCAGGAAGAAATCCTAAAGAAAGAAAGTCATTTGCCAAACCCAGAGAGTCACGATTAACAAAGTGCACAATCTGAAAGGAATTAAGACTTGGCATTAGTACAGGAAACTGAGAAAAATGATGAATCTGCAAGGTGCTATATCAGAGAGAAAAATTGGAATACATCATCTATGCACAGTGCATGCACAGGAGACATTTCACCTCATAAAGGAAGTTACCATAAAAGGTAGCAGAAACTATATAGGAATAATACTCAATCAGTTGCATACTTGCATCTATTAAACATATTTCTGTCAGCAAATAAATATTTAAATAATTCTCACAATTTGAATAAGACCTATCCGGTAATGCCTAGGAATATCCCCCATCATTCCAAAGTCAAAGTATGCAAGTGATCCATCACCAACTGCTACAAGATTTCCTGGATGAGGATCAGCATGGAAATAACCAACCTCAAGTAGTTGCCTCAAAGAGCAGTATAATCCCTACAATGACATAGGAAGGAGGCAAGGAACATCAATTGGCAATGCCTAGCGTCTTAAGTAATATGGAGCCAAAAGTTAATGTACCTGTTTATTTAAAACAATTCATAAATACATGTAACCATATCAATTTAAGATATGCACATGAGCGCACACAAGCAGTGGAATAAGAGTCATAAAACAAACTGAAACAGTCAAAGCATGTGGCAAATAATGCTTTTTGCTTTAATACCTGATCAATGAGTTCCCTTCTGTTCAAAGAAGCTTCCTTCAACCCCTTTTCATCTGTAAGCTTAATTCCATCTATCCACTCCATAGTCAGTACAGTGGTACATGTATAGTCCCAATATATTTTTGGAGCTTTGATGGACTTCCTTCGTTTGTGTTCGACATTGGTACCACCTGTAATTTTGCAGCCATGTTATTACCTCCCTATGTAAGTGGGTCACCAAGCTAAATTGTGTATGAAAGAACCATTCATCAAAGAAGCATTGAACTTACTTGAAGACCAACAATATAGAGAAGCAAAGCGCTCAGCATTTTTCCCCTCTAGGACATAATCAATTTCATCAAACATGTGCCTGACCTGTTAAATTAAAATAATAACCAATAGATAAATCAATTTGAAAGCAAACTGAAATTTGACACAGGCAGTCTCAATGGCAATTATCTTTGAGACATAATGACAAGAAAAATATTCACTCTGAAGCCATGTCTTGGATAAAATTCAAAAAAGAAGTCCTTTAATCAGTAGGGCTATACTCACATATTTATACCATACATAGGATACAGTGATCCTATTGTAGGATCCATTAAAAAAAAAAGAAAAAAAAAAGAAAGAGGGACCCACAAACACGTGATTCTTACTCTTCTCTGTATCTCTGTACTCTCTCACGCTGTATGAGAGTATCTCCTAATCAGAATTGAGATTTTTATTTTCTATTTTCTCTTAAGAATCAATATTATACTCCTGCCTGCCTCTAAAAATATTAATTTAGAGAGGGAGGTCATTTACTTTCTGACTATAGCACACAAATTTTTATCTAAACAGTCCACAACAATGTATGTAATATTTCTAAAGAAAATATTGCACTTCACAAAAATGCTTAAATATACCCACCCATAGGATGGAAAATATGATACAATGTAACCAACAGAAATTCACAATCTTTATAAAAAGAAACTCACCACTTCATTTACAGCCACTAAAAGATCTTTGCGGGCCTTGGCAAATCGTTTAAATTGCCCTCCAATCATATGGAATAACAAGGCGTCAAGGGTCAATGAAAGTGACATACCAGGCCTCTGAACTTTAACGGCTACCAACTCTCCAGAATGCAGGTGAGCTGCAACACTTGAAGCAACAAAGTAAACATTTCAATCCTCCTCAACCCAAATTTATGAACAAGAAGAAATATCTTATTGATAAAGTTTTAGTTATCTTCCCTGGCAACTAACCTTTGTAAACTTGCCCCAAGGATGCTGCTGCAATAGGTGCAGGGCTAATGTCACTAAAAATATCAGAAATAGGAAGACCAAGCTGGGTTTCAATAGATCTGATTGCAACATATGTTGGAAATGGGGGTATTTGATCCTGGCATGAATAACAAATTATATCGCAAGTTGATAGCAGATATGGACAGGTAATAATCAATTGATGCATGCATCTACAACATTTGATTACATGCTCTGAAAAGTACAATGTGACTGGAACTACGGAAGAGACCTCTGTACCTGTAACTTAGCTAGTTCTTGGCAGTATACTTTTGGTAATACATCAGGTCTAGTGCTCAATGCCTGCCCAAGCTGTAATAATGAATAATGAGTAGATTAGTCAAACAGAAGAACTTTCATAAACAATTATTTGTTTACATTTTCTCTATTACGTATAATGTCATTATGATGAGGGGAAAATGGACCACAAAATAAAAGCTTCGTATATAAAGTACAGAGCTTCAAAATATGGAACTTCAAAAGATCCTATAAAAGCAAAAAGAATTGCAAGCATGAATATTGCAATTCCATGGTAATGGTAAAAGTGATTGGAGGTGAATGATTCTCTAAGCAAACAAATAATGTGGAGAAAATAACTACTATCAGCTAAGAATTGTATCAGATATCATTGAAACAGTTGCAGATTTATTTAACATGAGAAACCAAACACTATTACCGTAGACCAGGAAAATTTTGTACAAGATAGAAAGTATATTTAATAGCAATCTATGCTTGAAACGTTAAAGTAGAAAACAAGTAATAGAAAGGAAGAAGAGTGAGTGATGGAGATGAAAGCAGAAAATATTAGGAGGTAACCTGTGAAAGAAACTTGCCTTAATGTAGAAAGGACCCAAGCGTATGAGTGTTTCACGAAACTGCAAAAAATAGTTTTGAAATCACTGCTCATTCCAGTCAGTTCTCTTACCCTAGTAAGTATGATAATAAAATAGTATGGACCCACACTCTAGTCTCGAAGAAATATGAAGTGTCAGTTAATCCTTGTAAAGAAGAAATAAAATATACAGCCATACTTGAAAGCACATTTAGACATAAAATCAAGGGGTTCTTTTACATAGCCAACCAATTTATCAGTGATAAATGTGATACAAGACCGCAATTTTCAAAGGAAAAAATTGCAAAATGGTCTAATTTGCATAAAAAAACATCCAATAGATATCAAAGGAATAAAAGGTCCAACAGTACATAAAAATACAAGCAATGTCAAACTCAGAAAGTATCAACCTTGAGTGACCAAATAAAGGACATGGTACAAAACAAGTTCACACACATTCTTTTCTGCAATTGAAGGAGGATGGACACAATAAATGAAATCGTAAAAATGTGCACATCAACATTTAGTTGAATGACAAACTCTTAAGGCTCCAGTCCTTCTCACTCGTACTCTTTCCCCTGCAAGGGTTCTAATACAAGAAGCTGTCTTGCAATTACTTGTTTGATAGTTTAACTGGTCTCAATGCTCTATAACCTCAAGGCCTTTTTCATATCCAGAATCTTAAATATTTTCATCAAATTATGTCCAGTGATAATCCTTGATCAAATACATGCTGGGAAATAAAAATCGAAAACCTCATTCATCAGTATTTTAAGGCAAAGGCGTTACCAAACTCGATGATGATATGTCCTCCTAAATCACCATCCTAACCATCCTCCAAGGATAATGTTTTTCATTAGGAAGTGTATGAAAAGCATCGGCAAGAAACAATCCTTACCTTAACTGCACGTTTTTCAACATCTTGAAGGAAGAACTGCCATATTGCTAGCCTTAACACATGAAATGAAATAATTGCTGCCCTGTACAGAGCCAAAAAGGGGCCAAAGCGGTAGATAGCATTGAAGCTCTTGGAGCTGTAAGTTCCAAGGGCACGCCCAAATTGATTTTCCAGTGTTTCCCTCCTCCTCCTCGCATATTCAGCAGATGGCGTTTCACCGTGCACACTGGTGAAGCCAGTTGAATATCTGCAACAACAGCATCTCAATGAACCAAAAGAAACCAGGCACACGCAAAGATATAATATGAAACAAAAATGGCTTCCTGATTCATGAAATCAAATTCAAGGGAGGCAAATGAAACTCACGAATTCCGGTGCAACAAGCAAGACGGCGACCAGCAATGCAGCCTCTCACCAACCTCAACAAGTTCTAGATATTCCAGCGGCATGCATTTGCGTAAGACACTTCCAGTGGCACTCTCATGCCGTAAATCTGAAAGAAAGAAAGGAAAATAATTCGCGCTCTAACAAAGACACTAGACACCATAACAACAAGAAGAGTAACACCGTAAATCAGGTATATAATCATAAATCCAAATTCTAATACTAACACTAAATTTTAGGAAGTAAAGCGAAATGGAATGGAAATCGCATAAGCATGGAAAGAGTACTTGGAGAGATAGGCAGGGATGGGCGGCGGCGGTAGAGAGCGGAGGCGGCAGCGGCAAAGGCATTCCTCTTCATCGATATAGAGGGAGCTGAGGAGTGGTATCAGTGAAAGAGAATTGAGGAAAGAAAAGCAAGAGCCTGGGAACACCAAGTGTTTGAAAAAATGCGTACGAGAACCCAGTGAGCCATGACAAGTGATGAGGGAGGGGGAGCCGAGTGAGTATGAGCCATTTCAGAATTCGGAGTGAGTACGGTGGCTCTCTTATTGGGAGCAAGAGGAAAGCGACACGTGTGGTGCTACGTGGTAGCGTAGACACTGAGTTGGGTAGTTGGCTCTTGTCAACAGTTTCGGCCACCGTGCCGTTAACCGCCCCTCAGCTCTGCTTCTCGATTTGGATTCAATGCGTTTGGAGAATTGGGGTCTTCTCTATTTTCTCTTTTTTTTTTTTTTTTTTTTAAAGAACAGTCTTGTTTTCAGGGCCTGATAGAGACCCTCTCTGCCTCTGGACTGCGAAAGCTGCAATGCCCAATCACTCCTTTAGCGTTAAAAGAATAACAAAAACAAAAAGAAGCGAGTCTTCCAGTCCAAAAAGGAAAAAAAAAAAAAAAAAGAAGTGAGTCTTACCAAATTTTAATAATTTTTATCTCATGACACAAAGAAAATAATTTGTATTTAACATTTTACGTAAAAAAAAATATTATTCCCTTTGTTCATCTTTATCTATCAGTTATTTGTTTCGTAAAATATTTATTTCTTTCATTATTTTATGTAAATAATTTTTTTATAATTAAACCAAATTCTCAATTGTACCTATCACTAATTCGATATTGCTATTTATTGATATAAGTTTGATTTGATAAAATTTTTATATTCTTTATTATTTGAATTTGGCCCACCTTTCGAGATTTTTCCTAGGGGGTTCAGCTGGGGTTTTATTTGTTGGCCGTGAAAGCTGAAAAGGAAGCCCTAATTTCAGCTCTGATAAGTATTTTGGGTAATTTCTGCGTAGAATGGCGAAGGATCTACACACATCGACGCAACCATGGATCCTCGATACGGTTCCTTTAATAGTGGTTATTCTAATCGGAGCTCACGTCGTCGCCCTGGTAGTTTCATTTTCTTCTTCTCCTTCTTGATTCATTCTTTCATTGACTTCACACTGCAAATCTCTGAATCTGCCATGCATTTATGCTCTTAATGTCAATAGGTATATTGGATTTATAGATTAGCCACTCAGAAGCAGCCTCAGCAGAGGAGAAAGACTCACTGAACAACAAGGTCCCTGAACCCTAATTATTTAGATAGCTAGATTAGTATTGTTGCCTTGCTCCATAGACACTGTAGATTACACAGAAATTTAATGTTGCTTAGGAATTTATGCTGATGCCATGTATTGGACGCCAAGTTCGAAATTAAGCAAATTTAGTATTGGTCTCTTATATGATGCATACTTCTGTCACTAATTTGCTATATCATTTTATGAGTATGAAATAGGTTTCTGTTTGTTTTGGCTGTAATAATAGTATTAACATGACAGCTCAGTTTGAGTTAATTATATTTTTTTGTGCTGCGTTTGGAATTTTGGAATCGTATTCTATTTCTAAGTTTGTGTTGGAGATGGTGACATGGTATGCTAACCCGAAGAATGTTTTGCGTGCACATTGAATTTTTAATTCTTTGACATTGAGTAACACTAGAGAATAGAGATTGTTTGCTTCCACGCAATTCCAAAGGTGGTGGGTTCGGTTGTGCCGAAAGGTAATAGTTCAGTTATGCTTTAACCATTGAAGTTTCAGTATTAGTAGGAATAGTATTTTCTGACTTAACCATCACCGTGATTTTTAAAGCAGCATCTTGATATCAAATTTGGATGTGTGTGAGAGAGAAACGATTCCAAAGATTTTCTAGAATTATAAAGATTCTAGAGAAGATGTAATAATAGCAGTTGACATTATTAGTTAATGAAAACCAAGCAGCACAGTACATGTAGTTTGCTCTGTTCTAGTTTGAGGCACAAGGTGATCCCTGTCTATTGTATAAATATCCATTGCTCCATTGATTTGTTTTTTGTGTATGTATCTCGGGGGCAGTCATAAAATTAGTATTTTTCTTAATTAGTGCCCAAAGCTTTATCGTTATGACAATCGAAGTCTCAAGATATTGTGGTTTATGGGAAAGAATCAAACGAAATGAAATGGGGAGACTTAACAAGGTAACAGTAACATTAGGTAATGACTTGTGTGGGGCCAGTTGGTGTAATGGAACCCGTGCTCTTGGGTTTTTGTAGTCTTTCTTTCATAGTATGAGCTTGCCGTCCGTGGCTTGTATGTACGTGTCGCTCTCTAAATTCTAATCATGATTCATTGAATCATCAATATCCGTATCGTACCGTCCAATACCAATATTGTGTCAACGCTGGCATTTTCCTACACATCGCTTCTATACTTGAATTTACGGTGCCATCCATTAGGGGTATGCATGGGCCGGGTAAAATCGGGTTTGGTATGACCCAGATCCGATCCGAAATATATACCGGGCCTATTTTTAAGACCCAAATTCGACCTTAGACCCGATGAAATTTATACACTTTCGGGTCATGATTATACTGGGTAAAAACCGGGTGAAAATCGGGCCGTTAATATTATATTACCTTGATACCTTTTTGTAAGTTAGCATATAAAAATATCCAAATTTCCAAGACTCCAATCATTATTTGACATGGTAAAATTCACTTAGAAATATATACTAAGAACTAACTCTTCTCTAAAATTAAAGCATAACCATAATCAATACTAATATTGCCTAACAACACCAAATATTTAAATCAATACAAATAACACAAGATTATGCATTAGTCTAAAGTCTTATGCATTTTAAACATAAAATATTAACTTATAGTCTTATATATAATGACTAATAACACAAAATATTAAGGTTTACAACACTTAAATTTCACATAATAATAGCCATCATCCATCACTAATAACACAAAATATTAATTATATATGATGACCAGGCCACCGGGCCGATTTCGGGTGACTCGAGTTATGACCCGGACCCGACCCGAAATTATGACGGGGTCTATTTTTGAGATCCATACCCGACCCTAGACCCGATGAAATCACACCAAATTAGCCTCTAAAGTGTTCGAGACCGGACCGAACCGGACCATGCACACCCCTACCATCCATGGCTTTTCTCGTGAAACTCGCAATCGAAAACTGGTGGAAGTAGCAAAAATTGCCTGTCAATCTTTAAAAAATAAAAAGTAAGTGTTAAACAAATAACGAAAAGACAGAAATGAAAAAGATTTATTTCAAAGTTTACTAGGAAAACAATATTAAGTATATATAAAAGGTAATCATCAAATTAATTATTTATATAAAATATATATTAAAATATGAGTTAAATTATATATATATATATATATATATATATATATATATATATATATATATATATATATATATGTAGTGATTATTTTTAGTATATATATAGTATTTTATATTAAATAAATTATCTACAATTTAGCAAAATATATTGAGATATAATTATATATATTTACATTAAAAATAATAAATTATTGGTATAAAAAACATATTAAAATACAAAATATATAATCAAGTATTTACCCATTTTGATCTTCAAAGATTTTGAACCAGATATTTTAGTCTCCAACTAAAATTAATTATTCGATTGGTCCCTAACAATTAACTCCGTCAGTCACTTAGGTCCTTTGTTCCGTTAACTCTAACGGAGGACAAAATAGTCCCTGACAACTCTAACAACGGACAAAATGGTCCCTGACCTCATCTGTTTGGAAACGACACTGTTCTCTCCTAATTTCCATCATATTTCGCATAACACTAACAGTTTAATACTGTAACTTCAAGCTACACAATGCACACTCTGCAACCTCAATATTTGTAAGAAGAAAAATCCTCAACTTGTTATCAACCAATTCATACTCAGGAAACTAATGACTATGCCTCTCAAGTACTTGTCGTCTTAGATGGATCCCATGAATCTAGACAACAAGTCCGATTTGTTAAGACCTGTTGTCATTGTCGCCATCTCCCTCCTCCTCTATCATATCATCTCCATCACCACATTGTCCACCACTCCGATCGCTTCCTTCAGCTTCTTCTCCGAACCAATGTTCAGTAATTGCTTCAGTTTCCATATGAGCGGTAATGACGACATTGCTCGTTGTACTGATAGCTTGTGAGATCGAAACTGTCTACCAACTTGGACTCCAGAAAAGATGTAATAACGCAACCGGGGTCCATTTCAAATGAGAATTTGCATATGATGTAGAAGGAGAATCTTTCCATGATGTTCTAATGTCCAACAATCTATATTCTTGCTGGAGGATGAAGAAAAGCGTGCCCTTGGAATAGTTGTGGAACTTGTTCTTGCGGATGTGGTAGATGTTGTCGGGGTTGAAAGTGATGTTGTTATCGAAGACGTGGAAGTGGATGCTTCTGGTGGGTGAAGTGCGGAGGAGGTGGGTGTACCAGTCACAGAGATTTAGGAAGTGTGTGGTCCATAAAATGTTGAAGTAAGTGCGATACGTGTGGCAGTTACACCATAGCTTGATCTTGGAATTGAAGAGGAGGAAGAAAAAGATGGAAAAGAAGACTGTGAAGATGAAGAAGGAGAGTATGAATGTTAAAGTTATGTGAGATATAATGAAAATTAGGGAAGAACAATATCGTTTTCGAACAAAGGGGTCAGGGATTATTTTGTCTCCTATTAGAGTTGTCAGGGATCATTTTGTCTCTTGTTAGAGTTGTCAAGGACTATTTTGTCTTCCGTTAGAGTTGACGGAGTCGAGGACCTAAGTGACTGAAGGAATTAATTGTTAGGACCAATCGAATAATTAATTTTAGTTGGAGACTAAAGTGTCTAATTCAAAATTCTTTGAGAACCAAAATATGTAAATACTCTATATAATAAACGATTTAAACATTTATATACTAATCTGCAATAGTAATTTGATAGTTTTTTTTTTTGTGTACATAATAATTTTTAGTATTAAGTACGATTTTAGTTTTTAAGGTATAGATCGAAAATTTTTTTCATCTCAAATTTTTTTTGCATACAAAATCGTCTTTAAGGTTCAAAGTAGTTTTAAAATCGTCATTTTGACCTAAATCTTAAAATTTTGGACTCAATTATTCCTAATAAAAAATTATAAAATTAAAAAGAAAAAAGAAAAAGAACAGAGAAGCCATTAATGGAGTAAAAAGGAACCACAAAGAAGCCACTAATGAAGTATCAACAACAACAACACACAATATTCAACAATAACACAATATTCAAATTTAAGAACAACAACATCATTCATTGCAATCTAATATTTCAAATTTAACAACAACATAGAAAAAAAGAAGAGGAGATTTGAAATTGTTTGTGAAGGAGAAGCACGTCCATGAGTAGGCGTGGTGGAGACAATGTCGTGGAGAAGACAGAGTCGATGTTGTCGCTGCTCTTCGCCATCGCTGCTGCTCCTCGCGTGCTCGCCGCTCTTCGCCATTGTTTGTTTCTTCTTCTATTTCTGCTTCTGTTTTTTCTGTTTTTGCTTTTAATGAAGAAGAAGAAGAGATGATGTGATGAAGAAGAAGAAAAAGAAGAAGAGAAGGGTATTTTGGTTCGAAGGACGATTTTAAAACTACTTTAAACCTTAAGGACGATTTTGTATGCAAAAAAAATTTAGAGACGAAAAAATTTTCGGCTTATATCTTAGGGATTAAAATCATACTTAACCCTAATTTTTATTAAAATCTGCTTGCAAAAAGAACTTGGGAAGAGGTGAGCTATCCAAATGGATCATTCCGGAGAAAATTTTAAAGAGAAATTGGTGAGGTCCAAATCAAGGATACTGTGGCCTTTATGTCTTACCTCGTACTCAAGTGTGACTTTGGATAGTTATGGTTAGGGTTAGGAATATAACCCGTATTTGTGGATACTCATTTTATCCCTATCTAAATAGAGATGGTGTGGAGTGAATTTTTATTGGAAGAGAGATGGGTTGAATTTGGGTATATTTGTCTTTATTTATGTTTAATTTGTTTAAATTTTGTCTTTAATGTTTTAATAATTTTAATTTTAATTTTGTAGTTAACTTTTTTGATAGTCAATGTTTAGTAAATTTTTTGTTTAATTCTATCTTTAATATTTATCATCTTCTTCTTTATTTTCACTTCTCTCTCTATCATTACCATCACCACCACTTTTAAAGTGCAAACACTATTCATTATAGCTGCCACTCCTTTCACCATCATCTATTATCGCTACCACTTATGGCTAAGTAAAAAATATTATTATCTAGAAGAAAAATTTATTTAAAGAAATTATTATAAGTTAATTTATGCTATGTTATTTATTTTAATTAAGTTTAGTTTAAGTAATTTGACGGTCTAATTGTTATTGAAATTTTCAATTGATAGTAAACAAATGACGGTGTAACAATTACCGAAAATGGAGTATCAAGTAGTAATTGTCAATTGGCATAAGATGATATATAAATAATATTTTAGGCAAACATTATAAAGAATTCAGTTCTTGTGAAAAATATTTAGAAACCCAAAATACTCTCACTCTTTTGATATTACAGTAAAAATTAAGAATCTTAAGTAATTTCTTTTAACTCAAACACTTGTAATATAATTATTTAATTTTTCTTAATAAAATTTCTTTGCTTTTGTATGTTCTTTTTCTTTACGCTTGTTTTTCTCTTCTTCATCCTTTCCTGTGTTTTTCTTTAATCATCTTGCTCCCAGTCGATGAACTCCTAAGTCTCAATTTCTTCCTCGCGATCTTCATCAGTCTTGTATCGCTTCGGAATCTTCTTCAGATTGAGATGCTCTTCTAGTCAATTTGATTTGATGAATGCCAGTGCTTAATGCTTTCAAAGCACGAAGTTATCATCATCGAGCTTAAAGGAGACTGTCTTTATTGTTGCTCGCGCAATAGAGTTTGCAAAAGTTTGAAATTTGTTTGGAGTTGCCATGAATCAGAACCCGAGAGCTCTGATGATACCATGTGAAGGTACCAGAGACCCTTTAGAAAAGAGAACAAGAAGGTGAGTTAAGAGAAAACAGAGAAAGAAGAAGAATCTAGAGAACTATCATGATGTATTATTGAGAAAATGAGGAGTACATTATGGTCGAGAACACACTTTGTTATTACATTGATACATGTCTTATATAGTGCCACTAATCAGTCACGACTTTAGCACTACTATCCTCATTTAACTACCTTTCTCTAACTTACTAACAAGCCTGTTACACTTAGCACAAACTATACTTAATCTCTAATAATAACAAATCTCATACTATATATGAGGAAATAGACTAACAAATATAAGAGTTTTATTCCTTTACCTCTACACACATAAATGTATGTGAGTCTAATTTTTAGAAAATAATTTTATGGTATACAAAGAGTTATAAAGAGGTTTTCTCAATTTAGATCACATATTCATTGGTCAAAGAGTTGACAAGTAAAGGTTGGTCTCGACATGGATACGCATAGCGCCTTCTTACTATTGAAGGAGACAGTTATTTTTACTAGCATGCTCAAGTATTTGAATCTGATCTATATTATAAGAATAAAATTTAAGCATAAAATAGATCTTTAGGATTACTTTCTTTTCTTCTGCTGCGTGTTATGAACACATAATAATCCTACAAAAATGACAGAAATTTTTGGTAAATGACATGAGAAATCTTTAAAAAATCACAAGTGCAAAACCTCAACTCAACCGACAAAATACATTCAAATATGTTTTAGAACCAAAAGATACATCAATTTGTTGTTAATGATACAAAAATGGCTAAATATCTTATATATATGAATTCAATACTACCCAACTAGTTCATTCATAAGGAAAGTACATCATTTAGTCGAAAATGACACGGTTAAAAAATTTTAGGTGCCAAAATTAAGAAATTTTTTTGTCCCGATTAAAAAATTTCAGTGCTATTTTTCTGATAAAATCTGCACAATTTAAAACTCTCATTCCTCTTCCAATTTTTTATTATCATCATTATCATCATCATATTATTATTATTATTATTTCACATTCTAATAATTCTTGCTTCACCCTCTTAACTAGAACTTGCGTTACGGTTAAGAAATTTTGGTGTTAAAATTGAGAAATTTTTGTGTCACGGTTAAAAATTTCGATGTTATTTTCTGATAAATTTTACATACCTCAAAACTTCTCCTCTGTTTTTTCTTCTTCATCATTATTATCTTCTTCTTCTTTTCTTATTCATCTCTTCTTCTTATTTCACTTTTTCATAATTCTTCTTGTTTTGATAATTTTAACAAGAATAAAAAGAAGAAAAAAATAAGCAAAAAATAATAAAAAATACAATGCTGCAAAATTACTAGAAAAAAAAGAAAAAAAAACACAACAACAACAGCAATAATAAAAAAACGACAATAAAAAAAAAATATGCAAAGAAAGAACATATTCATATTAAAGAGCGCGAGACGTTTGCATTAGTGGAGAGTTGGACACATTCTCACTAATAAAATTAATTTTTATTAAGTTTTGGCCAACTTAATTGAATTTAGTTGAAAAAAAATTTATATATGTAATGAAATTGATAAAAAAGTAATATGGATATAAAAATAAGTATTTGACATAGGCATAATATAAAAAAATTATTATATTATTATAAATAAATTTAATTAAATTAATATATAAATATATAATAATTAATTTTAAAATTAATTTTTAGTATGTATATAATATTTAAAAAATATATAATTTTCTTAAAATTTTTCCTTTTTGAACATCGATCAATTAATAAAATAATCGATGAACAATTTAAAAAAAAAATAAGAAGTCAATATTTTCACCCACGTGTATTATGTAATTAAAAGGTTACCAAAAAAAATTAATTAAATGATCTAAATAATTAATTAATCTTCGACCTTAGTCACAGTGGTGTGCGTGCTAGAATTTATTTATGGAATCGAATCAATCTAAAAGATAAAAGATGAGTAGATGACATCGCGTCTCAACCGTGTTACCCTCTTTAAAATGCTCATTAATTAGCGTCATAATCTATACTACAGCAATAGTGGCACTCTCGTAGTTTTCACAACAATCAAGCCCGTTTCAGTACTTATAGAGTTATAGTCTCCCACTTCCATAATCCTAAAAACCAACACTGCGACAATAAAGAGAGAGTTCTTCTCTTTTCTGCTGCGTTGTGTTGTGCGCAGCCCAGACAGACATTACACCAAACGCTGCGTTTCAATCTTAATAGTTCCTCCTTTTTCCTCGATTTCATGTGCCCTACCAACCCCACTCGCCGGAGCTCCACCTCCGACGACAGCGCCTCCGATTCCTCCCACTGGATCTCCGACTCCATAAACGGTGGATCACTCCGCCACGTGGACCTCGACACCGGCACTAACGGCTGGTCCTCTCCTCCCGGCGACCTCTTCCACCTCCGCTCCGAAAGCTATTTCACGAGACGCCAGAAATCCCCCGCTGGTGACTACCTCCTCTCGCCGGCGGGCATGGACTGGCTCAGATCCCCAACCAAGCTAGACGACGTCCTCTCACGCGCCGACAATCGCGTATCCAACGCGCTCCGAAGGGCTCAGTCGCAAGGCAAATCCCTAAAGAGCTTCATCTTCGCGGTGAACTTACAAATTCCAGGAAAAGAGTACCACAGCGCGGTTTTCTACTTCGCGACGGAGGATCCGGTCCAATCCGGTTCTCTTCTGAACCGGTTCATAGACGGAGACGACGGATTCAGGAACCAGCGGTTCAAGCTGGTGAACCGGATCGTGAAGGGACCGTGGATTGTGAAGAAGGCGGTGGGGAGCCACAGCGCGTGCTTGTTGGGGAAGGCACTGACGTGTAACTACCACAGAGGACCTAACTACTTCGAGATTGACGTTGACATTGGGAGCAGCGCCATCGCGAACGCGATTCTGCACCTTGCCTTGGGATACGTGACGAGCGTGACAATCGATATGGGATTCGTTGTGGAGGCGCAGGCGGAGGAGGAGTTGCCGGAGAGGCTTATTGGAGCCGTTAGGGTCTGTCAGATGGAAATGTCGTCCGCCACTTTTGTTGACGCGCCACACGCGCCGCTTCCGTCTCGAGGACTGGGATTAGCCAAGGTCAATCACCATAGCAATAAATCTTAGTGGTAAAAAGCTAACTAACCACAATTTTCTTTTGTTTATCAAAAAAAAAAAAAAAAAAAAACAGTTGTAGATTCATTTGCCCTATTTTTAGGGGTTTTTTTTAGGGATTTGCTTAATATTGAGTAATAATATTATTCTCACGAATTTGGCCCTGTTTATATTTTTCTTTGCCGCACTCAGTTATGCTTAATGTCCGGAGTTAGTTTAAACTTTAAATTTAATTAACGGGCAAGGAAAAGCGTGAAAAAGATGGTAGGCAATGAGAAATTATTATATCGGAATTAATCTACTTAATTATTTAGTGAACATGCAATAATTTCTGGTTTTTAATTTCTCATAGATTATATTAGATTTAAGTCCAAGAGAATCACATTATTTGTGGGCATCAATGCATCATCACTTTACAGCATCCGCATTATGAAATAGTTATTAGAGTGGGCGGCGCAGTGGACTATTTTAAGGTGAATGGAATCGCACTGTGGAAAGAGTAGGTAGCATATGAACCATAAAGTGATGTGTTAGCATTAGATAATTGACTGGACTTTAGGATTCTTTGTTCCCTAAATCTTTATGATGACTATGCCGAAAAAAGAGAGAAATAAATGTCAAGCCTTACAATTGCCAATTTGAATCGGGACAAATATTATGCATAGGTTCGGTTCTTCCAGAGTGGGATAAGATAAGCATTTATATTTATAGGAAAGAAACATGCCACTCTGCGTCGCGTGTAGAATCTTCTATTTTAGCCATGGAGCGATCATATTGAGAATTTGAGATTATACTACCATTATTGGATACGATTAGTAAGTAGTATTTTATTCCTGCTCGTTGTCGTTCTTGTTCAGAATGTTATTAATTTTGTAATAATCTGTGAAGAACGGAGAGCTATGATGGCATGATCCTGATATTTTAGTTATAAAATCATAATGTACGGAGGAGGGTCTACCTCATTATATGTTGATGATACCGCCCGCCGACAGGAAAAAACGAAGTAAAAAAACGTCTTCCTATATGTAAACAAAATAGTCTTTATTAACAAATCAACCAGTATATATTAATATATACAATTTATATTAATAATAAATTAAATAATATATATTTGTATAATACTATAATCACTAATTTTAGCATATTGTTGGTCGAATTTTTTTTTTTTTTGACTGAATCGATTAAAGGATAGATTCGAGGAGAGATGCATCAATAATAAGGGCTTTGATTTGGTCGAAGTTGTCGAAGGACAAAAAAATAAATTGAAGGATCGAAATCGAGGACAAACTATAAAAGTGGTAGTTACTTGGGTTTGTATTTGGCGGGAACAGTCACTTTGTGATTGTTTAAAATTTGTCAAGAGCTTTTTTTTTCATAAAATTCTTTTTATATCTTTATATATTTTTTTAAAAATTTCTTATAATTTTCTTTTCTTACAAATTTACTTTCTTTTTGCAAAGTCTCTTTTCTTTTCCTCTTTTAAGATTTGCTAAAAAATCGATATAATGAATTGGCATGTTTGGTGGGACGATTTTAAATAAAGTGTGTCAAAAGATTTTTTTGTAATGATTTAGTTTATGCAACTTCGAAGTGGAAGGATTATAAACATGGTTGATGAGATTTCGAATACTAATGTTGGATCTTCTACAAATGATAATGTTCCTATAGTAGTTGCACAAACTTCTACAGAATTGACGTTGCATACAGAGGGCAATATTCAGAATCTAGGCAATGTTCTGAAAATCGGTTCGAACCGGCCAGTCGAACCGGTCGAACCGTGAACCGTTGTTAAATACGGTTCGGACAGATAGTAAAACCGCCAGTTTTAAAAACCGGAGTTGAACCGCCAAACCGGCCAGAAATTGGTCGGTCGAACCGAACCGTGACCCGGCCGGTTTTTTAAATTTGGGCAAAACGTTGCGTTTTGCATGCTGAGAGTGAAAGGGCCAAAAGAGAACCCTAGTCACCCAAAGGCACAGACCCACTCCTCTCCTCTCCTCTCGAGCTTCAGCCTCCACTCTCACCTCTCACGTCTCCAGTCTGACTCACCTCAAGCTTCCGGCGCAACTTCCGTCGAGCCACCGCCGCTGTCACAACTTCCGTTGTGCTAACGTCAGCTAGCTCTATTCGCGCGCAGCCACGAACCGTCACGAAGTCAGCCTTCGAAAATCGCAGCCACCGCAGGGGAGGAGGGAGCCTCTGCTGCGTCGCCGTCGTGCCTCCATCGCTGCCAATCCATCATCGCCGCTGCTAGGGTTTGTTGGAGCTGCGCAAAGCCATCGTCGTCGCTGTCACGTGAGGAAGGAAGCATGAGAGACCAAAGTTGCGAGAGAGGAGAAGTCACCCCCGCCGAAAGCCGCTGCTGAAGACTCCATGATAAAAGCGTACTTGATTTTCTGGATTTAGAGTTATTTTTTATTGAATTTCTGGATTTGAATTTTGAATTCGTGCTTGATCTGCAATTTCTGTCTAATTCTTCATATTGTTGTTGTGGTTGAAATTCAAAATTGAAATCTGATTCTTCTTCTTCGTCAATTTCATATTCTGGATTTGTTGATTTGTGAACTGAT
Source organism: Arachis hypogaea (assembly GCF_003086295.3). Classification (NCBI taxonomy): domain Eukaryota; kingdom Viridiplantae; phylum Streptophyta; class Magnoliopsida; order Fabales; family Fabaceae; genus Arachis; species Arachis hypogaea. The sequence goes on along the minus strand of NC_092055.1, from coordinate 118,229,601 downwards.
CTTGTGAAATTGAATTTGTGATCTGTTGTTGGATTTGTTGCTAAATTGCTTGTTGAATCTGAATTTGCATTGATTTCGGCCTTTCTTTTTTCTTGAATTTCTGTTGATGCTGCTGCGAGTTTTGTTCTGTTGATAGCTGAGATTTGGTTGCCGTTGTTGCCTTAGTCTAGCTTTAATCTCTTTCCACTCAATTTTCCAGCAGCAATTTTGAATGTTTTCAAATTGGCAAATGGATTGAGCGCCTTCCATAACTGAAACCATCTTAGAGCTTTTCCTTTCAAACCTCTTTCCACCTCTATGAATCTCTGCTCCTCAGGTGTCCATCCATAACCATCTTTCCCATTGAATATTGGAAATGTATTTTCAGATTGTTGAGTTATTTGTTTTTCCATGAAAAATGGAAGAAACCTCTCAGCGGGAGCACCAATGTTAGAACTCCTTCCATGAATTAGGGAGAGAAACTCCAAATTGAACCAAGTTCAATATCAATTCATTAATTCCTTTAATACATTGATAAAAGTCCCTTATCTATATTCTTTAAAGACTAAGTAATTCTATTGGGCATAACTAGTACCCTTCCTAATATTATTAAATACTAACATGTAGTGGCCACATGAATATCTGAAGTATGCAAAATCAGCAGAGGATGCTGTTGCTGATGTTCTCAGAGCAGGTGTTTTATGAATAAGAGATTGATGGTTAACTGAATTCAATTTTTGTGCTGTTGAATAAGGCAAGGGATTATGAATATGAATGAATGTGATAAAATTGTGAATATGAATAAATATGATTGATGACAAACTTGGATGTTGGCATTTTATGTTTAGTTGGTTCTTTTTGTTATTTGACTTGAGTTTGTATTTGAATGAGATCATAACATTCTGGTTTTATTTTGGATGATATTTTAAAGTTTATATTAAACTATAATTATGTTTTAATGTATTTATTTATATTTTATTTATTATTTTATTATAAAACAGTTTTTTCGGTTCAACCACGATCGAACCGGTTGAACCTATGAACCAGTGAACCAGTAACGAGAACGGTTCGATGACCGGTTCGGTTTTCAGAACCTTGAATCCAGGTAATGGGTCTAGGGATAATGTGGTTGGGAATAATAGGCGTAACCCACGCCCACGAATTTTTCCAACGCAATTGCAACCGCCAGTAACTGCAGGTTGGCCTCCTTTTAGCATTCCTCCTGGTTATACCCCACCGATGAGTGGTTATGTGCCTCCAAATAGGTTTGGTAGTGCGCCAGGAGCGGTTAATAATCAACCACCTCTATACCATTCTGAGTTTTCTCGAGATTATCAGGTGGATCGACATTGAATAATCTTGGTTTGATGGCTGCATTTTGACAACAAATTGATGAGAGTCATCATGATCTGGTCAATTTGTTGACTCAGCAGATGGCCACTATTTTAAATCCCATGATGGCTGATCATGAAACAAAATTCGAGCATTTTGGCTTAGGCAAGTTGAACGAAATTCTCGGATCGTTGATTTTGATGAATGTGATCGTCAAAATGCAAAGGTAAACCCTGAAGATTGAGGGGATTATTCTAGAGCAATGAATGATAAAGTGAATCTCGATGGGAATATCCCTCACATAATTCGATACGATCAGAACGTTGACAATGTGTTGGCTAGGATGCGTGTTAATCAACGAGGTGAACATTATCAAGTAACTAGGATTGTCGAAGATGTTTTTAATAGGATTGGTATCAATGTAGGTTTTATGAATCAACCATATTTTATTTCTGTATTTCCTGCTGTTGTGCATATGGCAGAGGGGTCAAGGGATGTGAAAAATTCCAAAATAATAATAAAATTCGCAGGAGAAGTTGGAGAATTCACTACTGATCATATTGCCCGATATATGATCGAGTTAGACAACTTAGCAAATGATGAGAATTTAAAGATGAAAATTTTTTTCTTCTTCTCTAACGAAGAATACTTTTACTTGGTTTTCAAACTTAATGCTTAATTCGATTATTACTTAGTTGGAAAGTATTTTTTATGCTCAGTTTTATAGGGATGAATTGAACGTAACTATTTCTAATCTTATGGATTTGAAGCATGACAATGGTGAGTTAATTAATGACTTCGTGATCCGATTTAAGAATGCTCGCAGTCGATGTTATGTTTCTCTTCCTGAAAGTAAGGTAGTAAAGATAGCAACTATGAGTTTAGGATTTTACATGGCCGAAAGTTGCTAATGTGCACATACCTGATCTGTCTCATCTAACTGAGAGAGTTTGACAAGTAGAACTTCTTCAGAGAGAAAAAAAGTGTTTAAGAGTGAGAAAAAGTATAAAAATAAATATTTTGCTCAAAAAAAAAAGGTTTTATATATCAAAATGGGGTCTTCAAGTGAAGAATCTGACTTCAAGTTCCCTGAAGTCGACTTGGGTAAATTAAAGAAAGGAGCACCTTATGTTTGTTCTTTGCTTAAGAAAATTGCAAACATTGATAAATCAAATCATCTGAAATATAAGAGTGGAAAAAAGTATAGTTTCAATATCTCAAAATCGGAACAAATATTTGATGTGTTGCTTAAAGATAAACAATTGATTTTACCATAGGGCAAAACATTACTTTCAATTAAAGATTTGAAAAGAAAACCTTATTGTAAATTTCATCAAGCAACTAGTCATTCGACTAATAATTGTGTCCGTTTAAGAGATTTGATTTAAGAGGCAATTTCGGAGGGGAGGCTGAAATTCGATCATGGCAAGAAAGAGATGAAGGTCGACACTGATTCCTTTGATGCTGGAGAAAATTTTGCTGAACCTCATTTTATGGGGGGTCAATATGGCTGGATTTACCTCCTATGAGTTTGACTCTGCTTTCGAAGCTAATGTTCAATCAGTTTACCCCGGTGTGGGTAAGGGATTGTTAGAATTTCTGATGCATTAGAAGTTGAAGAATCTAGATGTTTTCCTATGTCCTCGATGTAATGCTTTATTCGATCCTGAAGCTGTAGCTATCTTTGAGAAAGAAAGGATGACAAAAGAGTTAGCTCATAAGGAAGAACAAGTTTGTCAAAAACATCCCTCTCGACGTCAATAAGGGCAAAGTTCTTGAAATCCTCAAGTAGGTCTTTCACCTACACTAAGTCGCTCACAAGCATTGGGAGCTCAATGAATTAAGAATTGCCATGAGTTTCGTGATCGAGAAGTGTAGCAGTATCAACAACGCCAATCTTAAAGGAGTTACTGAGGATTCAATTGGGGCCGTTATCTATATCCTTGAGGAAGAACAAGAGGAAATCGAGGTGGATGGTATTTCCACCGGGTTGTGTCTGAGGAGCCATCGACTTGCCATCAACTTTTCTGAGTAAGGGGGCAACACCCTCTGTTCACACCAGAATGGTTTCCCATCTGACTAAGAGACTTATCCCAAGGAAATACCTTCCCCCATGAAGGTTGGTAAAGGAAAAGCTGTTGAAATCGCTCTTAACAAATCTACCGAAAAAGAGGCTGATCTCGATGAAGAGTATTTTGATGAGGATAATGAGAAAAAGGTAAGCACAATCTCTATTATTCCTACAGAATATTTGGGAGAATATGAAAGAAATCCAAGTGAGGATTATGATTTTGAAGATGAGGAAGCTTTTGCTTTAATTTGTGAAGATGAAGAGTTGGGTTGCTTTAAAAGGCCCATAGAAAAGTAAAGGCCACACCTTCGACCATTACATATTAGTGCCTTCTTGAGTGGCATATGTGTCAGTAAGGTGTTGGTCGATGGGGGACCGCAATTAGTTTCTTACCAGAAAGGATGCTAACCAAGGTGGGGAAGCATTATGATAATTTGATTCCTACTAATATTTTGGTAACGGACAATAGTGGTGTGCCTACAAAGGGTTTGGTGACTCTCCAAGTTCAGGTTGGTTCTTCATCTCAAACCACTGTTTTTGTGGTGGTTTCTTCAAAGGCTAGTTATAATTCGTTACTTGGCCGTGATTGGATCCATGGTGTTGGGGCTATACCTTCTACTGTGCACCAAAGTATTCTTCTTTGGATTGATGAAGGAAAATATGAAGTGATAAGACAAATGCAAGTCTTTATGTTGATCAGATGCATGTCGATTTCAAAGTTTATAATGATAAACTGAAACCTCTTAATGTCGGTAGGATGCTTGATTACTACAATTGCGAAGGCTATTTTTTAACTTCGAAGGGACTTGATGTGAAGTTTCGACACCCAAAGCTCGACTATACTCCTACAGGGTGGGAGTAATTGTTTTTTTAAATATGCTAGGTAGTTCAATCATGTTTTGATATGGTTAATGATCAGGATATGTCGAATTATTTAGTTTTTTTTAAAGAATTATCTAAGTAGTTTTGATTCTGCAACATGTTTTTCTTTTTCTAGTGATGATTCTTATGATGAAGTGGAGTCAAGTAGGGATTTTAATTGAGCAATTTCAATTTCTAGCACAGTTTCGATTCCTAAAATCAAACCTGGTAGTAATTTAGGTTCTGCATCATGTATTTCCATTCCTAGGACAAGTATTGTTAGTCAGCCTTGTGTCGATGTATCCCAAGATTCTTGCTTTCTAAATGACTCGATAGCCAATTTGGTTGATGATATCAATAAAGTTTGTTTTTCTTCATAATCAGTTGATCTTTCTTTCAATTGGTTTATGATCACAAACAGTTAGGTTTTGAAAAAACTTCGGTTAATGATGATCATATTGAAAAGGGATTCGAATCCCAAGATCCACTTGAAGAAATTAATTTAGGACTCAATGGTGATTTTAGACCCACTTATATTTGCAAAAATATTGATGAGAAATTTCTAACGAGTCTGATTACTCTTTTGACTGAGTTCAGATATTATTTTGCCTGGGGTTATGATGAAATAATTGGTCTCGATCGTTCTCTAATGGAACATCGATTATCTTTAAAACCGTTTTCTCGACCAGTAAAACAGGCACCTCGATGTTTTGCTCTTAAAATCAATCTCAAAATTAAGGAAGAGATTGAACGTTTAATCAAAGCAAAGTTTATTCAAACAGCCCGTTATGTAGATTGGGTGTCGAATATTGTGCCAATAATGAAAAAGAAAAGAAAACTGTTGTTTGCATTGACTTTCGAGTTTTGAATAATGCTACTCCTAAAGATGAATATTTCATGCTTGTGGTAGACATGTTGATCGATTACGTAGCTAACAATGAGTTTCTAAGTTTCATGAATGACTATATTGGTTACAATCATATCTTTATAGCTAAAGATGATGTATCGAAGACAGCTTTTTTATGTCCAAGAGCTTTTTGAACTTATGAGTGGGTAATGATGTCTTTTGGTTTAAAGAATGTTGGGGCAACATATCAATGTGATATGAATTCTATTTTTTCATGAGTATATTAGGAAATTTATGGAATTATATACGCGATGATGTGATAGTGAAACCGAGTTCGATGGGTCAACATCTCGATTATTTATGCCAGGCTTTTAAGACAATGCGCCAAAAGGGTATAAAGATGAATCCTTTAAAATGTGCATTCGGAGTTTCTATAGGAAATTTTTTGGAATTTGTTGTTCAAAAGAAAGGAATTGCTATCGATCAAAACAAAGCTAAAGCAATTTTAGAATTACCACCTCCGACGTTGAAGAAAGAAGTTCAATCTTTTTTAGGAAAAGATAATTTCTTACTACGTTTTATTTCGAATTTGTCTGGTCAAACTCACGTCTTTTCTCCTTTGGTCAAACTCAAAGATGGGTCCCAATATGTGTGGACAAGTGAACATCAAGTAGCATTTGATTTTATCAAAGAATATTTGTCAAAGGTGCCCATAATGGCTACGGTTCGTCCTTTCAAACCTTTGAAGTTATATGTTGCAGCTTCAATAAACACAATTGGGTGTATGTTGGCTCAAGATGATAAAGATGGACATGAAAGAGTATTTTAGTATCTAAGTCAGGTATTATCTGATATCGAATCAAGATATTCTCTGATCGAAAAATTGTGCCTTTCTCTTTATTATGCTTGTACAAAATTAAAATGTTATATGATTGCAAAAACTATAAAAGTAATTGCACAAACTGACTTAGTAAAATATATTTTGTCTTATCTGATATTAAGAGATCGATTAGGAAAATGGATGCTCGCTTTGACAGAGTTTGATTTACAGTACATCCCAGCCAAGGCCGTGAAAGGTCAGGTCATTGCAGATTTTTTGGTTGATCGACCAAATAATCTTAATGACCAGGGGGTAAATATTGTTTACATCGATATAGAACCCTGGAAATTATATTTTAATGGGTCAAAACATAAAGATGGTGCTAGTGTTGACATTTTAATCATATCCCCAAAAGGAGTTCCATCAAAATTTTTATTTGAATTAAAATATTCATCTTCGAATAATGTAGCTGAGTATGAGGCTTTAATATTGGAATTGGAAATCTTAATTAATAAGGGGGCATTATATGTCCAAATCTTAGGAGATTCTCAATTGGTTTTAAAACAGTTGTCGAGAGAGTTCAAGTGTACAAACAAAAGATTGCAAAAATATTTATCGATAGTATGAGAACTATTGGTATCATTTCGAAATGTGTCATTGGTTCATATTCCGAGAATTCAAAATGAGGTTGCTAATGAATTAGCTCAAGTTGCTTCGAAATATAAGGTTTCTCCTGAGACTTTAGAGAAATTGGTAGAGGTTTAACAAATTCTTGTGCCCATTGAAGAAAGAGAAATTTGTGTAGTTGATGAATGGGATGATGATTGAAGAAAACTAAAGTAGAGAATTTAAAAACTGCTAATGTTCAAGTTGATCGAAAGGTCAAATTAAAATCAATGAATTTTGTGGTAATAGGTGATGAGTTGTATAAAAAAGGTGTCAAAGGTAGTCTCATGAGATGTTTAAGTAAATCTGAACAGGTAATTGCTCTTGGTGATGTTCATGAAGGCATTTTGGTGCTTATCAAGCAGGTGAAAGAATGAAATGGGTATTTCGACGTGATCAGGTGTTTTGGCTGACAATGATTAAAGATTGTATTGAGTATGCCAAAACATGCCAAGAATGCTAAAAACATGGTGTAATACAACAAATCCCTGCTTCTGAATTAGATTCGATTATAAAGCTTTGACCGTTTAGAGGTTGGGCTTTAGATTTGATTGGAATAATTTGTAACACCCTACCAACAAAGCCTTACGCTTAAGTCATAAAGCAGAGGTGACGAGGTATTACGACCTCTAAAAGAAAAAAACGTATACGTATATAAATATAGTTGAAAGAAATTATAACTAGGAGCCTTGAAGAAGAAGTTAAGCAAAAGCGTAAGAGAAAAAAAGTCGCATCACACTCGTCTGGATAAACGTATAAGAAAAAACAAGATCGAACGGAATGGATAAAATATATATACAGATCAGAGTTTCAAAAGATACAAATATCAAGCTTCAGACTCGACCTGTGAAGCTAAGGCCAGCTAGAGTATATATATAGATATATACAACCCAAAAGCAACAACCCAAAAGACAAGATAATACACCCGTTTTTCCAAGTCAACTTCTAATAGGGACAAAAATACAATATATACAGGGCAGAGAATCTATATATATATATACAACTAGAAACAAAATACTAAGCCCCAAAGGTATAGTTTTTCGCTTCCCGAAGGTCTCCAGTATGCTCAGCGAGGTACCTCACGTCCTGCATCTGAAAAACAACAGAATTTTGCATGGGATAAGAACTAGGGGTTCTCAGTATGGTTAAGGTGCCCACATAGATAATATATAAGGTCTCGTAAAAGCCAGAGGCATTCCTAGAATTCTGACACTTAAATCAAGCTTAAAATTTATTTCTAAACCAAAATTATCGATAATCTATCTAAGGGATTCTGGCTTTAACCTAACTCTTCACCTTCTGTATCTTTCAAACCTCCTAATCACTGGGTGGAACAACCCTCATCACGCCTTCACCATATGAGGGGTCTCCCAGATGCATACACACACAATTCAAATAAAGAAAACACGGATAGAGGTAGAAATACAACAAGTAGCAGATAAGTATAGTTAACAGTTAGGCAAACCAAAACAATGCACACTCAAGTAAAACATACAAATGCATATGATGTATGCTTGTCCTATGGCTAATGAGTCTCATCTGTCGGTTATACAGCCCAACCCGACATGTCCGGCAGCTAACCTTGGACAGTCCCTCTGTGAGCGTATCCCCAAACACAAAAATATCCATGGGGAGGATCCCAAGCTCAAATATATCCATGGAGAGAATCTCAAGTTCAAATTCATATATATAAATGGATGCCCACAGAGGAATCTGAGGAGTTAAAGTGCCCGTTCAGATCTTGCAACAAAGGATCAATAAAGCATCGAGTCTCAACTTGGAGTAAGTGGTGGCAAGCTACTGCATCCACCCAGAGAAACTTGTGTCTCAGATAATTTCAAATGCTCATGCTAAATAAATTTTAATTCATCATTTATCAATGTCATCATCACCATCAATTCGCATCTCATTCAATTGCCATTTATCATTATTATTATCATCCTTTTCAATCATTTCTCATTCAGCGTTACCAACACCTGATTAACTTAATTATCCTCTTTGCAAATCCTTCTCAATATCTACTTAACTTACTCAACATGTTCACCTTTGTTTCAAAGCTTAAAAACTCGCTATCAGACCCTAAACAGGATTTACAGAGGTTTGGAAAGCTTGAGGAAAGGTTGAAAACTAAAAAAAATACAACTTTGGCAAAACAGGATGGTCATGTGTATACATGCCTCATGCGTACGCATGAGAGTGAAAATTTGCAAAGTCGCATACGCGAACTACCCTCGCCTACGCAAGTATTTGGAGCAGAAGTGTTGGCTCGCGCACGCATAAACATCTCCGTGTATGCATGCGTTTCAAATTTCCCATTCTCGCGTACGTATGCCCTCTGCGTACGCAAGAATATGGACAGAGCCAAGGTCTCGCGTACGCATAGCAATCCCCGCGTATGCATGAATGTCATTTTCTTCAAAAAGCTGTTAACTTGCAGAAAACCAATTTTTCATATCAAACTTCTGACGCGCATAACTTTTTCGTTAAAAATAATTTTCATTTCGTTATTCAAACGTTATAAACTTCACAAACCTAATTTTTATTCAAGAGAACTTTTACAAAATTTGGGGGTTGGCAGCCAAGTTGTGACCCGCCAAAGTTGGTCAAAAATCAATTTTTACTAATGTTTACAAAACCTCTAGTTTTCCAAAATTCTCATTTTAAAACCAATCAAATCATACCCTCAACAATACCAAAAATATTCCTCTATACTATTAAACACTTCTCAAGCAACCTTCCATCATCCAACACCTAAAACATTCAATTTATTCAATACTTTCCACTCCAAAATCCACCATTCAAAATCAAACAACACCTCTCATCAATCATCATTAAAAATCAATAATTACCATCATTCCATAGCATAATATCATAGTTCCATTATACCAACTCATTTCACTCTCAATCAACATACAATTTCAATTTACAACAACAATCCACAAGTCCACACAGTTCAACCTATATTACGAATATCTAGCCTAAGTTTTCACATAACATTATACATTAACTATGAAAAACCAAAACCATACCTTGGCTGATTTTTCTCAAACTCAAAGCACTACAATTCAAGCTTTCAAGACTCCAAATCAATTCTAACAAGCTCCAGCCACCAAAACCTGAACCTAAGCACTCCAATTCGCCAATTCAACATGAAACTCAATCTAATTCATACAATATCACTATAATCAATGTAGGGTTCACAAATTTTAATAATTTACAAGGGTTCAAAGGTTTCTTACTATTTTCAAGGATGATTAGGGCAAAACCCAATAATTCTTCACCACTAGAACACACCTATCATCATCAAAACACAAAATTTCAATACCCATGAATCCAAAATTTCAAAATTAAAGAGAGGAAAGCTGGGTGAAAAAATGAAAATTTCTTACCATTTTATTCACATGGTTTTAAAGAGCTCGACACGCTGGTCGCATGGCCGCAAACGATGCGGCGATCGGAACTCTAGATTGAAAGATATGTGGAATTGAAATTGAATAAAATTAGGGTTCTTGTTTGCTCCCCCTCATCCAAGTTCAGCGTGATTTTCCAATTATGAAGGGAAGGAACTTGAAGTTATATATGTTGGGCCTTGGGCCTGCTTTAACCAGTTCGGCCTGTTGGCCCAATTTTGGGTCAAAATCTTTAAAATTAGTGTTAAAATTCGTATTTTAAAAATTTTTACTTCTCTATATTATAAAAATTTAATTTCTTAATTTCTTTGAATAATAATTAATTTGTTAGCTAATTATTTATTTATTACTCGGGGTTTACATGATTCATCCTCCATCATAAAAAAATCATAAGTTTATTTTGGTAGCAATTGATTATTTTTCAAAATGGGCCAAAACTGTTCCTTTAATAGAAGCTAGTCAAAATAAAATTATTGATTTCATCGAGAAACATATAATCCATCATTTTGGAATTCCCCAAACTTTAAGTACTGATCAAGGTACCATGTTTACTAGTCAACGTATTAAAAATTTTGCAACATCTAAAAATATAACTATGGCAACTTCGACCCCATATTATATGCAAGCAAACGGTCAAGTTGAGGCTACAAATAGAACTCTAATTAATTTGATTAAGAAGCAGATTGGTCAGAAACCTCATACTTGGCATGAAACATTAAGCCAAGTTTTATGAGCTTATCAAAATTTACCAAGAGGTTCGACAAATACATCTCCTTATAAATTGGTTTATAGTCATGATGTGATGTTACCTTTAGAAATCAATCTTAATACCATGAGAGTGATGAGACAAGGTGAATTGCGAATCGAGGATTATTGGGATTCAATGTTTGAAGAACTAAATGATTTAGATAATGAGTGTATCTTAGCACTAGATAATCTAATTTGTCAGAAAGAGAATATACCTCGCATTTACAATCGACGAGTGAAAGAAAAAGTTTTTGGCATTGGCGAGTTAGTCTTAAAAGTTATTTTACCATTAGATAAGAAGTTGAGAGTTTATGGAAAATGGCCCCTAATTGGGAGGGACTCTTTCAAGTGATTAATTTGTATTTGGGAAATGCATATCGAATTAAACATACAGATACTGGTATCAAGATTAAATCGATTAATGAAAAGTATTTGAAACAATATCAATGTTTGGAGAATAACATCTAACAAAAAAGATAATGATGAAACCAAGGTTTTAGAACATTGACGTTATATGAAGTAAAATTATTACAAAGAAACTTGGCATACCAAGCCTTCAAAGATAAGGTGCCATAAGTTCTTCTAAATCAAACTTAAAAAGTACTCTTCTTTGTCAATCGAGATGAAAACTTGAATTTCTTCAAATTCATCGAGTTGTAACTTCTCGTATTTTCTTTTAAGTTCAGCTTGAGAACTTTCTATTTCACACATTTCTTGACCATGGTCTTTCTTTCACTTGTCAACTCTGAGAAAAGGATCTCATAGTGAAACTATGTCTGCACAAACTTGGGCAAGCTCTTTTTCGAGTTGTTCCTCCAGATTGACTAGCTGGTCGAGAGCTTGAGCTGCATGGGCAACGTTAGTTCCATATTTTTTATAAGTTTTTTGTGAAGATGCATATGAAACATTAAGTTGCACAGACTATATTTTGATCTCAGACATTCCCTTTTTAAAGTCTGTAAGTTTGCTATGAGAGATGAGCACGTTATTGATGATTTTTTCAAATCTTTGTACTTGCTTTGAGACGTCAATAGGTATGAGATACTCGAGATTTGAACTCAAAATGTCAGAGAGTTGATTGTTTAGATCATCTTGATTAAGCCACTCATTGACAATGTGTTTTGAGAACCCAAGGAGCCTTTTCAGACCTTCAAGAGTACGAGGACATAGCTCTTTTAGTAGTCGATAATCTGGTAATATTTTTACGATTGGTGCTTGGGATGTTACACCAATCTTGTGGGACAAATTAGAAACAACTGAAAGAGGTTCTCGTAGATCAATTTCTTGAGGACTAAGAGCTTGGTCTAACATAGGTGGATTGCCTTCTTGATGTGTGTCACGATCGAGGGTAACCTCGTCAGTAAGTGATAAACCATTATTTTATGATTTATATTGTATTTAATTGAGTGGTTTTATCAAGTCTTTACCCATTTATTCATATGATTAGCATGATATTACAATTCCTTCCCAAAATTGTTCCATGGTTGAAAACTTGCTTCCTAGAGATCTTACATTTTAACTCTCCTTCATCCCATTCGATGCCGTGATCCGTGTGTTGAGTGTTTCAGGCTTCATAGAGCAGGAATGGCTTAGAGAACGGAGAGGAAGCTTGCAAAAATGGAAGGAACACAAGAAACCAAGGAGATGACCAGCGAACAATGACGTCAGCACGCGAAAAGAAGAAATCGCAGCGACGTGAACGCGTGCCTGACGCAAACGCGTGGATTGGAGTCTGCATGAATGACGCAAACGCGTGGACAACGCGAACGCATGATAAGGAAAATCGCTGAATGACGCGAACGCGTGAATAACGCGTACGCGTGACCTACGCGATCTGCAAAAATAACAGAATACGCTGGGGGCGATTTCGGACCGCATTTTGACCCAGTTTTCGGCCCAGAAACACCGACTAAAGCCAGGGAACATGCAGAAATTCAACACGCATCCACACACATTCAGATACATCGATATTAGGATTACTTTTAGTTTTAGATCTGAATCTAGATTAGCTTTACATTGATAGTTTATGCTTTTGCTTTGGATTTTTGGATGCTGAAGAGTCATTACCTCCGTGATGACATTACTTTAGTTTGTTTCCTTATTCCTTTATTTTTATTAGTTGCTCATTGACCCTATTCAATTAAGTATGTTGCATTTTGAATTTATTAATATATAGAGTTACTTTTATTTTTAATTAATTTTAATTTTATATTTTACTCTATTTCATTTATTATGTCTTCTTATAATTTTATGAATATTAATTCCATGTCAATGGAGTAGATTTTCTACTTGACATGGGGGTTGATTAAGAGGAGACACTTGAGTTGGAATACTCAAGTGCTTAGTTAATTTGAAAGGACTAGGACCTGCGGATAAGAATCAATCCAATCACTTGACTTTCCTTTACTCAGTAAGGGTTAACTAAGTGAAAACAACAACCGCTTTACATTACACTTGAGAAGATTCCAACAAGGATAGAACTTCCGATTAATCAATTCCCCAGTCAAGGCTTTTTACATTAATAATAAATCTTAGTTTTATTGCTTCAATTTACAATTATTTTAATTACTCATTATCCAATTCAAACCTTCTGGAAAATTTCTAATTAATAATTAGCACTCTTTCCTGCAACTCGTTGGGAGCCGACCTGAGACTCATACTCCCAGTATTTTTATTTCTAAAATTTGTGACAACCCCTTTTAAATTGAGAAGGTGGATCTTAGCTGGTTGAGAGCTGTACTTGCAACGCAATTCGTTTATTAATTTCTTAACTGGTCAGTTTCTGCCACGCATCAGTAAGAATGGCTTCATCGACATGAGCTGGAGTACGACTCGCATGTGGATTTGGTTGAGAAATAGGTTCAATGTTTTCATTGGTTCCTTTCTAATGGATTTGCTTTGATAGAAGGAGGAAAAAGAGTGATGTGGTTGACATTGATTCTTTCAGGAGAAGCTTTATCATCGACGATTTGAACTTTTGAAGATATTTCTTGAGCTTTGGAATCTTCATCCTTGTTGGGTTGATCAACTTCATTTTCACCTTGAAAGTAGTGTGATAAGACATGTCCATTAGACAATGAGGAAGGTGATTTCTCTTTGATTGGGGATTTATTCTTTGTCGATGGTACCTTCGGATTTGAGGTTGTTTCTTTGGAAGATTTTTTGTCCTGCATTGGTGAGTGATAAATGTTGAAAATAAATTTATAATGTTATAATTTAAGTAGAATAAAATAAAGTTGTCAATATACCTCAAATTCTCGAGTTGGTGAACTTGAAGAGTATATCGAATCTGTAACAATGCTGCTTAAGCTCGAAGTACTTGAAGAAATTATCAAGTTATCAGATTTGTTTGAAGAAGTTCCTTGTATAAGGAAGTGTTTAAAATAAATATGTACTAAAGAAAAAATTGTACGAGGAAAAATAGAAAGTATGTGAATCATAAGTGATACCTTGTTAGCTTGTTTGATCGATGGTAAGACTTATGTACCCTCTTTTTTCTGATGTTGTGGGTTTTCATTTTTTCTTTTGAGAACCTTGGTAGTTGAGATATCGAGAGGGTACGTCGATGACTTGATAAGCCCTTTGAAAATATTTTTCAACATTCGATTGTAGCAAGAGTAGTAGTCTCCCCATTAGTCGACAAACAACTTTGCCACATAACTACTGCAAACGAAGGAGTGAGAATAATAGTGCTTTCGAAGTTTTTCATTGTGATTGAGGCATTTAACAATTTCTTTTTTATTTTTGAAATTGATTTGACATAAGGGAGGAGTCTTGTTCGAGAACAGTGCAAAAATGGCATGGGAGAAACCCATTTGTCTGGCCACATAATAAGGAGCATGGAGTGTTACTCGAAATTGGTCTCTTTTGTATTGAGGAATTCCTGTCGAAAATTCTTGAATCGAAAGGAAATGGGACCACATTTCATCATTTATATACTATGCTTTATCGTCATTATCCTTTCGAACCATTGGTTTTCGAAACTAGGTCGGGCCACACTTTTGATCAAGAAATCTAGCAAAGTTCAAATTTCCATTTTGAAAATGTTTACTCAAGTAAAATTTCAAAAAGACTTCCCAGAAGAGTTCAGTAGTAGAGTGAGAATAAATAAAATTTTGCTACAATGTGACCAATCGAAGGCCTTCAGTACTTGGTTTGTCATAAGGAGGGATTCCACTTTTGTGCTTCATATGCTTTTCGAAGGCAACATTGAGCCAAAGTGGTCCACCAGCATTAACAGAAATTTTAGTGTGCAAAAGTTGTCGACCATTTGGCCTAATTCATCATACAAGTTTTCTAAAAGGAAGCTGGCGAAGTTGAATTTTTCCTTCTCATGAATCAGAGAAGCAAGGGAAATATATAGTCTCTCCATCAGAAGATTATGGTATTTAACCAATAGTATAAGAAAGTCACATGTTCATCATCTGTGACTGATGTTCCAGGGTCCCCCATATTTTGTCGAATAAATACACCGTAAGAGCTTTTTTCGACAATATTGTACTTGTGGTCTGGCTTCATGTCAAAAGTTGTTGAAGGCTCGATTGCTGATAATCCCGTGATTACTGACACTTCAAATAATATTGGCCCAACCATCCCACATGGTAAGTAGAAATTGTTCGTAGTTTTGCTCCAAAAATACAAAGCAGCCCCAATCATCCAACTGTGTGTTGATGGTTGAAATTCGGACAGCTTTAGAAGTTCATAGATTCCTTGAAGTTGCCAATATTTTTTCTTATTAGGCTCTAGTCTTTTGAGCCAAGCTAAAAAGTTTGCATTTTTAAAGGAGATTTTCGGGTTGTTTCGAAAAGGACGGGTGTGATCGACAAAAAGGGCAATAAAGAGATCTTATTTGATTAACCAGTCTTGGTTTTCACTGCTAGAAAAGTAATGGAAAACTTTCTTGGCTTGTTCAGGAGAATTCAAGGGGGAAAGAAAACAATGGAGTTCGTTCTCGACTGAAAAAGGAAATAGAGTTTTCTTGCCATTTGAGGTGTCTTTTGGGTTTTCAATGATGGTATCTCCATTAGTGGAGAGGATTTTCAGGCTTGCATGTTGGAAAGGTTTTGTGGTTTCTTTTAGTCCATCGCGATTTTCAATTTGTTTACCTTTTGCTTTTGCCAGCGGTGGAATTGTTGAAGGAGTAGCTTCCATGTTTTTACACAAGTCTGAAAAAGAGAAAACTAAACGATAAGTTTAATGGGTTTTTTTCTATAATAAAATAAAAATTTATTATTTCTCCAAACATGATTTTTGGACTTTAATTTTCCAAATACGATTTTTTCTTTTTTGCATTTGGGCAAGTTCGCCGGACCCCGACGATCTCTATAAAAATTGGCAAGTTCGTCTAACCTTATCCCTGGCGAACTCCACTCAAATTTTTTAAAACACGCATTTTTAATCTACATCATCGTCTAGAAAACAGTATATAAATCTACAAACAGTATATAGGAGTATACAAAAATATACGGACAACAAGCATGACTTCTTCAAGGATTTTTTAATTATAAATTAAAAAAAATAAGTCATATTTAACAATTGTTATCGTCTCTAAAAATACACAGATACACCGAAATAAGTTAATATTTAACAAGAATTTTTTTAATTATAAATTAAAAAAAATAACTATTTTCCAAAAATAATCCACTTCAAATATATCAGATTGGAAAGTTAACAATGGTAACCATTATCATCGTTTCCAGAGTACATGAGAGTACACAAGAGTACACAGAAATAAATCGTATTTTATTTTTGGGAAATAGTTTTTTTTTTAATTTATAATTAAAAAAATTCTTGTTAAATATGACTTATTTCGGTGTACCTGTGTATTTTTAGAGACGATAACAATGGTTGCCATTGTTAAATATGGCTTTTTTTTAATTTATAATTAAAAAAATCCTTGAAAAAGCCATGCTTGTTATCCGTGTATTTTTGTGTACTCCTATATACTGTTTGTAGATATATATAGGGATAAGTACGATTTTGGTCCCTAACGTTGAGGGCCAGAATCGAAATCGTCCCTCTTGTAATTTTCGAATTAAAATCGTCATTAAAGTTTTTTTTCGTATTAAAATCGTCCTTTTTATTTTTTTGGACAAAAATTCCCTCACCACTACCAACATAATTACTTCCTCCACCACCACCACCACCAACACCACAACCTCCACCAACACCAACATACACCACCACCAGCACCACCAATACCACCACCAACGCCGCCGCCGTCCCCCTCCCCCTCCTTTCCTCCCCTTCCCAGCACCCCCACCCCCACCCCGCGTCACCTCCCTCCCTGTTTTCCCTTCCCCCCCACCCCGCGGTCACCCCCCCTCTCCGTCTCCCCTTCCCAGCACCGCCACCCCCACCTCGCGTCACCCCCTCCCCGTCTTCCCTTCCCAGCACCCCCACCCCCACCCCGCGTCACCCCCCTTCCCCGTTTTCCCTTCCCCCCACCCCGCGGTCACCCCCTCTCCTCCGTCTCCCCTTCCCAGCACCGCCACCCCCACCCCGCGTCACCCCCCCTCCCCGTCTTCCCTTCCCAGCATCCCCACCCCTTCCCCCCACCCCGCGTCACCCCCTCCCCGTCTTCCCTTCCCAGCACCCCCACCCCCACCCCGCGTCACCCCCCTCCCCGCCTCCCCTTTCCCCCACCCCAAACAGAAACAGAAACAGAGAAACAGAAACTCAAGTAACAAATTAACAAATTCAAAATAGAGAAACACAAAGCCAAATTAGAAATTCAAAGCACAAAGAAGAGATCTGGACAGAAGAGAGGCAACGGCGGGACGGCGAGACTGCGGCAGCGGGACGGCGGCTTCCCTTCCCCCTTCATCGTCATCATCATCAGAGTTCTGGAGGAGGCGGCGGCGACGACGAGGTCACGGCGGCGACTACGGAGGCTCCCCGGCGCCGTCCCCCTTTCCCCTTCCCCTCTTCCCTTCCCCTCCCCTCCCCCTTCGTATACCCTTTTCTTCTTCCACCCCCAACGCGTTTTTACGCGCTTTTTTTTTTTATTTTATAATTTTTATTATTAAAATAGGAATAGGGGTAGTTTAGGAATAAAACAAAAAATTTTATTAAAAAGGACAATTTTAATACGAAAAAAAACTTTAATGACGATTTTAATTCGAAAATTACAAGAGGGACGATTTCGATTCTAGCCCTCAACGTTAGGGACCAAAATCGTACTTATCCCATATATATACTATTTTCTAGACGATGATAAGGATTAAAAACGTGGGTTTAAAAAAATTTGAGTGGAGTTCGCCGGGGGTAAGGCGAACTTGTCAATTTTTATAGAATTCGCCGGGGTCCGGCGAATTTGCCCAAATGCCAAAAAAATCGTATTTGAAGAATTAAAGTCTAAAAATCATGTTTGGAAAAATAATAATTTTTTTATTTTATTATAGAAAAAAATTCTAAATTTAATAGTAGTAGAAATCATGCGTTAATGTAAAAAAATAAAAAAAAACAAACGCTTAAAAAGAAAGGAGAAAATGTTGCTTAATTTCTGAAAATAAGAAATTGAAATAAAAATGAGTTGTTGTAATTAGAAAAGAAGAGGGATATACTAGTAAATGAAGGAGAAACATGAAGATGGTAGTCTGAGAAGCACGACAATAGTAACAATGGAGTCAAGAGATGGAGAGAGTAATTTTGGAAGATGAACAAATTTAAAGGAAATTGTAGATTTTTGAAAAAGGGAGTCTCTTTTGGTAAATTTATAGTTCTCAAGAACTGAAATGCAATTAATTAGTGGTGTGCGTAATGCATGCATCGTGCTCATTAAAACGGTTGTGAAGTATAAAAATGGACTTTCCTTTTCTTTTATTATTATTATTATTATTATTATTATTATTATTATTATTATTATTATTATTATTATTATTAGTTAAAATTTGTTTAGGATGAATTATTTTCATTTTTCGTGGAAATATTGATAGCGAGAATTTGTTGTTGATCTAGATTTTCACAAAATAGAATTCGTCGTTAAAAGTATAGTCTAGACCAACAATTAATTCCCAATCAAATGTTTAAATTCAAATTAAATAACCGAGATCAAGAGTACTTCAACCTCGGATCGTTCTCCCTAGGACGCAATTGAAAGTGTTTCTCTTTCGGTTGTAGAGGCAAAAAGGGGTTTTACAATCAAAGAACGAAAGATTAAAAGAACCAAGAAATGAAATAACTAAGCAATGAGCAAAATTGTGAGTCTAAAACTAGTGAAAATGCTATAAATGCAAAAAGAGTCTTGACTTGGGAATGAGAGTCTAAGAATCCTATCATTGCCATAACCACAACTATGGCAATTATCATGAGTCAATCTCGCCTAGTTAACCCCAACCATCGAGGAGTAAGTCAAGCAAGCATAATTGACCTTAATCCATAAGTCCTAGCTAACTTACCAAACTAGTTGATAAAAGGCTAGCGTCAATGGAAACAAGAGTCAACTAACTACCCAAGAATTACCACTAAATGTCGAACATTATGACTCTAGTATCCTAGGAACTCAAACCATAAGCCAAGGTGAAAAAATCTACTCAAAACTTAAAGTTGGCATTTTCCAAACACCTTGTGTGCATAAAAGTAAAACATGAGAAATTGTAAAGGAGAATGGAAAACTATAACCAACTATCAACAAAACCAATCATAAACAAGCAATCAAACATAAAAAAGCATGAAACATAAAATTCATTGATCAAAACTTCAAGAAACACAAAATTGCAAATATGAACAAGTAACTTGAACCAAAAGGAAAAGAAAGTAAAGACAATGTAATTAAAGAGGAAATTGAGAGTACTTACAATTAAAGAAGCAAAATTCAAAAGAAAAGCTTGCTATAAAATGCTACAATAGAGATGGAAATTAAACCCTAGGAGAGCTCTCTACTCTACACTACTCCTACTCCTAATACTATATGAAAACTATGGAAAATAAAATCTAAATCCTCATGCCTTCATATGTGTTGATTCCCCCCTTATATAGCACTTCAATTCAGCAATTCAGCCTTCTAAATTGGCCAAAAGCACTCAGAAAACACACAGCACGCGTTTCATTAACAAAAATCACGTGCAGGGACTTGTGCGGATGCACAGGTGTGTGCGTCCGCACACTTGGCTGTTTTGGCTCCTGTGCGTACGCACAGGTACTTGTGCGCACGCACGCGTGCAAATTTTCTCTTGTGCGTACGCACGCTGGCTTGTGCACATGCACACTTGGCTGAATCGGTCTTGTGCATACGCACGCACACCTTGCTGTGTGTGCTTTTCCTTGTTTTCTTCACATTTTCTCCCTTGTACATGCTTTCTTCCACTTTTGGCTATCCATTCTTGCCTCCAAGGCCTGAAATCACTCAGCAAATATGTCATGGCATCAAATGGAATAAGAGTGAAATTAAATTGCTCATTTCAAGCACAAAATTACATGTTTTCACATTTAGGATCAAATTGGGGACAAAACACAAAAGTATGCTATTTTGGTGCTTAAGTGTGAGTTCATGTGCTAGAATCCATCTAAATTGAGTCAAAATATACCATCAAATATGGACTCATCAATTCCCCCACACTTAAAAAATAGCATGTCCTCATGCTAAATCAACAAGGAAAACAATCAAGAGGGGTTCAACTTATTAAATGCAACTATCTATATGCATGCAAGTATATTATATACTATCTATATTTATATATCTATCTATGTATCCTATTGGTTTGGTGAAAACAGACAATAAAATTCCAAGCAAGAGTAATAACATATAGGGCTAAGCAAAGAATTAACTCAATGCAAACAAAATCTATTGAATTGATTTAACTCATAAAAAAGAAGCAACTTGCAAGAATGCATGATAAGAGATGTGGAAACATAGCATTGAGTGATCGAACCCTCACTAGGTGTGTATGCACTCTAATCACTCGGTGTCTAAGGGTTAATCACTCAAGTCTCCTCCTAATCATGCTTTCAAGGTTTTGCTTTTTATCTAACAATCAACAAGTATTTGATGCATGTATGCAAGTATCATGAGGTCTTTTAGAATGTTGTAATGGGGTTGGGGTAAGGGTAAGATGAATATATGGCTAAGTGGACTAAAAGATTGAATCTTTGATTAGCTTAAGTATCAAACTCAACCTATATCAATCAAATCACAACAATGCATCCTTGCCACCCATTACTTCTTTTCACACACACATTCATGCCTTAGTTTCTATTCAAAACACATATGCATTTCTTATTTATTTTTTTTCTTTCTTTGGGATAGCTTTTATCCCATCTTATTACTATATTTTTTTCTTTCATTTCATTTTTTTCTATTTCTTTTTCTTTTTTTTTCTTTTCCTATGACAAATGCATATGGTTAAAACAAATTGATACATGAATGTGTACCTATTTTTCCAAATTTTTCAATAAGTACCCAAAACAAAATTTTTCTCTACCAATGCTTCCCAAAATTTCTCCCACACTTAAATGACACACACACCTCAATCTAAGCTAATCAAAGATGCAATTCAAGGTTATTCATAGTTTTCCGCTTAGGATTGTGATGTGCTAACAGTTAGAATAAAGGGGATTAAAAAGCTCAAAAGGGGTTAACAAGGGTAGATGCAAGGGTAAGGCTATATGGGTGAGTGAGTTTAATTCAAAGATGGCCTCAATCATATGCTAAATTCAATCACAACATCAAACATTGGAAATAAAGAATCAAACAAAACCAAGATCATAATCATAGAAGAGATGTATCACACAATGAACAAAATTAGTGGTTAAAATGTGTAACCACTCAATATAGCCCAAAAACTCACAAGGTAATTGTTCTTTACTCTTCTATGTTCCAAAAAGAAATCATTCAAGCAAGTTTGAAAACAGTTTTCTCAATCAATTCAATAGAATGCCCTTGAAATAGAATTCTTGAAAATCTTTGTTGTTTTTCACTAAAACTTATTTCCTATATGTATGTATGTTGTGATGGATGCACAATTTTGTTTTTAAAATTTTCTAGTTCTTTTCCTAATTTTCAACATTGCAAAAAAATTAACATGAACAATTAGGATCAAAATAAACTAGGTGCTATACTATTCACGTCATCCAATCACAACCTCTATCTATGAACTATATAGCATGCAAAAATGCATAATACAATAGCTATGGATGAGCTAAAATGTATATATATATATATATATATATATATATATATATATATATATATATATATATATATATACTAAAAGAAAATGCGATGCAACAGTCAAAAACACTACAAATATCTACAAGAAACATAATAAAAAGAAACAAAAATAAAGTACAAAGTGTTCGGAAAAGAGAATTTACACCACAAAATGATGAATTCTCCCTCACACTTAAGCATTGCACAGTCCTCCGTGCACGAACATAATCCGGGGAGAATGTCTCTCAAGAGCTCCACCTTCATTTGGCGGATGCGGGGGCTCGGGTTGTGGAAATTTCTAAGTCTAACGTATGCTCGGCATCTCCATCCTCGGTTTCCTTCTCCTCTCCTGACTCCTTGCCTTCATGTCTCATCCTCGAAAAGAATGAATAAAGCATAATTAGAATTCATAGGCAAGTAGCACAAAAAGGTAAAGGAGATAGCAATTAAGCATCCAATTGAGGAAGTTGCATTGTAGTGTGGAATACACACAACGGCCGGTTAAAGTGGCATCCACACAATCAAAAAGTAAGAATGAGTTCCTCAATTAAATGGCCTAAGATGCAACTAAGAGATGAACATCAATTAAAACACAAGCAAGCTTAGGCAATTGCAACAAGAGTGAATTGAATGTGAAAATTATTGGATAATGAAGTTGTGCAAGTGAAAGCGCAAGATTAATATAAAATGGTACAACCAACAATAACCAATGCAATGATGAAGAGTACTACATATTCATCCTTAAGAATATGGCAATAATCACATGGGAAGGTGCTTGCTACAAAAAGTGACAAGTCTTGATAAGAATCAAGTCAAGTCAACTCAAACAAATGCAAAGCATTAACAAGGAGCAAATACCTTGTGATGTGATTATATTGACTTAAAAACCATGATGAACAACCAATTTCATTCAATTCACTAAATTCAATATGTACTTGTTAAAAATTGCACCAAATAAGAGACAAAAAGTCAAGTTTTAAATCAACTTCGTGCTAGTAACTCAAGACAATGATCAAGTACATGATTGAAATTTCAATCCAAAATAACATTATAATCATTTAAAAAAGCACAATTCTTAATTAGAATGCCAAATAAGGATATAGTCTAATACATATGGTCATGACAGCATATGAATTAAACAAAAAGTTTATTTAGCCATTTAAACAAACACATGGTATGCGGTGCACATATTCCTCAATTCAAACCAAAATTGAAGCATCAACAACCCATAAGTCAAAATTGAACACTTACAATGCACCAACAGACAAAGCAGTAAGCAAAATTTAAACTAAATAACCGAAGTTAAATAAAGAAAATAGAAATTAAGCAAGCAAATAAACATAACAAAGAAGAATAAAACAAGAAAATTGAAGAGGTGAAGAATAGAAAAGAAAGGGATAGGCAACAGTGGCACTTGTGTTAGCCACTACGAGGCTCATGGCGACGGAGTTTCGCCGGAGAAGAGAAGAAAGAAAGAAGAAAAAGAAGGAAGAAAGAAGAAATACAAGAAAGAAAGAAAATAAGAAGAGAGAAAGAAATAGAGGAGAGAGAAAAGACCTGTGCGGACGCACAAGGTCGTGTGCGGACGCACGGAAGGAAGAAAGGGGGGTATGCGCGCGCACAGAGGCATGCGGGCGCTGCGAGCAGAAGATGTATCGCAACCTGTGCGGACGCATAAGCTGTGTGCGCTCGCACAAAAGAGGAAAGAAGGCTGGGTTCACACGCGCAGCCTGTGCGTGCGCTGCGGCCAAGGGGATCGCTGCCAGCTGTGCGGCACACAGAACTATGCGCTCGCACAAGAGGATTTTTTTTTGAAAAGGTAAAAATGTCCATGTGTGCGTACGCACAGAGAGTCGTGCGCATGCACAGAATGAAAGTGTGGTGGGTGCGCGTGCATAGAGGGTGCGAGTGCTGCGAACAGAACGTGCTACAACGTGTGTGCGTACGCACACAGCTGTATGCTCGCATAGGTAGTGAAAAACAGGAGAAGTGTGCGTACGTACGAGACTGTGCGCACACACA
Source organism: Arachis hypogaea (assembly GCF_003086295.3). Classification (NCBI taxonomy): domain Eukaryota; kingdom Viridiplantae; phylum Streptophyta; class Magnoliopsida; order Fabales; family Fabaceae; genus Arachis; species Arachis hypogaea. Next base: position 118,205,697 of record NC_092055.1, on the reverse strand, counting down.
GAACTCTATTTCTGCAACATTTTTAAAGCCTCTAAGGCACCAACCATGATATCAATCAAAGTTTTTCAAGCCCAAAACACATCATTCATTAAAAACACATGATCAAACATAAAATTCAAATAAATTCAACCTAAAATGCAATCAAACTAAGCTAATTAAAGAGACAAAATTTAATAAACAAAACTAAAAGAAAGAAGGGTTGAAAGGATATTACCATGGTGGGGTGTCTCCCACCTAGCATTTTGGGGTGTCTCCCACCTAGCATTTTCTCCAAGGGGAAAGCTTAGTTTAGGGTAATATCCTTTCAATCATTTAGGGGGTTGACCAAGGTGGACAAAAAATTATTGATGATGCAATCCACTTCTTGATCAAACTCTCTCAATTCTCTATTTACCTCTTACGGTTCACTAGTTCTACCTTCCTCATCTTTTTGCGACTCTTGTTCTAGCTCTTCCCCTTCTCCCCCTTGAGGCTCCATGTTCTTCTCCTCACTACACTCCTTCATTGCTCCTCCACATTCCTCAAGGGAAATGTCTTGATTGCTTGAGTGGAGCAAGGTCAAGCGGTGCACCGCTTTGGCTATGGTGTCCATGAACTCCCCTTGCTTCCTTCGGAACCCTTCTTGCTCTTGGAAGAATGCTTGAAGGTCTTGTTCTTTTTGGGGTAAGGGTTGGAAAACTTCACATTGAGGTGGAAGAGAAGGTTCAAAAGTTGGGAGGAAGGTTGTACAAGTGGGAGGTGTGTCATGTGGGTGGGGATATTGAGGTGGTGTATACGGTGGTAGTGGTGATGGTTCATAATGTTGGTAGCAAGATGTATAGACATTTTGATTCCATGGAGGTGGAGGGTGTGGTACTTGAAAATTTAGTGGTTGAGGATTGTGTATGGGGTATCCTTCATATCCTTGGGTTTGATGTTCATATAGGAGAGAGTGTGGCTCATTGTAGTATGAGGGAGGTGTTTGCCATGAGTGTTGCTCATACACAATTGATTCCTCCCTTAATTGATTCTCTCACTCCATGAAGCCATCCCAACTTTAATTCTTCAAACCTTACAAAAATACTCACAACCAAGCTCCAAGCAACAAGGGTGATATCTCATAAAAAAAGTAAGAAATAAAAGCAAAAGACATTATCAAACAAGAAAACCAAACACCCAAATATTAACAAAAACAACCAAATAACCAAAGAGTAAGATATTTACACTATCAACATATTTACAACAACCAAAAGTTAGCACTCAATTGCATCCCCGGCAACGGCGCCAAATTTGATAGCGAGAATTTGTTGTTGATCTAGATTTTCACAAAATAGAATTCTGTCGTTGAAAGTATAGTCTAAACCAACAATTAATTCCCAATCAAATGTTTAAATTCAAATTAAATAACCGAGATCAAGAATACTTCAACCTCGGGTCGTTCTCCCTAGGATGCAATTGAAAGTATTTTCCTTTCGGTTGTAGAGGCAAAAGGGGGTTTTGCAATCAAAGAACGAAAGATTAAAAGAACCAAGAAATGAAATAACTAAGCAATGAGCAAAATTGTGAGTTAATGCAAGTAAAGAGAAAACAAGATCAAAACTAGTAAAAATGCTATAAATGCAAAAAGAGCTTTGACTTGGGAATGAGAGTCTAAGAATCCTATCATTGCCATAACCACAACTATGACAATTATCATGAGTCAATCTCGCCTAGTTAACCCCAACCATCGAGGAGTAAGTCAAGCAAGCATAATTGACCTTAATCCATAAGTCCTAGCTAACTTACCAAACTAGTTAATAAAAGGCTAGCGTCAATGGAAACAAGAGTCAACTAACTACCCAAGAATTACCACTAAATGTCAGACATTATGACTCTAGTATCCTAGGAACTCAAACCACAAGCCAAGGTGAGAAAATCTACTCAAAACTTAAAATTAGCATTTTCACAAACACCTTGTGTGCATAAAAGTAAAACATGGAAAATTGTAAAGAAAAATAGAAAACTATAACAAACTATCAACAAAACCAATCATAAACAAGCAATCAAACATAAAGAAAGCATGAAACATAAAATTCATTGATCAAAACTTCAAGAAACACAAATTGCAAATATGAACAAGTAACTTGAACCAAAAGGAAATGAAAGTAAAGACAATGTAATTAAAGAGGAAATTGAGAGTACTTACAATTAAAGAAGTAAAATCCAAAAGAAAAGTTTGCTATAAAATGCTACAATGGAGATGGAAATTAAACACTAGGAGAGCTCTCTACTCTACACTACTCCTACTCCTAATACTATATGAAAACTATGAAAAATAAAATCTAAATCCTCATGCCTTCATACGTGTTGATTCCCCCCTTATATAGCACTTCAATTAAGCAATTCAGCCTTCCAAATGGGCCAAAAGCCCTCAGAAAACGCACAGCACGCGTTTCATTAACAAAAATCACGTGCAGGGACCTGTGCGGACGCACAGGTGTGTGCGTCCGCACACTTGGCTGTTTTGGCTCCTGTGCTACGCCCAGGTACTTGTGCGCAGGCACGCATGCAAATTTCTTCTTGTGCATACGCACGCTGGCTTGTGCGCACGCACACTTGGCTGAATCGGTCTTGTGCGTACGCACGCTTGCTTGTGCGCACGCACACCTTGCTGTGTGTGCTTTTCCTTGTTTTCTTCATGTTTTCTCCCTTGTAGATGCTTTCTTCCACTTTTGGCTATCCATTCTTGCCTCCAAGGCCTGAAATCACTCAGCAAACATGTCATGACATCAAATCGAATAAGAGTGGAATTAAATTGCTCATTTCAAGCACAAAATTACATGTTTTCACATTTAGGATCAAATTGGGGATAAAACACAAAAGTATGCTATTTTGGTGCTTAAGTGTGAGTTCATGTGCTAGAATCCATCTAAATTGAGTCAAAATATACCATCAAATATGGACTCATCAAATATCAATGAAAATAATAATCTTAGGGGACAATTTATTGGTCGAATATTTTTTCAACCGACTAAATCGATTAAATGGTAGACTTGAGGAGAGGTGCATCGATAATAAGGGCTTTGATTTAGTCGAAGCGGTCAAAGGACAAAGACAATATATTGAAGGATCGAAATCGAGGACAAGTTATGTGAAAGTGGCAGTTACTTGGGTCTGCATTTGGCGAGAACAGTTACTTCCTGATTGTTTAGAAGTGACATTTGGCAGCGTAGGATTGGTCAAATCAAACTAACCTATAAATAAACAAGACTTGGAAGGAACAAGAGTTAGAATTCTATTTCAGAAAATACTCTCGCAAACATTCTGGGTCTGCCAATAGCTTTTCTTTCTGTGTGATTCCTTTCATGTCTTTACATTTCTTTTAGAATTTCTTGTAATTTCCTTTTTTTGCAAATTTACTTTCTTTTAGCAAAGTCTCTTTTCTTTTTCTCTTTTAATGTTTCTGCCTTGTATTTGAATTCAAAGTCCTTTGATCATATCAAAAGACATTTTATTGATTATTTTAAAGACATTTAGTTTGCTTTCTTTATTCTTTCCGTTCTAAAATCTTTTTAAATTTTATTTTTTTTATTTCAAGTTCTTTCTTTCTCTCTTTGTCCAAAAGACAATTTTTGGTGCACAATTGAAAACTAATACTCATTAAAAGGAGTAGGTTTCGCTTCTAGATATTAGATATCAAACCATCCACAATTTGCTAAAAGTTTGGTATAACACATACATAATATTTTTATAATACATTCTAAATTTTAAAAAACAATTTTTGACTACATAAAGAAATTTTATTAAAAATATTGGAAAATATAAAATTTTTATTTCTAATATATTAAATAAATTAAATATTCAAACAACATTTATTATCATATTTTAAACAAACGGAACAACCGGAGTCTTTAAAATATTTCTTTTTAACTAAACTCCTTAATAAATTGTTGATATTATTTTCTGATAATTGTAGTGGCTAGATATATGAAGGTCGCCGGTTCACGGACACACACGGTTGAAGAAAACTAATAGCGGAGAGTGCTGACTGCTGACCCAATTCTAATAGGCGCTTCGAATCTAGATCTGAATTTCTCCCCAACGAAACTCGACTTATTCATATTTCTCGAATCTCCTTATTAAATAGCACATGTACAATTTAAGCCTTCGCATTTTCAATTTAATGAATTGTTTCTTGGCCCAATACTATACTAATACAAGATAAATATAAAAGAGTGAAGCTCTTGCTATTAAGGATGACAAACGGGGAAGTCCGTCCCGCTTCGCCAAAAGCCCACCATTTGGCGGGCTGATTCGCTCCCTCCGCCTAACGGCAAGTTGACAGGCTAAGTCTGTCAAATCTTTTTTTATAAACCATTAAATATTAAATAATATATATAATTTCACAGTCATTTCAATAAATTTATCATTTCTAAATTCACAAACATTAAAATTTTTATAATTATAAATATATAATAAACATAATCATAAACCAAATTTTTTAAAATAAAATAATAAAATCAACTTTGTCTAAAACAAAACAAATATTATCCAAAACATCTCCAAATTTATAATCAATCAAACATTAAACATAATCCAAAATATAACTTAAAACATCTTAAATTATAATTGTTAAAATTGGACCAAACTGACAAATTCAATTGAAAAACCAATAAACCAAACCTTATACCGATCTGAATTAGTATTCTAACCATTTAAAAAAATAAAACAGTCAAAACCGATTCAAACCAATTAAACCGACACGAACCAATCCAATCATTAGTCATCAGCGTGGGGGTTGAGAAGATATAGCAAGAGGTGTGAGAAAATATATCCTAACTAATATATAATTAAATAATTATATAAATATATCCAAACTTTAAAATTATTCTTTGAATATAATTTATAAATTGTTATTCTTAATATCCAATTAAAAAATTATTATGATAGTACGAACTAATTTTATGTCTATCTATATATTAGTTATTTTAGAATTCAAAACTTAATTATTCTTAAAATATTAATAAAAATATTTATTTTAAATTTTATATTTAAATTTTTAAATATTTTATATTTTTTATTTATATATTATTGATTTTATCAATTAGACCAATAATTTATCAATTAAACTACTGAACCAATAAATCAATAAACCAATAATTTGACCAATTCAATCACCAATTTGATTTTAATAACTGTCTTCAATTATCATCTTCTTTTTATAGATCAATAATATCACAGAAATTTGTAGAAAAAACGGCCCTGACCAAAAAAATTTGACCTGCCGTAAAAGCCCGCCCCACCACGGCAAAACCGACGGATTAGACGGTGTGGTGGCGGGCTTTTTAAAGTTTAGCGGTCCCAAATCTCCAACCCAACCCGCCTTTTGGCACCCCTACCTGCTAGAAAACAAGGGCCTACGTCGCCTATTGAATTTTGATGACCAAGAAGTCTGTGAAGCTCCTCACCATGAGTTAATACAGCTAAACAATATCCAGACCAAAAAAGAAAATACACTAAAACAGTATCAAATTATTCTACTCTTGATCCATCAAAACAGGGAAAATTTTTCCTCTCCTTCCTTTCTCAAGAAAGAAACCAAGCAGCAACTATGACGGGGAGTTACATACCATATATTTCAAAGAATGAATCACTCATGATCCAAAGGAACAACCTCCTCCTTGACATCAATAACTTCTTCGATTTCAACTTCCTTTGCCTCATACTCCTCCTCTTCGTCACTTGCTTCTCCGTCCCGGAGCTTCTGTCTCTCCAACTTCTCTTCCTCATGCTGCTTCTTCCACTCATTTACCCATCTCTCCCATTCATCTTTCAAGGCCTTCCTCTTTTCTCTTTCTTGCTCGCTCAACAGCATGGACACGTCTTGGTCCTCCGCCTCGTACTTCTTGCTGTACTTCTTCAGGTTCTTAGCAATCTCCTCCTCTTTCTCTGGGCTCAGCAGAGTTGGTGGCCTTGGCCTCCACAAGTACTGCCATAACGAGAGCACATCATTGCTCAGTATTGCACAATAGTCTCAGTAGACATAATGAACTAATTCAACAATCTAATATGACAGTGTCTTTTATATTTTAGCCCTGACAATTATGTATTTATATATTTTAAGAACAACCATGCATTATCTCACTAGATGGGTTGACTACATGGATTAAATAACGTCATTAAACCCTATTATGTATCATGTCTACCGTGACATCGTTCACACAGAGATCCTACTTGATCACTTCATACAGTCTTTTTTGTCTTCTTCAACATCTACCCGATGGTCTATCTTTACATCTAATCCACCCTTCTCATTATGTTCTACCAGCCTTCTCCCATGTCCAAACCACATAAGATGAGATTCCACCTCATGTATTTTATGAAGCAACATATTAAAAAGAAAAAAACAAATATAAATACAGTGGACCACGGAAAAGTTTCATGTACTTCCTAAATAAAAATCAATGTACTTCATTTTTGTGAGTGAATTAATATAAGCACTTAAATTGCTGTGCACCATGGTTGCATTGGATTTGCATTTTATTCATGACGTTTTATAAACACAAGACAGACACCTTGAAGACAACACAAGGAATCAATACCTGGAAGAAATGATCCTTCAGAATACGATAAAGAAGTTTGCCATGGAAAGACCATATGTTGAACCCATTTTCCATTTCATGAACTGAAGTTACAGAGGTTGCAACATACCTGCAGAAGTACATGTTAGTAGATGAAACAGGACAATACATTGCAGATGTTTGAACTCTATATTTTTACACTTCATGCTATTACCTCCCAGTAGGATCCCATTCAATGTCTGTTGCCATAAAATGCTCAGCAGTTGCCATGGTTTCCAGTTCATCCACATTATAAAATTCAAGCTGTCCATTCAGACCTTTCAATCCAGCAAGTATTATGAATCGACCAGCGGGTGACCAGAAAAGGGCATTAGCTTGCTTTCCCTTGAGAGTAGTAAGCTTTGAAACACGACCTGTATTTTGAGCAGTCTTCATCGAGTAAAAACTGATGTCAGGCCTTGGGTGATCACCGTGAATAACAGCGAACCTATGGCCCTTTGGCTCCCAGGCAAATGCAATAATCTTATCATTCTTATTTTCAAGCTCCAACACTTCAATGGGTATATCTCGCTCTTTTATGCGGAAAAGCTCAAAGCCTGTGTAAGTGCTTTTCTTGGTTTTTGTGTAACGATCAACCTTAACAGCTAGATACTCTCCATTGCTTTGCCAATACATCTTGCAATCACTGACACTGAAAAGATTCTTCTGCCTGAGTTCCTCTTTACTGGGGATCTGAACCAGACTCACCTACAAAATGAATGCAACAAAGGATATCAAATAACAGTGCTTCATACACCCAAAGAAGCTTTCCATGCATGCATAAAAAGGAAAATCAGCAAAATGAACTTACCCTAGCTGGCTGGTTCCCACCACCCAATTCAGGAACAAAAAGTGCAAGGATGGGATCAGTTGGTGACCAGCTGAAATCCATCACACTTTCAACCTTTAACGATTTCTTGTCAACAAGAGAGAATGTATCTGTCTCGTACACAGAGATCATATTTTTCCCTAGTCTTGCAAAGTACTTGTCGTCCTTTCCTCCACCCCATCTAAAAGAAATATTATCATTCCAATAAGTTAATGATAACAATAGTAATTATTACTACTATCACCATCACAAGCCAAGCCAGGAAAACAAATAATTACCTGAAAATGGGCCATGACACTCCTGCAACACCTCCAGCACCTCCAATGGCAAAATCATCAGCACTTCCCTTAAAATCTCTCATGACTTTTCCAGTTCTCACATCAAATATATTTATCACAACCCTCTAGAAAGTTAATTGGATTAGTAAGACAATGCCATAGAATCTGTAAGAATAAAATAGATACTAAAACAAGGAAATTCTTACATTTGCATCTCGAGGATTGCTTGGCTCATGGCTACTATAGGTTACCAAATACTTCTCACCGGGTGAAAAATCAATAAGTTTAACCTGCAGTTGGTACCTTCATTGCCTAAGTAACAAGAACATAGCTCATAAAACAATATTGCATGGATAAGGGCCAAAATTTACCTGGGGATGAGCATATCGCATGAGACGATTGAATGTTGTGGCACCTCCCCAAACTGCTGCTCCTTGCCTATGTATGGTTGCTAGGTATGTACCCATTGGGGACCATTGCACAAAACTCTCAGTCCAGAACTGCACATGAAAGATACATTAAACGACAGACAATCTTAAAAGCAAAGATAATTTAAAGAAGCGATGAAGCATGCAAAAACTTTGACTACGACATCATATTATCATATTAATGAAATAAAGGTCCCGAAAACTACTCACTGCACGCTTATAAACTGGATCAGGCTTCAAATGTCTTGCATCATTCCACAACACCTCAGTATCTGAACCAGCACGAATCACAAACTGGTCTCGGGCTTTTGAGTCAGTCAGCCAATGTTGAAGATTTTCCTGCAACAGATCAGATAGCAAGGCTTGTAAAAGGAGAGGAATTTATTTATCGGAGATTTATAATTGAAGATTGAAGAGTACTGTTAGTAATGCATGGTACAATCTAAACCACAGAGCATAACATAGCTATGCATATGATATGAGAGTTTAGTGTAAGGACAATGATGGAAAAAATGTAATGCAAGATAAAGGAATAAAGGCACTAGTATCCTTATTTGTACACAATCTACACCTACAAGGGAAAATATTCTTAATATAACACTTAAACAACCAAGCAATAAATAACATATAGCAAAGTAAAAAATACAAAATTTCTAGTTAGTAGTTGGGTTTAGCATATATTTTTAGCTTCAAATATCAAATAAATTCAAGGGGATTAAATGGAAAAAAAAATTAATCGTACAGAATATCACAAGAATCTCCATACTTTTCAAAACTTCTTGAAGGGAAAAGAAACGACAGATCACAATTACTCTACTTGCTATATCACACACATAAAGGGCATAGAGAATGATCAAATTATTACCCCAGGAGTGTATGGACTAGTTTCAGGTGGAGCCCACTCATCTGGAACTTTCATGAATCTATCAAAGTCATCAAACATATTCACAGAAAATATGTGTGCACGATCCAACTTATATCCATGGGTCTTCTCTTTAGCAAGCTCAGCTTCCTAGCATGACAACCAAATCAATAAAACATAATTATTGGTTAATAATAATAACATAATTACAGATATAAAATAAAATTTCCTTAAAGATGAATAAAACTCCAACCTGTTCTTCCGTTATTAATTTTCCAAACAAGAGTGAAAGTAACTTTGTTACAAACCATCTCTTTACTTTTCCATTAATTGGGGGAATAACAACTTAACAGGTATTAAACATGCAAAATATATTATTACTAATTACTTATTCAACAAGAGTATATGTTTAGCAGATAATAACCTGAGGTGTGTTATACTCAATGAAGCAATAACCCAAAGTTTTTTCAGTTTGTGGATCAACGGGCATCCAGAGTCCATCCTCCTTGATGAGACCAATCTGGCTATAGATTTTTCTGATTACACCCTCAAGCTTCTCAAACTTCTCCCTTGGAACAACGGGTAGATTGTCCACCACTATAATGTTCCCAAACCCAGTATCAAACTCGAGATTTTCCTCTTGGTAAACATCGTCATCATCACTGTCATTATCAAAAATCAACATTTATTGAAATCCGCCCCAAATATATTCTCACGCAACAATAAATATCAAACAAATCCTTCAAACCCTAATTATAGATGCCCAAGAACAAGGGGCAGTAAAATTAAAAGATGGACAACTATCCAAGATAAATTTCTTCGGTGGAGTTATGAAAAGGTAAAAAGTTGGTACCTTTGGATGCCGAGGTCGTCATCAGGAGGGAGGCGAATAGAGTCGAGATCAATGGCGGAGAGATCTACACCAAGACGTGAGGCGGTGGCCTCAATCTCTCTCATCACGGCGACATCCGCCATAATTGGTTGCTCCTCCAAGAAACAGTAACAGCAGAAAATAGGGTAAGCTGCGGGACTGAGGGAGAAGCCGAGACTCTAGAGAGGTTTAGGTCTGGGCGGTGGAACAATAAAACGTAAGGACGCAAAAATGAATGAGATTGGTACAGAACACAATATTTTATTGGGTTTTTTCTTCTACAATTTTATTCGGCCCGGCCCAAATGCTCGCTAAATATAATTAAAATAAACTATACCGGACCAAGTTTAATTAGACTCTACCCGATTTATTTAACTCAACTCTAAACTAATTTAAAATAAATTATATCAAACCGGGTTAATTCGATGTAATATAAAATTAATATACATAAATTTATAAATTTTATATAAAAAATTAAATTTAATAAATATTATATTATATTTATATTAAAATAAATATACTACACCATATAATATAAAACATATTAACTGAAATATAAAATATAATATTCTGTTATTACTTTTACTTTAAAATATATATTTTTATAAAATGCAACTTGTTATTCAAATGATAACACAAATCCGATTAAATATGATAACACCTAATAAAAATGATAAGTTCGAATCTGACAAAATATACTTCGAGTTGACACTTGAACGACTACTCCAAAACTAAAGCTTATATTCGTAAGCGCAAATTCATAAATAACTCCAAAATATGGGTAAGCTTTAAATCTTAAAAATGAACACTAATGGCAAACGAAATTCTTTAATTTCTTACTTCAGAGTTCAGAGGCACCATGGACAACTTTATGTTTGTGTTAAATAGTTAGAATTTAATTAGTGTTCAAACACAATTAGCATAATAAGTATCTTGCATTATCGAATTTAACTAGAGAGTTAATTTTTTCCGCTAATATCAACCAATTTTTTAAAATTATCTTTTTTATTTTAAATTTTAAAACCTAAATCCTAATTTTAAACCTTATCTTTTTTTTTTTGTCCTCAACCTTTTTTTCATACAAAATCGTCTCTAAGATTTAACTTGATTTTAAAATCGTCCTTACTTTAGGTTGCGTTTGATTTATGTGCAGTTTGAGACATAGACATAAATACATAGACATTGAGAGAGAAAACAAACCCTAGTACGAGAGAGTACATGAGAGTACGTGAAATGGAGAGTGGGGAGAGCAGGGGAGTCTTCGAGGGTGGCACATAGCGAGGCAGCCGGCCATGTCGGCGGAAGCAATAAGGGAGAGAGCGGAGGGGGCATGCATCAGGTGAAAAGGAGGGGATTAAAGGAGATGGTAACAAGACTCAAAGTCAGCGTATATCGTTCAGAGATAAAGTTGTTGTTGGTGCCTCAGCAAGGAGAGCTTTAGAGGTTGCTGATTCTCTTGATGGGGATAAGATGGCTACCGTAGTTGGTAAGCAAGGTGATTTGGAGATACCAACTGTGACGTTCACTGAGGAAGTAAAAGAGATATTGGCAGAGCCCGACAAAGATGCCATCGTGATCAAAGTTCTTGGAAAAAATTTTAGCTATACAGCGATCACGCACAGGCTTAAAGGCGTATGGAGAACCAAAGGAGGATATGAGGTACTAGATGTTGGTTTTGGCTATTTCTTAGTCAAATTTGATCTCTTGGAGGGTAGAGAGAAAGTTCTCCTTGGAGGACCGTGGATGATTACTGGAAGCTATGTTGCGATTAAACCTTGGAGTTCTTCATTCAGACCTTGTGAAAACACTTTTGGGTCTACCATGGTTTGGATAAGAATCACAGGTTTAAACATTAACTATTATCAAGAGAGAGCCATGAAAATGATTGCGTCATCTGTTGGCAAACCGATCCACATCGACTTAGCCACCAAGTCTGCAAAGAGGGGAAAGTATGCAAGAGCATGTGTGCAAATTAACTTGGGACTTCCAGTTATAAAAAAAATTCAAGTTGATGGTCATATGTATGACATAGAATATGAGCACTTGAATTTAATTTGTGAAAAATGTTGCTGCTTTGGGCATGTCACAAGAGAATGTGTGAAAGAGAACAACAATGGCATTGGGAAGGAAAGCACGGTGAAGGAGAAAAATTTGCCGTCACTTTTTCCTGTAGATAACAATAAGAAAACGGTGGAAGGTAGTCAAATCCCAGTAAAAAATTAAAATTTATCTTTTGAATTTGGAATTAATGCCAAATCAATTCCAATTATGGAGAAGCATGGTGCAGCAGATCTTGTGCATGATAATTTGCAAGACTCACGTATGGAAAGGGATACTCGTGCAAAAGAGAGTGAATGGGTTACAGTTAGTAGAAAAGGCAAGGAAAAAGTGGGTAAAGGCCACAATGTGGTGCCAAAAAAAGCCAATGTAGCAATATGCTCCAATTTGGTGAGTAAAAAATTTTTTTTGGGTCTAATAACATGCATGTTGGATCCTCATCAAATGCAAAGGTGAAGTCCTTATCAAATGTAAAGGTGGGGCCTAAGGAAAAGAAAGATCCTCCATCCACGCTTGGTTCTTTGGGAACAACTCAGGTGGCTTTCAAGGATCAGAGTACTCCCTTTTTTAAAGCAGGACACAAAAGGCAGCGTCCTATTTCGCTTCAAAACTCACCTACTGAAGCATTGTCAATGGATTCTCGAGTACAAAAAGAGTTTGATAAAGTTAGTGCAACAACAAACTTGGAGACCCAACCTCAACAGAAGAATGATGGTTCTGCGGTGCAAGTCCACAAAGAGACACTTGGAGACAGGGGTCCATCAATGTGAGGTAGAATGATTAAACATTCCAATTATTTAATTTATTTTTTATGGATTGTGACCATTTAAATATTATTAATTGGAATGTTAGGGGGCGTCAAATAAGATGTCTCGGGTGCACTGTAAGGAGTTGGTACGAAAATTTCAACCAACTTTTTTTTATTTTGGTGGAAACTCATATTGGGTTTGAAACTATGAAAGAATTTTGGGGGAGATTAGGCTATTATCCTGTAGGGATTGTAGATGCTGTTGGACACAAGGGAGGAATTTGGTTCCTCTCTGCTAATTTAAAATTTTCTTGTAAAATTCTTTGGGCTATGAATCAATGTGTAACTTTGGAAATTGATGGTGGTGGGCGAAGATGGATCTGCAGTGCGATTTATGGCAGCCCTCAAGCCACTAATAGAGTAGAATTATGGAGTCATCTGCTTGATATTGGTTTGTGCATTCAGGACCCATGGGTGGTGGTTGGGGATTTTAATGATATTTTGAGTGTTCATGAGGTGAAGGGGGGTAATTTCTATTCAAATCGCAGTAGTATCTTTGCAAGTACTCTAAATTCTTGTGGTCTTTTTGATCTAACAACCTTTGGAAGACGGTTTACTTGGTTCCGTAAAATTCAAGGAAACAAAGAAATTGCAAAGAGATTGGATAGAGCTTGCTGTACTACAGAATGGCGCCTTCTTTTTCCAGAAGCTTTTGTTGAAGTTCTCAGTCGTTCCCACTATGATCATTGTCCCCTACTTATCCGATGTCAATGAGTTCCTATCAAGAAAGGAAACCGGCCTTTTAGATTCCAAGCGGCATGGGCAACGCATCCTGATTACAAGGCCATTGTTCAGAAATCTTGGGATAGTACAGACTTTGGCATCCATAGGAAGTTGCTGGGGGTCCAAGAAGCTTCGTTGGAATTCAACTCTACAGTCTTCGGCAATATTTTTATTAAAAAGAGGGAATTGGAGGGTTATTTGAATCGTATTCAACGGAAAATGGAAGCTGACGATGATCCGATTCTGAAGCACAAAGAGGAAGAATTGAGAGCTGAGTATAATATAGTTTTGGCCCAGGAAGAATTGCTTTGGTACCAGAAGTCAAAAGATCAATGGGTTCGGTATGGTGATAGAAATACTAGCTTTTTCCATATGCAAACCATCCCTAGAAGAAAATCTAACAAGGTTCATGGGTTGTTAGTCAGTGATGGGTCTTGGTCTGATGATCCGAAAGTTTTGCAAAGGGAGGTTGTTCATTTCTTCAAAAATATTTTTTGTTCTACTGAGCCTGTTGAGGTTAATTGCATGGGAGAAATTCCTATGCCATCTCTTAGCCAGGATGCTTGTGATAATTTTTCTAAACCAGTAACAATGTTGGAGGTTAAAGAAGCTATGGATAATATGAGCTCATTCAAAGCTCCTGGGCCGGATGGTTTTCAAGTTTTTTTTTCAAGGAATATTGGGATGTGGTGGGTCATGAGGTATGGCGTACTGTTCAGAAAGCATTCTTAGGGGAGACGTTAAGCCATTCTTTGTTGGAAACTTTGATTGTTCTTATCCCTAAGTGCGACCCTCCAACTAGATTGAAGGATTTTCGGCCAATAAGCCTTTGTAATGTAATTTATAAGCTAGTGACTAAAGTGCTGGTTAATAGATTACGACCATTTTTGGATGAGATTGTTAGCCCAACTCAGGGAGGGTTTATTCATGGTAGAGGAGCACCTGATAATATTATTGTCGCCCAAGAAGTTCTTCACTTTCTTAAGCGGACAAAGTCTAGAAAAGGAGCTATGGCTTTTAAGATTGATTTAGAAAAGGCTTATGATAGAGTTGATTGAAATTTTCTTGAGCACACTCTTGAATCTTTTGGCTTTCCTTCTCTAATTATTCGGCTTGTAATGAATTGTGTTCAGGCCTCAAATCTTTCCATCCTTTGGAATGGGAATAGATTGGACAGCTTCCAACCTCGCAGAGGGCTCAGGCAAGGAGATCCAATTTCTCCGTATTTATTTATTTTGTGCATGGAGAGATTGGCGTGCTTCATTTCCAAACAAGTTGACGAGGGTATTTGGGATGGTGTGGCTGTTTCTAGAGGGAGACCTAGAGTTTCTCACTTGATGTTTGCAGATGACCTCCTCCTTTTTTGTAAAGCGAAGAAAAGTCAAGTTCAAAATGTTGTGTACACCTTGGAGTTGTTCTGTAAAGTTTCAGGTATGAAGGTTAACATTGAAAAATCTAAAGCTATTTGTTCTAGAAATATCTCTAATAGAAGGAAGGAAATGTTGTCTGGTGTTTCTCATATTCCTTTTACTAGTGACCTAGGCAAATACTTGGGGTGAACCCTAATCATCCTCGAGCTGCTAGATCTATTTTTTCAGACTCTTTAGAGAAGATCAAGAATAGGCTGGCTAGTTGGAAAGGTCGTCTCCTTAACAGAGCAGGCAGGCTTTGCTTAATTAAATCTGTTGCTTCTTCTCTTCCTATTTATCAGATGCAAGTGACTCTTTTTCCTACTTCGGTTTGTCAAAAGATTGATTCTGTGCTTAGACAATTCTTGTGGAAGGAAAAAGTGGGGGAGCGTTGCTTAAATTTGGTCAAGTGGAGCAAAGTTGTCACTCCAAGAAAATATGGAGGCTTGGGAATTAGAGATACTCAATGCGTAAATTTTGCTTTACTCGGAAAGCTTGTTTGGCAATTATTGCATAATAAAGATAAGCTTTGGGTAAGAATTATGTTGGCAAAATATTTATCTGGGAGTTCTTGCTTTTCACCCAAATTTTCTAATAATGTTTCAAGCACTTGGCGAGCGATTTATAAGACAATAGAAAAGCTTCGTGATGGTTTTGATTGGTGTACAGGCAGGATGTCTCAATCCTTTTGGTATCATGCTTGGCGACCATGTGGAACGCTAGCTCCTTTGGTTCCTTTTGTGCACATTTCTGATTCTCACTTGAAGTTAGAAGATGTATGGCACCTTGGGCATTGGCGGTGGGATATTCTTTGCACAATGATTCCGGAAGAAGTTAAACTTGATTTGATGCTCTTTGATCCTATCAAGCAGGCAGGAGATAAAACAGGTTGGTTTTGGACAAACTCAAATACTCTCACCTACTCGACTAAAAGCGGGTATGAATGGCTATTGAAGAAGAAATTTGGCTGGAATGATAATGAAAATTGGCTTTGGCTTTGGCGCTTGAGAATACCGGAGAAGATAAAGTGTCTGCTCTGGCTTTGCCTCAACAACGGAGTTCCCACAGCTGGTTACCGGTTTCAAAGAGGTATTTCTACTTCTGATTTTTGTCAGAGATGTTATCTTGCTCTAGAGGATATTAACCACTGCTTTAGGACTTGCCAAAAAGCTCGTCAGATTTGGATTAGCTTAAATTTGGGAATGATCGCTGAGGACTCTAATTTGGATTTTGTGTCTTGGATTCGTTCTAACCTCAACAAAAATGAGTTTCACTTTGCAGCGGCCTTTTGGTGGATTTGGAGGGATAGGAACAATGACATCTTCCACCAAGATGATCCATGGAGTAAGGAGAAAATTGTTCACTTAGTTAAACATGCTGCTCGAGATTTCTCTAATGTTGTTATCAACAAAAAACATATTATTCCTTCTTCTTTGAAATATAACTGGGAACCACCTCCAATGAATGTCTGTAAAGTGAACTGCGATGCAAGCGTTTTTGAAAATGAGCAATTAGCTGTCTTTGGATGTATTATTAGAGACAGCATGGGAATTTGGATAAAAGGTTGTTCTGCCAGTATACCTCTTTCTAGTGTTCTCTGTTGTGAGCTTCATGCTATTTGGAGAGGGTTTGTTATGGCTTGGGATTGCGAGTGCAAAGAGGTCATATGTGAAACTGATAATCTTGATGCGTTTCTTCTTGTTTCGGGAGGCACAACCAGCATGATTAGGAATGACTCTGATCTGCTTGACAAAATCAAAGAGATGCTCCAGCGCAATTGGACAGCTACTTTAGTGCTCATCCAGCGAACAGCAAACAGAGCGGCTAATTTAATGGCTAAGACTGCTGTTTTAAACAAGCAGGTGTATCTAGAGTGGTTACTGCCTCCTAATAATTTAGACATTATTATTAGAGAGGAGTACTACTCTTTTTCTTAGGTCTTTTTTCTTTGTGTTATGTTCAGTCACCAAAAAAAAAATACATAGACATTGAAGACATAGACATAGTGATACACGTATTTTTTTAATTTGTTTGATAAGTAAGCACAAGACACAACAATAAATTAACTCTTTATAAAATGTCAATATTATCCTTACCACAAAATATCACTACCACTATCACCATTTTTTCTCTGCTACTGATTAAACAACCACCTCCACTTTTCTACTACCATTAACAACTCTTGAACTAATAAAAGAAATTAATCAAATAAAATAACCTAAAATATTTAACAAATGGTCCTAACCAGCCTCCAATAAAATACAATTTGTTTTTAAAAAAGCAAAAAACATTCCATCAACAAACAATCTTAACCATTTGCCTCCAACAACACCAAGGTCTATCTTCCATCTTCAGTTTAAAGATCTACCAGCAAAGTCAGTAGCCATTGTTGTAACCTTGATTTCAAAAATGATGAAACTCTTGAATAAGAGAGAGAAATACGGAAACAAATTGAGAAAAAGAGAAGAAGAATGGCAGATCTGGAAGTTAACGACATTAAAGACGATTATAGATGCGATATAGAACAGTAACAATGGTGGATTTGGGCATAAACAAAGGTAAATACAACAAGAAGTAGAAGAGACAGAGGAATAAGTGAAGAAGAAGAAGAATAAAAAAAAGAGATTAGGGGAATAGACAAAAATGAAGAGGAGGAAGAGAAAAATATGTAGCTATTTTGGAAGAGAAATAGACTATGATGAAGAAAAAGAGAAAGATGGAGGTGAGGAGATGGAGGAGTTCAGGTTCACTGAAAAAGATGAAAGATGAAGTGGGAGGAGATGAAGTAGGAAGGAGGGTAGTGTTAAGAATTTTATAAAATTAGTAAGGGTGAAATTGTCCAAAAAAATTATATAATTTGTGTCCACCCTTAAAAATCTGTGTCTCACCATTTGGAAGAGACACAAAATACACGTATTCCATGTACTCTTGTGTATAACTGTGTCTCTCACTTTTTTGTGTCTCATACAACAAACACTGGACGTGTGACACCGTGTTCATGTCTCTGATGGACATGGACATCAACCAAACGGGCCGTTAAGGACCAAAATCGTACAGAGGTGGAGACAGAAGCAGAAGCAAAGGTGGATCGTGGACAACTTCTTCTTCTTTCCTTCTCCCTTCTCTTATTTTTCTTTTTTTATTTTATAATTTTTTTGTTATAAGTAATTTGGTTCCAAATTTTAATATTTAAGTAAAAATGACAGTTTTTAAGGACGATTTTATATGCAAAACAAGGTTGGGGACGAAAAAAATTTCCGGCCAATATTTTAGAAACCAAAATGTACTTAACCCAAAATAAAATTAAGAGAATAATTTTATAATAAAAAATTGACTACTATTAACTGATTAAAGTTGGCTTTCTGTTACAATTAGACTCAGAGCCAAACTATGGCTTTAAAGAAAAACAATAATTGTTTTTTATAGTGAGAGCATCAATTAAAAAACAAACTTGACTAGGCCCAAAGAGAGATTAATCCTTTTCTTCTAAGAAGACTATGGAGCATGGACAAGGGATATCCTTTAGCACAGAGAAGGTGCGTATGAATATTGACAGCCATGATAAATGTTAAAATGTTGTGATCTCCTCTTAATTTAGGCACTATTCTTCCTCTCAGAAATAACTCCAACATATTCAAACATTTTCCTTGTTCTATGGTTCTTGAGGTTTGAAAAGATTGACACACTAAAGATTTGGTAAATTGGTAGAATAGTTGACGCTAAGAGATAGTTTTTTGACGTCATTATGTTGATAGAAAAAAATTTATTTTAATAAAAAATATATATTTTTTAACATATTTAGTAAATTTTTAGTAGTAAAAGTAAAGAGGAATGCTAGGGGCTAGCAATTTTGGTGTTTTGTAACCATCAATTGGCTATCAATAGTGTTTTTAATGGTGTGAGATTACATCTAATGGTGGGAGATCACTCACTTTTGTTTTGATGGTTAAGTGCTGGCCAGAAAACACAAAAGTTGCTGGCCGCCTAGACTTTTCCAAAAATAAAAGTATTAAAAAAATAAAAAATATTTTTTTGTAGAAATTATTTTAATATAAAAATAAAGATAGTATTTTGGTTGAATATTGATATTTAAAATGTATTACATTATTGTGGATGTGTAAAAAAGGTGTCCAACACGTAGGATAGGCTAAAATGTTGATACATGTTTAATACACATCTTGCATGTTGCCAGAATGATGACACGTGTCCAACACGTAAGGGTAATTACACTAAATAATTCCATTTTCAACAAAAACACCAATATTTTTTCTATATAAAATAAAATTAGCCTCTTTTTTTGAGAAGCTACCGTTTACATATTTTTTAAAATATTTTTTTCTCAAAAAAAAATTTCACATAATAAATAAACAAAAATACTTTTATATTGTTATACCCAAACATATAATTGATAAATAAAAATATTTTTTTGCATAAAATATCCAAATATAAAATTATTTTTACTTTTTTTATAAAATATTTTCTTATAAACTCACCCAAACAAAGTCGTACTAAAGCTGCACAAGTACAATCTTGTAGAAAAGCTGTTTGTCTTTATGCATAGAGAACCATGTTTGTCTGTACAACCACTTTTCATTCCTTATGCATTAGTTGATGCACAAGTACGTCTAATTTCACCCTCATTCCCTGTTTTCACTCCAACACTTGTGAGCTTCAAGAAAGCTTGGCTCCAATTTACAAAGAAAAGTTCTTGATTGTTTGCAAAATCCTTCACCATTGTTCTTGTGCTGTTTTCATTCAGCAAAGCAGAATCTGACTGGAAAAGCCCTTTGTGCACCAAGAGATTCCGATAGTACTGGTTGTCAAAGACCATAGGTGTTTCAGGATCATTGTTCACTGTAGCAGATGCCATTGCACTTACTGGACACTGTTTCATTAGCTCAACAGCATAGTTACTGTCCAGAGTCTTGTCGATGAGCGTGAACCGTCCCTTCGTGTCTTCTTGGAATCGGCCTCTGAATGCGTTGCAATGAGCCACTCCGATGGTGTGAGCTCCTGCAAAGACTAGCCATCACTAATTAAGTATCTAATATGATGTTAAAAGAACACTCAGAAAGATCAAGATCAAGAACATGCACCTGAAAGAATGACAAGATCAAGAACAGACAATCCTTTAGATGTGAAAAGCTTAACCATCTCATCCATTGTAAAACTTGTGTCCACGATGTTCGGCCTGACATTCGAAGCAAGCGAAACCATCCCATCTCTTCTTCCTGTGGGAATTTGAACCATTGGTCCACCAGCCTATTCTCAAAAGCACTTCAATTAAATTAATTAACCACCTTATATTGATATGATGGTGAAGACTCGCATGCAGTTTTTTTTATATGAAATTAATGCTGAGAACGGTTAGATGATTTGATATATTTGACTAAATTACAACTTAATGATTTTCAGCTATCAATTTCACATGAAAACAACTGTATCTGAGTTTCCACCTAATATGATGCATGCATTATCGAAGAATATGAGCATGCAGTGTGAGGGAGAAACTTACAATTCCAACGGCATCTCTGGCTGCAAGAGCAATGATATCCGCACAAGAAACAGTTTCAGGGCAAAGCATCTCAAGGACTTTTTTTGCTGATTCTATAACTGAATATCCACCAACAGACCTATTTCCTGGATCAGTTTGCTCAGTATTGTTCCCAATTAGCATCAAAGATGCATCGCATCCCTGCATGTATTAATTACTTTTGAGTCATAATTGAATACAAAAACAACAAGAGTGACTTTATGTTATTTCCCTCAAAGTTGCATGCATCCTGTATAACCATCTCAGCTAATCAAATTTTGCATCACACAACAATGCATGCTTGTATCCATTTAATGTTTAATAAGGATACTGTTAAGATATAAAGCCGTTCGTTCATTTGTTTCTAACAGTTTAAGTTTTTCAATGAGAAGGTTCTTAAAACTATGAAACAAACTGAACTAAAAAAGAGAGGCAAACTTATGGTTTAGCATAGTATGTTTGGCTTGCATGGACAATGACTAACCTCCACAAAGCAATCATGGAAAACCAAGCGGAGGAGCTTTCCTGGAATGGAAGGATCATTGGAAGAGGAAGAGGTAACTATGTCCCTTATGATGAACTCAGCTGAAGGGCATGAAGCTGCATAGAAGTTGAAAGAGAGGCCATCTACAAAAGAAAAGACAAAAAGAGAAGAGACTGCAATGGAAAGAATCACTCTTCTAGTTTCCATGAAAACAAAGTGTTTAGTCTTTTTTGGGTGATTCTAAGTGCAGTGTTAGGAAGACCCTTTCACTTTGAATACAGATACTTGATAATTTATTGATGCACATTTATTCATTCATATACATATATCAAAAAAGAGGTGGCCAGCCAGGTATTTGTCCCCATACAAGCCCCCATTTAAAACTGCATTAATGCAGTTTGGTGAGTCAGTAGAAAAGTAGATGTGAGGGTTATTTATGTATGTCAATTACTGAACTTATTTCATGTCATCAAGGTCAAGGTCCTAAAGATGATTGAGGTAAATTCTTAAATTGCACACTTTTATAATAGGAAATAGTTACTGCTACATTTCATGGGGAAACTGCTTCTATAAAGGTCTTTCTATTTAGTTATGCACACTTTCAAATTAGGATATGATGTGAAGTTAAAATTAATACAGCAACCTATATAGTTAAAGAAGCATGTGATATCTCTGATCTTAGCCTTTACTAATGTTCTAGTATGTCAAGAATGTTACCACTGTTCAAGTTCGTTCTTAGGTTTTATGCAGAGTTTGTCGCAATGTATTTGTTTTGCACTTTAATTTGATAATATACATGTGTAGTTTCTGTGATGTGTTAAATTATTAATATGTTGCCTGGATAACATTTTGGTTTATAATAAGTTAAAAATAAGAAAGGCCACCGCAGACAGAAATAAGTGAAAATATTCTAATACATCCCTTTTCTAAACTTAAAGTGGAAAATGTTTACTATCTTCTTCAAATTATCGCATGAAGTATAACCTAAATGATATTTCAACTTGCAAATTTGAAAGTTGAAAATATTAGTCCCAAGGAACATAAAACATTTATGTTTTTTATCTTGGACCAGCAGCAAATATCAATTTACTTTTTTTAAAAGTTAAAAGTTAAATCACATAAAAGAAATCATGGCATACACATAAATCTTCCCAAATAGCGAATGAATGGTGATGTCTAGATACCGTTGAGAAGAACAGGGAACAGCATTAATAAATCCCTTGAAATGGAACAAATTTTCTCATTGAGTTGTTAAGTACAAGTATACAACACTATTTGTCAGATCCAGCTAGACTTTGCAGTACAAGGGGCAAAATCATGGGTGGGTCACCATTTTTTAATTGTTTGTTGGTGTGGCTTGGCAACCACAAGTCCACAACTGTAACTAAAGGCTTTGTTTTGGTTTGTTAATTATTTATGTACATAGAAACTCAAAAATAAATCTCCAGTCAATTGGTCTAAAATGCTAGTCAATTGCAAAATTGATTCAGCAGTTCAAAGTTCAGTTTCCACGTCTTGAACATTTGAGAGATCATCATCTTCCAAATCATCAATAGGAATGTCTTCACTGTCATAATCGACAGGGCCTAGATATGAATAAAAATAGTTTTATATAAGTGATTAACTCAAAAAGTTTTGAGACAAAAATATAATACCGTTGTAATGCTATTGAAGCAACTTTGGCAATGACATCAGCAATACCAATTAGAAGAGATAACTACTAAAAGCATGGCTTCCCATATGAGACGATGACAATTAAGAAAGGCTAAAGTTTACCTCTTCCAATGGAGCGAGAAGGATAAGGTGACAAGTCAGTTGATTCAGGATTCTTATCAAGGAGGTATGGAAGGTCAAGAAACTGTAAAAGAGATTCTGTTTGAGGATTCCGAGGACAACCTGCAGAAAGAATAAATGATATTAGGATATCATCTTTAACCAAAGATCAAGGTGAACTATAGTTAATTTGGAGTTTGCAATGGAAAACAAAGAAATACCAGCAAAAGAACCATGAAAATTGGATTGAGAAGGATCATAACACGGAGCAGTTTTAACAAATTCAAAAGGTTTGCACCCTCTCTGTTGTAACCTGCTTCTAACCCATTGGCGACAATCATCCATCTCAAGATTCACACCTCTGTCACCAATGCAAATAGAAATTTAGTTTTTTAAACTTTGGTAGGAGGGGAGGGGGGAACAGCAGGACAAATATGATTTTAAATGAGTACTCAAATTATATGCGTTATTTAAGGTTTCTATAATGCACACACCTGAAATCTGCACCCTTGGGTGTCAGCGGGAATATAGAGTTGAACCTCCTTGTTATGGCTAACCATTCTTCATCATACTGAATCTCATAAGGGCCTGCCTCTGATTCGATTTCCACTATCTAAACATGCAGGACATACCATGAGTTTGGTTACTAACATAAAACAGCCATTAGAGAGGATTAGCCTGCACTTAATACTTAAGCCTCTATAGTCTATACCTGCAAGAAGTCGCGCCGAGGAAGACATTTATCAAGTGCAAGGAATTTTGTCAGCGGACCTCCTTCCCCGTGCTGAACAAGAGCAGCAAACTTGCAATGTAAATGAGCAGAAAACCAATATTGTGGTTTCAGTTTACCTAGAAGTTGAGAAGCAGCTTTACTCCCAAGTCTTCCTTCCTCAATCTGGCAAAAATGAGAATATCATGCTGTCATAAACAATGTAATTAAAAAAAGAAAAGATAATGCATGCCATCAAAGATTATATGACTGCTCAAAAATGATTATGTATATGACAGCTTCATTTTTGCCTTGTATAAAAAGAAGTGAGGATAGTGTCCTGAATTTTAGGGCTTTTGAGTAGCAAGACAATGAGGTTTTAGCCAAAAGAATGAAAAAAAAAACCAAAGTCATCGACACCCAGCAAGAATTAGTCATAAATTAAATACATTGCTAAATAAGCTCCTCGATTAAAAGAACAATCAACTGCAAAATAACACCTCCTGCTTAAAAAAGGGCTTTCGCCGTACAAGCTCCCTCCAATCCCCACAATCAGTGATTCTCACGGGCCAATCATGAGAAAGAAAGATATCAATCGGTTCCTCAATTTGCATGAGTTTGTGAACATCGTATTCTCGAACATGATACACAGACCTGATGGTGCTCTGATCATAGGGAGGTCTCTCAAAGTGTCCTGCACAAAGAACAATATATAGTAATTACAACAGAAAATACTACACTCCCTACACACTAACCCTTAATGCAAGAGCCATTCAACAAATAGTTTGTTAAATGGTAGTAACAATACAAGTCTATAACTCATTCATAGCAAAGATACAAAAGCAGATTAACAACCTGATTTATAGTGGCGAGCATTATAAATTCCGGAAAGCCCACCAATTCGAACATTCCCAAACTTGATTACCCCAGCAACTCCCAAGAAATATATATTAGGTGCAGCCCATCCTCCATAATACCTAGTTACAATACACCACAACTTCAAAAGTTAGCAGTGCCCTAAATTCCTAAATCCTAAACCCTAAACTCCAAGAAAAGAAAATAACTCACATTTCCCACAAGTAATTGGAGGCTTCATGGTTGCCACCGATGAAGATGGTAGGATAAGGAGCAACCTCCAAGCCAGAATAGTACTTCCAGAAGGAATTCATGGATCGGAATTTCGGGGGAACGTTCATGCTTTTCAAATCTTGCTCATTCCTAACAGCCTAATCTTCACGAATTGCACAGTTAACTCATGAAAAGATTGAGAATTTGTGAAGTGATTGTGAAATGTGAAGTAGTAAGTACCTGGAAATCTCCGCAGCAGAGGAGGAGATCGATTTTGATGTTTTGGGTTTCCTCGAGATGCTTGAGGGTTTTGTAGACATTGTCGAGTTCGCCATGCATGCACCCTTCCACTGCTATCTTCATCCTCCTCCTTCTTCTTCTTCAAACAGTAGCAGCACTTTGGGTTTTATTGAAATCAAAACAAAACTCTAATCCCTGAAATGCGCTCGCTTATTTGATTATTAGTTTATTACCCTACCAATCAAATACTATAATTTTTCATGAATTAAATATATTTAAAAAAAAAACGCATTAAAATATCTATAACTAATTGCAGTAAAAAAATGTAAAGGCATGAAAGAATTGCTCCTTCCGGCTATACGTATGTATGTAAAGTTGTAAAGTGGGATTTTTTTTTAAATAAATAAAATAAATATATTAATTACCGAAATATATATTTACGAGTATTTTTACCAAAAAAGATCACATCACATATCGTTTACTGTGTAAACTTTCACTGAGAATAAATACAGCGTATATTTTATTTATAGTGTAAAAGATACGTATTAACTTAGTGTAAACGAGATACGTTAAGACAAATTTTCAGCGGCTATAAAAGGATTGTATCCTCTGCAAACATTTCACTACTTCTTTGCTATCTATTCCTTCCGAAAATAAGCCAAAATGCCCGGTAGTAGTGGTTTCTTGGTTGTCAGTGTGTATCCAATTGTCGTATGAGAAATAGTGATAATAAAGTAACATTTGAGTGTGAGAATCCTATTCTGTTGCATACCTGGCCAGTAAGCTCATTGGCGAAATTGAAAAGTCTGACATTGGGTAGCATCAGTGGGAGTGAGAGAAAAGAGATCGGAAGGGTAGGATATAGGTTGCTAGCACCGATGGAAAATGGAGTTTTTCGGTTCCGTCTGTTTTGACTCCATAGCGACGAACATGTGCGCCTAATGTTTGACAATTGTAACATTAACCACCATGCAGTCAATCTGTATTAATCATGTTAAGCGAAAAATGAAGAATAGTAAAACCAATTTAAACAGTTACCTCGCAACCATAGGGAACATGTGAATCTGTCGCTCAGGGGGACACCACTTAAGGAACCTCTGGTATATCCAAGAAATCAGCAGAGGAGTGCACCTGGCAATGTCTATGGTGGAGTGGTGGGCTGCTGAGCATAGGGAGTGGTATGTCCATGCTAGCACCACAGATCCCCATGACTGACTACTGCACCTCGCAAAGTCATCCAGTAGTGAAAGCCACCGGAGATGAACCTGATTATTGGACTTATCAGGTATTAGGTAACCTCCAATCATCAACAGTATGTAGCACCTCGTATAGTGTCAGAGGGTGGCTGAGTCATCAGTACTGGGAGGCATCTATTAGACACGATCTCGAAGCCATGTCAGATTCAGGGAGAAGGACTTCTTCCTCTGTGCTCCTTGCTGCTGGACTACAAGAGGCCTGGCACCGAGTAGCCTCTCAACCAACTCCCATGCCCTGGTACTGTACCACGTGTGAAAGTCACGAAAGCAACCACCGACGGGCTCTCCATTAGCGCGTAACCCGAGGTGGTATGCGATGTCCTGTAGGGTAATCGTGCACTCAACCCACAGCATGTGGAAGGTGTGGGTCTCTTAGCGTCAACGCTCAATGAATGCCGTGATCAAAGAGTTGTCAAATACAAAATTCCTGAGTGGCAATACATCACCGAATTCAGCCTCCCTCAGATATGGGACAATGGCGTCTGGTGGTGGGAGTGTGTGACTCATTCTCCTCGGAAGAAGTAGATGAGGCTCTGGTAAACAATAAGAATACCGAATCAGAAATTAATTTGGCTTATAAGTAAAATATTCAAGCAAACAAGTACAAACACTTAAATTATGAATTTATTTGCATAAAAAAGTTTACTTGAATAATATAAATGTTTACAAAAATAATTAACTTTAACGTTTGTGTAGTATAATACAAATGAAAATGTCTTCTAACATAACTAATGATTACACTAATAAATATCTATTTTAATTAATTTAAATAAAATTATTTAGAGAAATAGTGAATAATAAAATTCATTTTCCAACTCCTATATATGGTAAATTAAGTGAAAACATTTACTTACTAACCAACAAGAACGGATTTCGATTCAACCGGAGATTGCTAAAATGTATCACAATTTTGATAAGATAGGTTGAGGGACCCAAAGCGATGGATAATGTGGCGCGTGTAACTGAACATTTGACACGTTCTAAGATAAGGAACGAGTACCAAGAATCATCCGAGATGTGGTAACCATGGAAGGATTCACAATGAAAGTACAAATGGATTGTTATCAATTATGAAAGGGGTATCAAGGACTAGGATAGGAAGTAATGTTGTTAGGTGATTATGGGTCAGTTAACCCAAATCCATTCCGCCCATCGGAGCAAATTCATGTCTTATAAACTAAGTTAGTTTAAATGGCCCAAGGAGATGGACATTTCAAGCGATGAAGTCACCTTCAAGAAACTTTGAGTATGCGGAAGGACTACCCACACCTCTTTTTCAAATAACTGAATCTGAAATTTTGAGGACAAAATTCTTAATTAGGTGGGTAGGATGTAAACTCCGCAAAATTAGCGAATAATTGGTCAATAAATTAATTTTTAATAAAAGAGATTATAAATATAAATTTTATATTAAAATAGGATAGAACTAATTAAAACGAGAATTTTGACACTAATTTCAAAGAATTTGGCCCAAAATTGGACCAAACAGACTGAACCGATCGAACTGGACCTGTGGGCCCAACCAACTTATTATATATAATGAGCTGAAGCTCATTTCATTCCCATTTCAGCATGCAAAACACGCTGGGCAGCTAGCCAAAATGGGGAAGAACATGTTGAAATTTCCAAAACCCTTGATTTCATTCAAATTCACGTAACTTTTGATCCGAAACTCTGATCGCCGCACCGTTTGCGGCAACGCGACCGTAGCGTCGAGCTCTACAAGCCAAGTACATTGTAAGGTAAGAAAATCACATTTTTTTCGTTAATTTCCTCGGTTTCAGTTTCGAAATTCATGTGCAAAGAATGTTGAAAATTGTTAAATTTCGGTGTTCAGGATCAAATTAACTTGGTGGACTTTCTGAGTCTTGTCCCAATTTTCTGTTGATAAGGTGAGAATCCTAGAACTCTAGTTAATTCTCTAATTTTGTGTGTTGGATATTAAATTTGGATATGTATGTGTATGTGTGGTAATGTGAAGTTAGGTATATATATATTAATTGGAGCTTGATTTGTGGACACTTGAGACTTGATGGAGGTTGGGTGACGTTGCCTTGGTGATTCCGGACCTCTTGGGACTGTGTTCGGTGCATTAGAGGGTTGTCTCGGAAAATACGTGAAAATCGGCCAAGGTATGGTTTAGGTTTATCGTATTTAATATATAATGTTCTGTGAAAACTTAGGCTAGATGACCGTAGGATAGGAATGAATGTTTGAATATGTGAATGGCTTAGTGCTTTATTGATACCTCTTAAACAAGGTTGGGTTTTGGTTTGATGTGGATGTTGGTGTTGGAATTAATGATGATGAGCTAATGATGTTGCTAATGTATGATGATGAATATGAGTTTGAGGTGGTTGATTGATGAATCTTGTAGACTAGGTAATAAATGTTTGGTTTGAGGTTATGTATATATATGTGTATATAGGTTGATATATGATATTGTGGGGTTGAACTATGATAGTTATGAAAGGATTATTGTGGTAATGGTAATGTGATGTTGAGCTGATTTTGGTGCATGAAACATTAGGTTGAAACTGAATTTTAAGGAAAAGAGGTTTTGAAGCTTTTGTGATATTTGATTTTTGGCCGAACTTCGGCGACTCATAACTTGGCTTCCAGACTCCCAAATGGTTTCAAACTAGTTTTGTATAAAAATTGGGTCCGTGAAGTTTACGCCGTTTAAAGAATGGAGGAAAAATGTTTTAAGACGGAAAAGTTATGTGTGCCGAAAGTTCGGGGTTTAAAATAGCAAAGCTGCAGTTCAGACTAGGTAAAAATTTTTGGAAAATCGTGCATCCATGCGTACACGTGGCATGAGGGCTTATATGCGTACGCGTAACCAGGGGATGCGCACGTGTCCTGAGCTAAACGCCTACCCACGCATGCGCGTGGCCCACGCGTGCGTGTGGCCCTGTTTTCTGTAAAAACCAGATTTTGAATTTTTAAACCGAATTTTAAAATTCTAAATCTCTATTTTTATTCTTTTAACCCTAGATCTTACTAGTAAGCTTAGTAATTAGTTGAAATTAGGAATTTGAGGTAGCTTGGAGGTGAAGTAAAGAGTAAATATGATGAATCATATGAGAATGATGTGAAGGTATGAGAAGTTGATGATGACTTAACAATGATGAATGGTTGTGAAATGATTATGAATGACTGTGAATGATATGATGTTTGATGATTGAAATGAGATAGAATGAATAAGTGTATGTTTGAGATTAAATAAATGTATGTTTGAGATACTTGAGTAGTAGCAAGGATGGTGGTTCATCCCGCTTGCTCCAGGTTAATGTTTGAGAATTGATAATGATCATGCTTGATTTGAACAAAAGTATGTTTGTGATGCCTGTGTAGTAGCAAAGATGGTGGTTCGTCCCGCTTGCTCCAGGTTGAGCTTTTAAACACCCGTCTGGGTAGTAGTCGCAGTAGTAGTTATTCCACTGGCTCTGGGTTGAGCGGGTAGTAGCAAGGGGGTTATAGCTCAAGCCCACTTGCTCTGCGATGGGTGTTTCAGTCCATGGTTAGCTACCAGGACGTGTCGGGTTGGCTATATAACCGACGGATGATATCATCAACCATAGGACAGGCATGCATCATATGCATATTGTTTGAATTGCTTGCTTGTGCATTAATTGGGATTGCCTAAGTGATTATAATATGCTATTTGTGATATTTGCTATATGTATTACTTGTATCTTACCTGTGTTTGCCATTGTCTGTTTGTTTATCTTTGTAACTTCACCGGAGATGGAGGAACGGAGGGAAGGCAGAGAGATTTAGGGTATTAGTCAAGTTTTAATTGAATTTAAGGAATTGGTTAAGTTTAGAAAGCCTTAGAAAACTACCATGATTCATGGTTTCTATTTTAGTTATTTAAGTTTTATAATATGAGTGTCGGCGTTCTAGGATTGCCTCTGGCATTCCCAAGACCTTATATATTATATGTGTGGCACCTTTACCATACTGAGAACCTCCGGTTCTCACCCCATACTGTGTTGTGTTTTTCAGATGCAGGTCGAGAGGCTCCTCGCTAGGCGTCTGGACTTCCGCAGCGGAGTAGTTCCTGGGTTTATTTTGATATATAGCTTATGTATATACATACACTTAACTCTCTCCGATTGACTTGTTATTTTGTTCCTCTTAGAGGCTAGTGGAGAGTTAGGATTTTATTTATGTATTTTGGGCTTTGGGATATGTACATATGTATGTAAATATTCTTCGACCAATCTTGACTTCGCAGGTTGAGTTAGGAGCTTGTTATTATGTATCTTTTTGGCTCTCTACTCCTAGTTTCTGTTATATTATGTTCGTTGAGTTTCGGTTCCTTCGCACACAAGTAATCTTGTTTTTTGAGCGATGTGCTTTTTATTTTTGCGATTTTGTTTTACCCGTTTCTCAAGGCTCCTAGTTAAATATCTCTTTCACTATTATCATATATAAATTTTTACTTTTAGAGGTCGTAATACCTTACTATCTCAGTCTTATGACTAAAGCATAAGATTAAGTGTGGTAGGGTGTTACAGTTAATATCCTAAATTAATAAACATATGTTTAACAATAACATAGCATACTAGCATTGAAACCTAACATCATATCCGTGCATTTAAACAATTCCTAACCTTAGTTAATAACCTTAATTAATATATAAATCAATAATATCCATTTTAACTTGTACTTAACATCATATCCTAATATTTAAACCGATCCTAACATATACTGCGTACTACCTACGTAAAACTACCCTAATTAGAGCATTATATCTATGCTTTAACATAACCATAAAATAGAAAACAATACCAACCTCAAAGTCCTCTGTCCCTGCAATTCCAAGTCGCGTTGAGTTTGTTAATGTCTCCATCGTGGTCATCAGTATGCATCATATTCTTCGATTGACTCGAAAATATTATTAGAAAGGGTTAAAAGTGGAAGAAAAGACCAAAAAAAGGACGTCAAAGGGTCTAAATAAAGGTTGTGGACAATATATATATATATATATATATATATATATATATAGGCATCCACTCCTCTTATCTCGTTTATACTGTAAACGAAATAAGGCCGTTACACAACATGTGTATAAACGTGATATGACCACGTCTTCTCGTGCCTTATTTCGTTTACACTTGTTAACTTATTTCATTTATACTGTAAACAAGATAAGTGATATGATACTTTTCGATAAAAATGCTCGTAAATGCATATTTCAGTAATTAATATATTTATTTTATTTATTTAAAAAAATCCATGTAAACTATAAAGGTAATAAATATAAAAGTAACATTCCGGTAGATAAGTTATAAAAAAAAAGTAGATTATATTTTGTAGCATATTCAATAACCAAAGTCTGGATTTTTTTTAAAATAAATTAAAAAAATTCATTTACCAAAATATATAATTTGTAGCATTTTTATGAAAATTCATCTTATCTCTTATCTCGTTTTTAGTATAAACGAAATAAAAATGCAAGTATCTCGTTTACACTGTAAACGAGATAAGGCACGAAATGATTTGGTCGTATTACGTTTGTACACGTGGTTTGTGACGACCTTATCTCGTTTACAGTGTGTTGAGTTTAGCAAACAATCATAACATTTTTTATGATGACAAACATAATTATAAATGAGTTGATAGCCCAAAAGTGTTATGATTTATCATTTAGTGTTACAGGTCAAGTGTTAGTATGCAGCACAAAACAATGGAACCAAACACCTAAATCTTAGCTACTTAAACCAAGCTCTCATTCCAGCCCATTTTCTTTATGAAAAGAATAGCATCTAGCTGATGGTGGTGTTATAATGATTCAGGTATGGCATAAAGAAAAAAAAGAAGATCATTTTTTCATTAAGCACCAAAGAAAAAGAAAGGAAAAGTAAAATTCTGGTTGCTATGTTAAATCAAAATAGGAGCCGAAAGCACAATATTCAAGTCAAGCTATATCAGAAAAAAAAGGTAAAATATTTCTATAAACATCAAGTTAATTACTTGTTGATTTCACCTTTTTCCTCTACACAACTATTTCGGATAACATGAAGAAAGTGGGGGTTACTTTATTCTGCTATCAATGACTAATATTAAAACTTGGGGCCAAAGTACTAGATTAAGGGTTTGGATTTGAAAAATTTATTAAGGAAGTAAGTTGTTATTATTCATCTCTCCTCTGTTGTGCTTAACTTTGATATCTAATCCATGATTTTCTGGTTTGATGGAAGAAAAAGAAAGGGAGACTTCAGCTGGTTCAAGATTCAAGGAGCTGACTTTGAAAAGCAAATTCTAGTTGTAAAAATATAACTCAATACAAAAAGAAAAATCAACTTTAGTTTTGTTAAGGAGAGTGAACTAGAGTTTGAGTTTCATTGAGAGCTTCTCTACTATTCTTACTCAACGTTTTGGACAATGTTTTTACATCAAAAAAATATTCTGCCAAGATGGAGAGCTATATATGAGAGTGCTGAATCTGGTTCATCTTATAGCTTCAGAGTTGTTCTACATCATCTCCTTCATAGTTTATTATTGAATATTCTGTTTGTATGTTGTATCTTTTTTTTGTTTCTATTCAGTGATAAAGGTATTTAAGTGAGGCATTAAAGAAAAGCCATTGAAAAAAAAGATAAAGAGAGGTATTTGGAGAGAAAAGCCAAGATTTATGTCTTATCTCTTTTGATTGTATTTCTATTTTGTATCATGTACCTATGAGGTATCTCTTGCAAAGTTAGGTGAGTATTTAATGTGTTGAGAGTTTAGGGAGTGCACCTAGCCAAGTCAAGTTTAGATAAAAGCTTGGTTTATCCCTGATAGGATTAGGTTGAATTCTTGGAAATTGGTGTATGTAATACTTGAAAATATAGTAAAAATTCTACCACAGTTATGGTGGAGACTAGATGTAGGCTGCATTGCACAAGGTAGCTGAACTAGGATATATATGGCTGTGTCATCTTCTTCTTTTCTGCTCTGATTCTGTTTTCATGTGTTATGAGACAAAATAAAATTGTCTCTTGCATAATCAATCTCGCAGTCTGAACAGAAGCAATGTGTCATTTTCTGGTTTGAGAATTAATTAATCAAATTTAAAAGAAGGCCATAAATTCAACCCCATCTTCTCTAGGCCATCAAGAACATACATGCATTCTTATTTCGTTTACATTGTAAATGAGATAAGAGAGGATGCGGCCTATATATAGAATTCATTTTACAGCGACAATTGGATAGATATGTCATCCATTTCTTCACCTTTTCTCCAACTTCTACCTTTTCTAATTATATATCGAATTATTCGGCAATTATGGCGTGCGCAGATGCACATGATGCGGACATCAACCGACTAAACGCGGCATGGCACATCACTAGTGTAGCTGATTTCGAGGTTAGTGTTATTTTTTTATGTTTATGTTAGAGCATGTATGTGTAACCATACTTAGGGTACTTTTATAGAACTAGTATACGATATATGTTAGGTTGGTTTGAATGTATTGTTAGCAAGGGTTAACTGATAGTGTATGATTTTAGGTATTAGTGAAATTAATTTGTTAAGTAAATGTTAATTTTATTTTGTTTTTATTGAAATTAATTTGTTAAGTAGATGTTTATTAATTTAGTTATTAATGATTTAAGTAAATATATTTATTTTAATTAATTTATTAACTAGATGTTCATTAATTTAGTTATTAATTATTTGAGTAAATATTTTTATTTAAATTAATTTATTAAGTAGTAAATGTTTCTAGTTATTTGTTAAATTAATTTACTTATAAGTTAAATTAATTTGCTATATAAATGTTTATTGGGAGATTTTTTGCTTAACTTTGATAGCTTTATACCTTTATAAATGTCTTATTTAGGTTTTTATTTATCAAAGGCCTCGTCTGCTTTTTCTTAGGCGAGTGAGTCACACACTTGCACTACTGGATGCCATTGTCCCCTACTTGATGGAGGCTGACTTCGGCGACACATTGTCTCATAGGGACTTCGTGTTTGACAACTCCCTGATCACGGCATTCGTGTGGAACGCTAGTATCCTGAGATCCATACTTTCCACCTGCTATAGGGTGAGTGCACCATCATCCTGCAGGACGTTGCGTACCACCTTAGGCTATGCGCACATGGAGAGCCAGTGGGTGGGGTGCTTCTGTGATTTCCACACATGGTACGGGACCGAGAACTGGGAGTTGATAAAGCAGCTATTTGGTGCCAGGTCTCCTGCAATTCAGCAGTACGGTGCACAGAGGAAGGAGTCTTTCTCCCTCAAGCTGACATGGCTTCGGGAGCAACTCCGACAAATGCCCGATACCGCTAATCCAAACACCCTCCGACAGTACATGAGGTGTTACATACTGTTGATGATTGGAGATTACCTGATGACTGACAAGTTAAACAATTAGGTCCATCTCCGGTGGCTGCCATTGTTTGATGACTTTCAGAGGTGTCGTGCTCTATCTTAGGGTTCCGCGGTGCTTGCATGGACATACCACTCCCTATGCTCTACAGCACATCGAGCTACCACAGATTTTACTGGATGCACTCCATTGCTAGTCTCTTAGATATAACATAGATTTTTCCAATGGTGTCCACTTGAGCGACAGATTTATATGTACCCCATGGTTGCGAGGTAATTGTCACTTGTGATTTTCTTCTTCTTCATTTATGTAGTTCAATATGATTTTCGATAATTGAAGCATTGTTATTCTTGCAAATGTCCACAGGTTGATAGGTATAGCACAACAGAGTAGAGACCAGCACAAACAGAGAGTCTTTCGATGGCAATTGGGATACACACTTACAATCACATATCCACTACTATTAGACATTTTGGCTTATTTTTTGGAAGAAGACGGAATAGAAGTGAAATATTTGTGGAGAATACAATGGGTTGCACTTGCACATCCTTTTATAGCTGTAGAAAATTTGTTGTAACGTATCTCGTTTACAGTGTAAACGAAATAAGAATGCACGTAACTCGTTTATACTGTAAATGAAATATACATGTCTTTCTTTTCGTGTCTTATCTCATTTATAGTATAAACGAGATGCATGCATTCTTATTTCATTTACATTGTAAACGAGATAAGAGATAAGATGAATTTTTGTAAAAATGCTACAAATTATATATTTTAGTAAATAAAATATTTTTTATTTATTTAAAAAAATACACCAGAGTCTCGGAGCAAAGACCCCAAAAATTTACATGAGGTTGAATAAAGGGTACTTGATCACGCAAGAGAGACCAAGTGAATCCATAATAAAATATAGAGTATAGTGACAATTAGGTTCTTGAAGATTTTGACTTCGGACTAATTAGTCCCTAAAAAAAGTACCAATTTGGTCCTCTTGGATAGCAAACAGTAGACACATGATGTCCTTCTATCAATTTACCAGGATACATGCTTTCCTGATTCTCTTCTTTCATACTCTGTTTTGTTTTGATTTTAGAGATAAAACTGAAAACATCTCCCGCATAATCTGCTTCCACGAAAAAAGAGCAAAATAACTTTATATTTGAAATTAACTTGATTCAACCCCATTCTCAAATTCTAGTATTACCATTAATTGGAATCAAGAGCCCGGTCTTAAGGAGTCAAGCTTCACAGCTTGGAGTAAAAATCCATGGCCAACAACATGGGTACAAACATTATGGCATACACGTTTACTAAAGGTCAGTCTAACAATAGACCTCCCTACTTCAACAGTCGTAACTACTCATACTGGAAAGAGAAAATGGGAATCTTTGTCCAAACAATTGACTACAACATATGGAAGATTATTGTCAATGGACCTAATATTCCAACAAAATAAAATGTTGATGGAGATATGGTGCCAAAGAAAGACAATGAGTGGATAGAGGAAGAGAAGAAAAATGTTGAGTTTTGAGTAAAAAACTCATTCGATCCGACTCACTAATTTTACTTGCAATGTCGTTTGGATTGGATAATTTTTTTTTAAAAAAATCTTATCTGATTCGATTCGATCCAATTTCAAGTGGTTTGGATTGGATTGGATTTGTAGTTTTGTAAATTAAAAAAATTATATATATAACAAGTCTCAACATCAAATTTTAAATAACCAACAATGACATAATAAGTGTCAACAATATCTTGAAAAACTAATAATAAAATAACAATAAAAATAAAATTATAGCTTAATTAAAATAAATAAATAAATTACATTTTGAACATAAAATATTTATTAAATAATAATAATGCATGAATAATATAAAAATATATAATAAATTGAACATATTATAGCACATTGTGCGGTTTGGATGAGATTGGATCGGTTTTGAGAAGTAGATCCAAAATCCGATCCGATCCATGCAATTTGTAAAAAATAGAATCCAATCGAATCCAAATTAGTGCAATTTTAATCAGTTTTCGGTTTGGATTGAATTGGATGAGCAGTTTAATTTGGATCGATTTAGATTTGAACACTTCTAGTATTATCAGTTTTGAGGAGTACAAAAAAATTTTAAAGTGTAAAACTACCAAAGAAATATGAAAAAACCTGAGGCTCACCCATGAAGGAACAAAACAAGTGAAAGAGATAAGAATAGATATGATGATAAAGGAATATGAGATGTTCTTCATGAAGGAGGATGAAAGCATTGATCAGATATTCAATAGATTCTCAATAATCATCAATAATTTGGATGTTATAGGGAAGAGCTACTCCGAAGAAACTTTAATGACGAAGATTTTGGAGAGTCTCACTAAGAAATGGGAAGTAAAAGGCACAACCATCTCCGAAAAAAATGATTTGGTAAAAATCACTTATAATGAACTAAGACGCAAGCTGTTAACTTATGAAACTACCGATATGTCTCAAGATAGAGATGACAAAAAAAATATAGTATTAAAGTCAAGAATGATTGTAACACCCTAACTTTTAGCACCTCATGACCGTACTGAAAATTCAACCACTACTTACCTCTATTTCTTTAAATACTTACTATATTTATTTAATATTAAGCCTTCGCAAATACGAGACCGAAACTTTAATTAAGAAAAATGAAAAGTTATTCTTAACCACTTAATCACAAAGATATATATATATATATATATATATATATATATATATATAGACTTATTCGAAGATCCTCAAATACAAGACCTATCCATTAGAAATTTCCAGAACAATAAATGACGAGGGAAAAATAAAATCTAAGATTAAACCGAAATCCAAAGAATACAAATACATATATATAACTCTGTGGACCGGTCGTGGCTCCTTGCCAAGGGTTCCGGAACCTATTGCTGAAAAGAAAATTTGTAGGGGGTGAGAACTTCGTCCTCGCAGGATCTTAGTAGGGACAGTGAATGCCGTGAGATTAAGGAAATAAATTGCAAATAATTGCTTTATAACTTTAAAATAATTACCATTAGAATTCCTCAAAACTTACTTTAAAGACTTTAGTTCATTCTCTTCAAATCATATTACTTTGAACAAATTCCAGTTACGTTACTCAATTTTCAAGTTACAGTAATCAGTTCTCGGCTATCTCAATCCTTGACATATACAGGAATTAACAAGCACAAACAGACATGTAATACAAACACATAAATAGTTCACACATAAACTAAGCACAAGGAATTCACAAACAATACAGCACAGCACACAGAACACTCAAGCAATTCATACAAATGCATATGATGAATGTCTTTCCTATGTAAGCCATGAGCTCATGCGTCGGTTGTCTACCTGCAACCCGACGTTACTCGGGGCGAACGCCAAATATGGTTTCTTTACTGTGTCAGTCAGGCACAATTATCATCATGGGTGAATCTATGTCAGTTAGAATATCTTGGCATCATGGTAAGAAACAGACTATCAGTTAGGCGAACATTCACGCATTAGCAACCTTAAGCTATCAGTTAGGCAGGCACTTTCGTATTAGCAGTTTGGCACAAAGGCCCATTCAACATACAATATGCTATCAGTTAGACGAACATTCCCGCATTAGCAATCTTAGGCTATCAGTTAGGCGAGCATTTCCGCATTAGCACTCGGCACAGAGGCCCATTAGAATATATAATATTCAATTATCCTTTCATTCCTTTTCTTTTTGTCATACCTCCGCATCACCATATTATTATTTATACTTCCGCATCTCCAGAAAGGTACACTTTTAGTCGCTCATCCCTCATAACATCAAAATGCTTAATTCCTAAGTATCCAAGCTTCTTTAACATTTAAACAAGATAAAAGTCATTTTTTAATAAACCTAACTCAATTCATAACTTAAAACAAAATCTTTTCTCAATAGATCAAACTTAAAACATTATACTTTTCTTAATAAATCGAATTGGAAACAAGAATCTTTTCTTAATAAAACGAAATCAATTAATACGATTCAAGTTTTCTTTTAAATAATGCTTTAAACAAAGTCTCGGTGTTTTATAAAAATTTCTACAGTATTTCTTCTAAAATTCGGGCTTTGCTACCCTCCAAAGGTCCAACCAAATCATTTCTCAAACATTCCGAATATCAAATTATTTTCAATAATCCAACCGTTTCCTTTAAAAGCAAGCCACTTTTTATTCCAATAAAATTAGCCCCGTTTCAAATCTTTTTGCTTTTGAAACTAAAGAAAATTATTTTCTTCATTCAAACTTTACAAAACCCTCCGACTATATTCATTTAACATTTAATAATACTAACTAAAGTCAAATTTTCGCATATTTTTACCAGCCTTTCACCAGTACTTACTCACCATCATACTAATACCAAAATCAATTACCATTCACTTCCACAACCATAAATTCCAGCATCAATCACAGTCTTAATTCAAACTCAATTCATATTTCAATTTAACAAATAACACCAAATTTATCAACATTCACAATCACAATATAATCCATTCTCATCAATTAGATATACAAAACACGTATAAATTATTTACAATTACTCAATAAGCTTTTTGGTATTCTTAAATTAAAAACTATTAATTTTAAAATAAAACTTCCTACCTCCGTATGAAATCAAAACAATAGAAATTTTGAAAAAACTTTTTGACCGAGCTGTTGAAGAGAAAAACGTCATAAATCATCTGTGCCTCTTAAAACTCCAATCGGCCGAATTCAAGAAAAATGGGAGGTACATCACCGTTAGCTTCCACTAAACAAAAGTGACGCCAACGTGTAAAGGAAGAAGATACAAACACTTTTATCGGATTAAATTTTTTATCGAAATTACAAATTTTAAGAATTTGGAGTTGGAAGTCACGGTTCTATGGAGGTTTCTTGGTTGCTCTCTCTCGGTCCTTTCTTTCTCTTTTTTTTCTTGTATGGTTCGGTGATGAATGAGAAGAAAATGAAGAAGATTAAGGCTAATGGTGATGATTAGCTTGTATAAGGTGGGTTATGTGTTGTCATATATATATATATATATATATATATATATATATATATATATATATATACCACGTTTTGGCTTTCTTTCCTTTAGTTCCTTTGAGGCTTTGGCCAAAGAGAAAAAAATAAACAATAATATAATATAATAAATTAAAGAAATTAAGTAATTATATAATAATGATAATATAGTAATAATAATAATAATGGTAACAATGATAATATAATAATAGTAATAATAATAATAATAATAATAATAATAATAATAATTAATTTAATTTTTGTTTTATTAAAATATTTTTTTATAAATAATTTAAATTTAATAGAATAAGTTATAATTAAATTAAACTTTAATAATCATAAAATTCTATTTAATTATTTTTGTTAAAAATATTTTTTAAAAAAATTAAATCTTAATATAATATAATAACTCATAAATAGCTAATTATTCAATTTTCAAAAGTTTGGGTCTTATAATGATAGCCAAAGAAAAAAAATCTGATGATAGTATTTCAAATAATGAAATAGTATTCTTTGCAAGAAAATTGAGGAGATTAATGTATATAGTCTAACCCGAGATGATCTTAAAGTTCAAAATATAATTTGTTTTTCTTTAATGAAATCTGAAAAATGGATGTGGCATAAGAGATTAGGATATGCTAGTATGTTCCAAATCTCTAAGGTTAAAAGAGACTTAATTAGAGGTCTTTCTAACATTAAGTTTGATAAAGATATCACATGTGATGCTTGTTAAATGGTAAACAAACTAAAACTTCTTTTAAATTCGAGGAAGATGTCTATTAAAAAACCATTGAATTGTTACATCTTAACCTGTTTGGACCAACTAGGACTTAAAGTCTTGGAAGAAAAAGCTATGGATGATAATAGTGGATGACCATACTAAGTTTGGTTGGGTGTTTTTTTTAACTCATAAGCATGAAGCTTTTTCTATTTTTGAAAAATTCAGTAAGAAAATTTAAAATGAAAAAGAATTGAAAATTGTTTCAATTAGAAGTGATCATGGTAAGAAATTTAAAAACAAATATTTTAAATCCTTTTGTGATGAACTAGGTGTATCACACAACTTCTCTTATTCTAGAATACCACAACAAAATGGTGTTGTAGAAAGGAAAAATAAAAGTTTACAAGAAATGGTTAGAGCTATTTGTGTAAATATGATGTTCCTAACTTTTTATGGACTGAAGCTATAAATACAGTATGTTACATTTTAAATAGAATACTCATAAAAAAGTTTTTGAAAAAAAATACTTTATGAACTTTGAAAAAGACACCCTTCTAACCTCAAATATTTTTGTGTGTTTAGACACAAATATTTTATTCGTTCACTTTTTTTTTTATCTCTTCCTTTCACATTTATTTCATTTAATTTATTCAACCAAATCAAAAATACTAATTATTTATATTAACTAATTAAGTATTTTTTATGGCTCTGCTAACTGTGCCCTTAGAGCATAAGCTAAAAACATTATAAAAAGAAATATTTTATAAAAATTATTAAAAATAAATATTTTTAAAATGTGTCCTTAAGAAACAAATTAGCTAAATTATTTTTTAATTTAATGTGTTTAATTCATTCAACTGTATTAATTATAACTAATTAATTATATTTATTTGATTATTAGAATAAATAATATTCCATCATTTAATATTTTATTTGATTCATTAAATTACATCAATCATAACTAATCAAATATTTAATTTTTTGTTTGATTTATTAAACCACATAAATATTAAATGATTTAATAAATAATATATAAGGCAATGAAATAAATGAATTTATTTAATTTAATTTATTATCTTATTATTTTATTTATTTATTTATATATATATATATATATATATATATATATATATATATATATATATAATAAGTATTAATTAATTGATACTTAAATAAAACGAGTATTGATTATTGAGAAGGTAACAAGTTTATACTTTGTATTAATTAATAGATACTTAAATAAATTATTTAAACTGGTCACATATATTTTTTTAATTACTCTCTTATTAGTACGGTACAGTAAATAAAATGGGTATTAATCATTGTAGTGAATGAATATTTATTATTTTTAAATAAATTCATTTAATATAGAGTAAAGTATCATTTTTGTCCCCAACGTTTTGGGTAAATCCTATTTGTGTCCCTAACGTTTAAATCGTCCTATTTGTATCCCTAACGTTTGTAAAGGTGATTCAATGTTATCCTGACGTCAATTACACATCATGAGCGCTTAGTTTGAATTTTAAAAATCTCTTCTTAAAGTTAGAATACAAATATCTGTGATAGAATCGATGATCTATTTCGAAAAATAGCTCATCAAATATTGAAACTAATTCCTACAACATTTACATAATTCACTTTTCTAGGGACATAATTGAATCTAAACACAAATAGTGGGTATAATATTAAAATCGAACATATCCAAGTGAGACCTAATTGAGAATGAATACATCCAAGTGAGAATAATTGAAAAATATAATATGATTTGTTAGTATAATTGATAGTAGGATAATATTGAATCACTTTTATAAACGTTAAGGATACAAATAGGACGATTTAAACGTTAGGGACACAAATAGGACTTACCCCAAACGTTGGGGACAAAAACGATACTTTTTAAATTTTATTTAATTTAATTTATTACTTTTAGTCATCAGAATTTATTATTTTTAATAATTATTTTTAGACATCGATTCCATTTTTTTAATTTAATAATTCAACAATATATTTTAATTATATATAATTAGAATGTGCTTTCTATCTCATTTTTCTTTTTATTTTGTGTTTTGGATGTAATGTTTGTAATTTCTTTATTTTTATTTTTTTTATCTTAATTTTGCTAAATATTTTTATAATTTGGTTTCATATCAATTATTTTTTATGTATTTTGCTTAATAGAATTATTTTTTTAAAGACATTTTAAATTTATTATAATATTTTTATAAAAGTTGATTAATAGGTTCTTCTTCAAAAAATTTTTTTTGAAATTTGTTTAATGAGATCGTATTTTAATTTTTCTCCTTTATCTGTTATATTCACTGATTATATTAATCTTCTATTACAATACATTTTTTATTTATTTGACAACTTAATTTGTTTTACCTTCTTTTACTTCTTTTAATTGTTCTCTTTATTTTATTTTTACTTCTCATATATAAATTTATTATAATTCATCACATGCTTGTTCTTTTTGAATTTAAGTGACTTTTTTAGGTTATATTTTACCATTGATGTTCTATATTGTTTAGTGTGTTTGTTTTTAATTTTTTAGTTATCTGTAAATATATTTATAAAAATATGATTTCATTTTGTCCAGTATTTACTACCGCGTTTAGTAGATAAATAACAAAATTTTCATTTATTGTTATATTGATTGAGTTTGAAGATTTTATTTCTACTTTTATACATTTGTTTATATTGTATGATTTGTATTTGTGTTAGTGACATCATACTAGTAAATAAATAACATTAAGTATATA
Organism: Arachis hypogaea; assembly: GCF_003086295.3. Lineage (NCBI taxonomy): Eukaryota > Viridiplantae > Streptophyta > Magnoliopsida > Fabales > Fabaceae > Arachis > Arachis hypogaea. Next base: position 118,162,952 of record NC_092055.1, on the reverse strand, counting down.
ATTAATTATACTAATTATTTGATTTGACCAAAATAAATATTAAATTATTTAATAAATAATGAATAAAAAAATAAAATAAATGAATTTGATTTAAATTTTTTACTTATTATATATATATATATATATATATATATATATATAATTAGAATGTATTTTATACTTTCTTTTTCTCTTTTTTTTGTACCTCCCTTATAATCTTTATAATTTTTTTATTTTGCCAAATTTTTTTATGATTTTGTTTTGTATATTTTTTTTATGTATTTTGATTAATAGTTTTTAAAGGTGTTACTATTTTATGAGAATGTTATAGCTTGAATTTTTATTATCTAGGAATTTATTAAGTGGTTAGAGTAGTTTTACGTCACGAACTAATAAATGCTAGCAATTGGAATGATAAAAAAGGCTAGCCAATCTGGGACTAAATGGGGATCAGTAAAATTTTTACAGGTGAAATCCACATATATATATATATATATATATATATATATATATATATATATTCATTTCTTAAATTTGGTAATCTTAATTTCTGTCTCTAATTTAAACTCTTTTTTTTTTCTAGACTCATCCTTAGCCTTGATTTTGTATCTTTTTTTAGTTGCCCACAGTATCCCCCAACCCGACAGGCCAAGGACTAATTCGTCGCGGATCGGAGCTCCATTTAAGGGTCTGCCGCTGGCCAATGAGTTGCTGCATGCACAAGGCGGGATTCGAACCCCCGACACTTGCTTAAGCGGACGAGTGAGCTGACCACTCGACCAACCCAAGTTGATTCCTTGATTTTGTATCTACTCTTCCTCTAACTCACTTTCTCTGCCTCTTAAGTTCGTCATTATGTCGCTTAGTCTCGCTCTAAAATATTATATTATGTTATTATGTTGGAAGATGTTTTTATATTTTTTTTAAATGTTATTTTTTATAAGGGTAAAAAACGTAAATAAGCCAAGGGAGCTCAGAAATTACGCAAATACGCCAAACTGAAAATTGCTTCATGAATGAGCCAAAGCACTTCTCTATGTAATTCGAACAAGCTTAGTTCGATTTGTACGTGTATATAATTCGAACCGAATCAGTTCGAATTGTTTAGCAAAATTAAGAGTAATTCGAACCAGCTTGGTTCGAACTAAGAACACACATAATTCGAACAAGATGAGTTCGAATTATATAGGATGAGGCTTCTCAAAGTAATTCGAACCAGGTTAGTTCGAATTACATACACAGCACGCGTTTCTAAGTAATTCGAATTTGACTGTTAAAAAATTAATAATTTATTAAAAAAAATTTATTAAAAAAATTAATAATTTAAAAATTAAAAAATATATATATATTTTATTTCATACATAAAAAAAAAGCTAACAAAATATTTAATTACGAGACTTCTTTAAAATATTTGTGATCTATCAATTCGAATTCCATACAATACTCTTTTGTCCATTTTTAATAGCTCATGAATATTTTTTAATAAAATTTTTTAATAAATTTATTTAAATTATACTACAAAAAATATTTTATCCTATGCAAAATAATTTAAAAAGAATGGCTTAAAAAATGTTAGGAGTACTATAAAAATTTGTAATGTTCCAATAACTTAGGTAAATACATGCATGTACTCAAATTTTAAATAAAATACTCTACATAGTCAATAATAATTTAAAAATGAAAGAAAATATTTTATTCCATACAAAATAATTAAAAAATATATTTTATGAGAATAAAATATATTTCATAACATCTTTTAAGCCATTTTTTTAAAAAGAATGGCTTAAAAATGGCTTAAAAGATGTTATAAAATACATGCATGTACTCAAATTTTAAATAAAATACTCTACATAGTCAATAATAATTTAGAAATGAAAAAAATATTTTATTCCATACAAAATAATTAAAAAATATATTTTGTGAGAATAAAATATATTTCATAACATCTTTTAAGCCATTTTTTTAAAAGATGTTATGAAAATGGCTTAAAAGATATATTTTATTCTAATACAAAATATTTCATAACATCTTTTAAGCTATTTTTTTAAAAAAATGGCTTAAAAGATGTTATGAGAATAAAATATATTTCATAACATTTTTAAGCTATTTTTAAAAAATATATATTTCATTCTAATACAAAATAATTTTATGCCATTTTTTAAGCCATTTTTTTAAGCCATTTTTTAAAAATGGGCTTAAAAGATGTTATGAAAATGGCTTAAAAGATATATTTTATTCTAATACAAAATATTTTATAACATCTTTTAAGCCATTTTTAAGCCATTCTTTTTAAAAAAATGGCTTAAAAGATGTTATGAAATATATTTTATTCTCATAAAATATATTTTTTAATTATTCTGTATAGAATAAAATATTTTCTTTCATTTTTAAATTATTATTGACTATGTAGAGTATTTTATTTAAAATTTGAGTACATGCATGTATTTACCTAAGTTATTAGAACATTACAAATTTTTATAGTACTCCTAACATTTTTTAAGCCATTCTTTTTAAATTATTTTGCATAGGATAAAATATTTTTTGTAGTATAATTTAAATAAATTTATTAAAAAATTTATCAAAAAATATTCATGAGCTATTAAAAATGGACAAAAGAGTATTGTATGGAATTCGAATTGATAGATCACAAATATTTTAAAGAAGTCTTGTAATTAAATATTTTGTTAGTTTTTTTTTAATGTATGAAATAAAAAATATATATTTTTTAATTTTTAAATTATTAATTTTTTTAATAAATTTTTTAATAAAATTTTTTTAATAAATTATTAATTTTTTAACAGTCAAATTCGAATTACTTGGAAACGCGTGCTGTGTATGTAATTCGAACTAACCTGGTTCGAATTACTTTGAGAAGCCTCATCCTATATAATTCGAACTCATCTTGTTCGAATTATGTGTGTTCTTAGTTCGAACCAAGCTGGTTCGAATTACTCTTAATTTTGCTAAACAATTCGAACTGATTCGGTTCGAATTATATACAAGTACAAATCGAACTAAGCTGGTTCGAATTGCATAGAGAAGTGCTTTGGCTCATTCATGAAGCAATTTTCAGTTTGGCGCATTTGCGTAATTTCTGAGCTCTCTTGGCTTATTTACGTTTTTTACCCTTTTTATAATGAATATATTATGAGTTGTGTTGAATTATATTGAATTGATTATTTTATTATAGTTTTTTTGTTTTTTTTTTTAATTTTTAAAGAATATCCATAAATAATCGTGGGTATCTGCAATTAAATAGGGGGACTTGCGACGAAGATGGAGAGCGAATGGGGGATATTTTTTTTTTAAACGGGAGTGAAGGACGGAAAAAGGGGTTTGCCGCCGTGCCCACACGAGTATCTATTACTATATCTAACTAACAACGAAAATTCAATTTGAGTCGATTTGAGATAGGACATGTGAACTTTATCTGCATCGGGTTTTAAGACAATGAACCTAATTCGGATTTAGGATCCTAACAATAGACCTAGGTTAGATCTTACTCACTTGACTTAATATTTTGAGTCATTACTTTAATAAATACTATACTATTAAATATGATTATGTTTAGTATATATAAAAGTTAGATATACTTACAATAGATTTTATAATCAAACTAAAAAAATTCTAATTTTTTTTTAATTTTAAATATTATTTACTCTCTTATTGAAAAAGTGAATAATAATAATAATAATAATAATAATAATAATAATAATAATAATAATAATAATAATAATAATAATAATAATAATAATCACTTACATAATTAAAATAGATCATCCTAATATATACATGATACTATATATATATCAAGGATTATTATATGTGATAAATTATTTTTTTTATTTTTTTAAGATAATTTATATGTAAATTAACTAATCTTTATAATATACGATCTATTGCATAATTTTTCTCCTCTTAATATGGATAAATTGATGAATTTAATATATAAAATATAATTTATATTATTTAACATACGAAATAAGTAACTTAAGCCATTATCTAAGACAATAAATATAATAGTACAAATACCTACATATTTATTAGTATTAAAAAATATACAAATAATATAAACATGATTTTTTTTTTGTAGAAAAACAATAATAAAGGTTATTAATTAAGTTAATTACATAATAAAAAATTATGAATAATTTTTTAAATAATAATAAAAAATAAGATCACTATTTTTACATATACAAAATTTATAAAAAAATTTAGATAATATATTAATTCTCAATAAATTATACATTAGCTCTCTTAAAAAAATTAAATGATATATTAGATATTATTATTTGTGTATATATATATATCGATTATTAAGTTATAATTAATTTCTAACTCAATTTTTGGTAATTAAAATTTAAATGATTGAAATTATTAAATGCTGAATATTTTGTAACTAATTAATTTTATTTTTGTTATTAAAATTTTAAAAAAGGTGAGCTGTTAATCAATTCTAAATTTAAATTTGTGTAAGAAAATATTTTGAATTTTTTTCACTAATCAGAATTAATTTCGAAATAAAAAATTATTTTATACAACATATTATAAAATAATGTAGTCATTCATTTTTTCTTTAATGAAAATTATTGTCAAATAAAATGATATAAAAATAGAGAAAAAAATATATTCCAATCTAAGAATAATAATTCATTTTTCAATAGAATAAATTATATATTGAATAACAAAAGTTATTATAGTTTCTTTTTACACAAATTAATATACTCAACTACGATGTTTTGGTAATATTACTAAAAGATATTAATCAATCTAATAGCTTTCGTAATGACATAGGTTTATAAGTTTAGAAGCTTAAAAATCATGTCATAAAATATAAAATTTTAACCAGTAATAACGTTGATCATATTGTTTGACTTCCTGAATGAATATGATACCAATAGATAAAACTGTCACAGTCAAATTTTAACAAATGCAATCTCCATAAGTATTGCAATCATCAATGAGAATTGTTCTACTCTTAAGACAAATACTATTTTCTTTCACTGTATTTTCCAACTCGGCAGGTCGAGAACTAATCCTCCACGAATTGAAGCTCCATTTATTAAGAATCTGCTGCTAACCAATGAGTTGTTACATACACAAGGCGGGATTCGAAACTCTAATACTTACTTAAGTAGACGAATGAGATGACCACTCAATCAATCCAAATCAGTTAAAACAAATACTAATTATTTTAAATATTTTTAACATTAAAAATAATTAAACTTTAATTTTAATTATAACTTTATAAAATATTTATAATAATGATTATTATATATATTTTTTATTTAATTTTTTTTAATAAAAAAATTTATATATTTTTATTAATTATCCCGTACAGTATACGAGAATATACACTAGTTCTTTCAAAAACCAAAAAGTGAGCTTCTGTTCATAAATATTTTTACTGTGATTAATGTTACTTCCACACAAAAATAGAAGTAATGGATCCGTGGCCCTATAAATCATATTGTGTTTGGATTAGATTAAACAGTGTAATTAGATATTTTTTAAAAATTATCCATTATTCAGTTTTTAGAAGAGAAAAATTAAAAAACAAGTAATTTCCTATAAAAAGTAAGTAACTTCCTATAAAAGTGAATATTTAAATTAATTAAATAATATTATTTAAATAAAAAAACTAACTAAAAACTAAAATTTTAAAGGACAAATAGTATTTTTCTAGATTAAATCTGCTTAACAAAACAAATTTTAAACACCTTTTTATATTACTATAGTATATTTGACCCGAGGTTACATCTGGAAATTTTTTAAAACAAACAAAAGGTTCATATAATTATTGAAGAAAAGAAAACACAATTATTTACTCTATGTATTTTTTTATCTTTTAATTTCTTTATTATTGATGATTATAAGTTTAATTTTGATATATTACAGTATAAATATTTTCTATATCACATTTATTTTTTTAAATAATTATTTATACAAATAACATAAAAAACAATTATTTTTATTGATATTATGGTACATAATTAGATGTACAAATAAAATTATTTTATAAATATTAATCAAAATTAAATTCTATTGATATATGCAATTGCATTTTCATAAAAAAAGAAAATTAAAAGTGAACGAATATTAAGAGAAGACACCACATTCTTTTTTCCTTCTTCTTGTTTTAAGATAACCTAGTTAATTCACTCTTTATTTATTAAATATATATTGAAGTAATAAAAATTAAAATTAAAATTAAATAAAATGATAAGTGATTTATAACTTAATTAAGAGATTTTTTAGATTATATATAATGAAACATATTTTAGAAAAGAACGTCATGCACAAATTCTTTTCATATTTCTAAAAAAATGATAACGCCACTCATTTTTTATAATGTCATTCCATACATGATTTTTTGTATCGTATATTTCTAGAATTAGTCAAAAAAAAAAAAAAAGAGCGATATTACTAAATAGAACTGGCAATATCCATTTCTATATTTTTATTCAACTATATTAGGTATATAAAAAAAATTTATCATCAAATTAACTATTCATATTGAATATGCATTGAGATATAAAATGCACACTAAAAATAAGTTAAATAATATATATATTTATACACAAATATATTATGTCTAATTTGATAACTAAATTTTTGTGGGACATATAATTTTTTTTATTTTTATTATATATACTAATATATCAATAGACACTAACATGTCTATTTATTTATTTTTATTTATTAAATATATGTAAAAGTACTAAAAATAAAATTAATTGAGATGATAATTTATTTATAACTTAATTAAGATGTCTCCAAAATATTGAAAATAGATAAAAAAAAATATATTTTTTATGAATTATATGCTACTATATGTATGCATGCGCTACACAAAAAGAATACATGAAAATATATGAATTCTTTTTTTCGAAAAAATTAAACAAAGATACATATAGCAATTATCAGTATAAATATTTTATAAAGTCACAATTTAATCTAAAATTTATCTATTTTCAATATTAAAAACATTAAAAAGTAAAAACAATTAATTTAAATAAAAAAATTGACCAAAATTGTTGTAATATTAATGTTAAAAGTAAAATAAGAAACTATATGATTGTTTGGTATTGTTCAATAATTTAAATATATCGAAATTCAATAAGTAATAAATTAATTAATATTTTATAATTTTGATTGAGTATAAAAAATCATTTAAAAAAAATGACAAAGCTATTAATTATTTATTTAATGTATAATATCTCCTTAGTCCTTATTAAAATAAAAGTAGTAATGTTAAATAAGAATTATTTGAGAATAAATGTTCTAGACTGGGTCTTAGATCTCAAATACTATAAAAAAATAAAGGTGAATTTTGTAGGCCAAATTGAGCATGAATGTTGTTACGGACTCGTACGATCCAGCCCAAGATAAATCCGGCGGGTCGGGAACACCGCCCCGACCCGAAGCCCGATCCGCCCTCCATGATAGGGAACCCGACGGGTCGGCCCCCCGCGCCTGGCCCAAAACGCATGCAACCATGCCTAATGAACCGTTCGGGGCAGCATCTTTGGGACAACATCCAGTCCCGACCCGAACTTCAGAACAACCTGCTCCTCCCCACGTGGACAGGGACAACTCACACGCCCTGGCCAGTGGGCTAGGTCATTTATGGGCCTGCCCAGAACAGTATATAAGGGGAGAAGTCAGCTCTTCCTCCAAGGTAGACATCACCTTACCTAATTTGACTACCCTTTCGTACGGACACTGACTTGATCGTCGGAGTGTTCTTGCAGGTGGCCATCCCCCTCTCCCGTCTGTACATCCATCGGTTTCACCAGCCTCCAGCTCCGGTCCAGGAACCCGTTCCAAGCTACTTCAGGGTCTCCCTCTCTCAACCCTTCACCCTCATCCGACCCGTCGAGCACCCGAGATCATCAGGTGACGAACATTGGCGCCGTCTGTGGGAACCCTGGAGCAGACATGGAGTGACTCCCCATTTCGGAGGAACTCCGCGAAGGAGGCGGAGTCCGCCTGAGCAGGGCAAGCTCGACAGCCTGTGCCGGCGAACAGCCACGATCCTCCGTTCAGCCGAACCAACAAATCTACACCAAGACCCCCGAAAGACGTCCCTTCGGAGGAACGGGGGCCGACAGCGCCAAGATCATGCAAGAACTCAGGCATAGAGTACAAAACCTTGAGCGAGAGCTGGCAGCGAGGGGCCGATCCCACGGAGACGTCAGCCACTCCCGCGGCGACGCCAGCCGATCCTACACCCGCACTCGCTCCCCCTCTCGAAGACACGAGAGCCGAGAAAGAAGCCTAACAGAGCACGACGAGGCGCGTACACAGGCGATCTCCCGACCTACCCAAAGCAGGTCCGAGAGCCACTGGGAGTCCCAGAGAGGGAAAGCCAAGAAACAGCAGAATCCCATTATCATGGGAGCCGCTCCTTTCCACCGCTCGATCCTCAAGATCCGGCTCCCGAAAAACTTCGACAAGCCGACGGACATGAGGTACGACGGGACTAAGGATCCCTAGGAGCACCTCACAGCCTTTGAAGCAAGAATGAACTTGGAGGGGATAGGCGACGCGATCAGATGCCGAGCATTCCCTGTGACGCTAGCCGGCCCAGCGATTCGATGATTCAACGCCCTCCCACAAGGATCCATCACAGCTTTTACGGACATCTCTAAAAGCTTTTTGGCTCGGTTCACGACACGCATAGCCAAGGCAAAGCACCCAATCAACTTGCTAGGGGTTACCCAAAAATCCGGGGAGCCGACCAGGAAGTTCCTAGACAGATTCAATGATGAGTGTCTGGAGATTGACGGCCTTGCCTGGAGATTGACGGCTTTACGGACTCAGTCGCTAGTCTCTGCCTAACAAACGGCCTGCTAAACGAGGACTTTAGAAAGCACCTCACTACCAAGCCTGTCTGGTCCATGCAAGAAATTCAAAGCGTGGCCAAGGAATACATCAATGATGAGGAAGTGAGTCAGGTTGTAGCAGCCAACAAACGGCAGCTCCCAAACCCCCCAGCTCGGCAGGCCCCCCAGGTCGACAGATACAAAGAAGCTCCCAGAGACAGCACCCTAGGCAAGTAGTCCAAGCAACCCCCACGGGTAGGAAGGTTCACGAACTACACGCCACTCACGGCGCCCATAGTAGAGGTTTACCAACAAATTGCAGACAAAGGAATCCTATCCAGACCCAGACCATTGAAAGAAAGAACAGGAGGCAACAAAAGCCTCTACTGCGATTATCACAACGGTTTTGGCCACAAAACCCAAGACTGCTTCGATATCAAAGATGCTTTAGAGCAGACCATCAAAGATGGAAAGCTGAGCGAATTCTCCCGGCTCATCAGAGAGCCAAGGAGATGGGAACGCGAACGCTCCGAGGAAGATCATAGCCGGACTGTCAAGCCAAGGCAAGAACCCATAGGGGACGCCAACAACCCCCAACTTTCGTGGTCAATGTCGTGGTCGAGCGTGATAGCCCTCCTAAATCTAAGTCAGCGACAAAATAGGATTCCCAGATCCTATCCATCTCGACGGAAGGACCCATCATTAGCAGAGGACCTCCCACGATATCCTTTGGCCCAGAAGACAAATGGTTTCACGATCTCTCCGAGAACCCCCCCCCCCCATGGTGGTTACAGCAATGGTCGGAACAGGGTTAGTCAGACGAATCCTCATCGATACCGGGGCCGACTCCAACATCCTATTCAGAAACGTATTCGACGCCATGGGGCTCAAAGAGTCTGACCTCAAAAATCACCAACACGAGGTCATGGGACTCAGTGATAACTACATAAAACTCGACGGGACGATCTCCCTCCCAATCTGCCTTGGAACCGGCGACGCCAAGAAGTCGGTTATGACAGATTTCGTAGTCCTCAGAGACTCCACAGCATACAACATCATCCTGGGAAGAAAGACCATCAACGAACTCTCAACCGTAATATGCACTAAATTCTTGACAATGAAGTTCATAACGGACAAGGGAACAGTTGGCTTCATAAGGGGAGACCTAGAAGCGGCGGTCGCTTGCGACAATGCCAGTCTCTCCTTAAGAAAAGAATCTAAGAAAGCAGCTGGTGTGTTCTTGGCAGACCTGGATGTCAGAATGGAGGACAAGTCGAGACCAGAACCAGTGGGGGATATGGAAAAGTTTCAGATAGGGAAGTCGGCAGACCAGTTTACCTTTGTAAACAAGAACCTGCCCCAAGAATTCAAGGGCCCCCTCATGGAGGTCGTAAGGGCAAACGGCGACCTCTTCGCATGGACGCCATCAGACATGCCGGGATTAGATCCCGAGGTCATGTCCCACCGACTAGTCGTAAAACCTGACGCTAAACCAGTAGCCCAGCGGTGAAGAAAGATGTCTCAAGAAAGGGCCAACGAAGTCGCCAAGCAAACAGCCGGGTTATTGGAAGCATGATTCATCAAAGAGCTCGAATATTCGACATGGCTGTCCAACGTCATCCTAGTCAAGAAAGCCAGCGGAAGGTGGAGAATGTGCGTCGATTATTCCGACCTGAACAAAGCATGCCCAAAAGACTCTTTTCCCCTCCCCAACATCGACACCTTGGTAGACTCGACGGCAGGATATCGTTTTCTCAGTTTCATGGATGCGTACTCTGGCTATAACCAGATCCCAATGCACCGAACTGACGAGGACAAAATGACATTCATAACGCCAGGAGGTACATATTGCTACAAAGTAATGCCCTTTGGGCTGAAAAATGCAGGAGCCACTTATCAAAGACTAATGAGCAAGGTCTTCCACGACCTCATCGGCAAGACAATAGAAGTGTACGTCGATGACATCGTGGTGAAAACAGCAGAGCCGAACAGGCTAATAGACGACCTCCATGTTGTCTTCAAAGCATTAAGAAAATTCAAAATGAGGCTCAACCCACTTAAATGCGCATTCGCCATGGAAGCAGGAAAATTCTTAGGATTCATGATAACACAAAGAGGGGTAGAGGCCAACCCAGACAAATGCGAAGCCATCCTCAAAATGACAAGTCCTGGGTGCATCAAAGATGTGCAACGACTTACCGGGAAGCTCACGGCTCTATCCCGGTTTCTAGGCGCCTCGGCAGAAAGAGCCATCCCATTCTTCAACCTAATGAAGAAAGGGATCACCTTCGAGTGGACCCCGGCGTGCGAAGAAGCGTTCAGCCACTTCAAAAAGATACTCTCAGAACCTCCCATACTCAGCAAGCCTAGAGAAGGGGAGCCCCTGTACTTATACCTAGCTGTGACCACACAAGCCATGGCGGCAGTCCTTGTCTGAGAAGAGGACAAAACTCAACGCCCAATATACTTCATCAGCAAAGTACTCCAAGGGACTGAGTTGAAGTACACTAAGTTGGAAAAGTTGGCTTACGCCTTACTGACCTCATCCAGAAGACTAAAACAATACTTCCAAGGGCACGTGATCATCCTAAGAACCGACCAAGCTATTCGGTAAGTCCTTCAGAAACCCGACCTCGCGGAAAGAATGATGGCGTGGGCAATAGACCTGTCCCAATACGACTTGCAATACGAACCTAGGCAGGCAATTAAAGCCCAAGCCATGGCGGATTTCCTAGTAGAAGTCACAGGGGAGGCTCCCGACATACCGAACACACGGTGGAAACTCCACGTTGATGGAGCGTCCAACCAAACGTTCGGAGGAGTTGGAATCATTCTCGAAAACTCGATAGGAGTAGCTTATGAACAATCGATCAAGTTTGATTTTCCAGTCTCCAACAACCAGGCAGAGTACGAGGCCCTAATAGGAGGGTTAATGTTAGCCAAAGAGGTCGGAGCATCAAGGGTGGAAGTTAATAGCGACTCACAGATTGTCACCTCTCATATAAACGGCAGCTACCAAGCCAGGGACACACTACTGCAAAAATACTTGGAAAAGGTAAAAGAGCTATGCAAAAGCTTTGAGGAAGTCATAGTTCAGCATGTCCCTAGAGAAAGAAACACCCGAGCCGACCTCCTCTCCAAACTAGCAAGCACCAAACCCGGAGTAGGGAACAGATCCTTAATCCAGGGACTGGAAACCGAACCAGCAATCATCTTATGCGCAACCCAAACTCCCCCTCATAGATAGACCCTATCTTCCGATACCTAGATAACGGAGAAACACCCCTAGACGAGAAGGAAGCACAAGCTACCAAGAAGGAAGCCCCCAAATACGCCATCATACAGGGGCAGTTATACAAGCGAGGGCTCCACCAGCCCCTACTCAAATGCCTACGCCCCGACCAGATAGACTACATCCTAAGCGAAGTCCATGAGGGGTGTTGTGGTCATCAAATTGGGGGAAGGTCACTAGCAAGAAAGATCATCCGAGCGGGATATTACTGGCCCACAATAACGTCGGACGCCCAGGAGTTCGTCAGGAAATTCAAGAAATGCCAAGAAAACGCCAACTTCCACAAAGCCCCACCTGAAGAACTCAGTACGATGATGGCGCCCCGATCTTTCACCCAATGGGGAGTCGACCTCCTTGGGTCATTCCCACTTGGGTCAGGACAAGTAAAATACTTGATAGTAGCCATAGACTACTACACCAACTGGGTAAAAGCCGAACCACTAGCCAGCATATCTTCAGCAAATTGCCAAAAATTCATCTGGAGGCAAGTGGTCACTAGGTTCGGTATTCCGGAAACCGTCATATCGGATAATAAGACACATTTCACCGATAAGAAATTCAAAGAATTCCTAGCGGGACTAGGAATCAAACAAAAATTTTTCTCAATTGAGCACTCCCAAACCAACAGACAGGTAAAGGCAGCCAACAAAGTTATCTCAAAGGGGCTGAAGAAACGACTTGAGGGAAAAAAGGGCTTATGGGCAGATGAGCTAGCCTTAGTCCTATGGTCCTACAGAACCTTCCCACAGTCTTCTACCGGCGAAACCCCCTTCCGACTCACATACGGGGTCGACGCAGTCATCCCAGTCGAAGTCGGGGAGCCGAGTCCAAGGCTACTCCTCGGAGGGGGAAGTGAGGCAGTCGAAAAAGATCTAGTTGATGAAACAAGACAAATGCCACACCTAACAGAGACAGCAATCAAGCAAAGGATAGCCCTAAGGTACAACGACAAAGTACTGAAAAGAAGCCTCGGAGAAGGCGACTTGGTCTTACGACGCAACGACATAGGGCTGCCAACCCCAGGAAAAGGTAAACTGGCCGCCAACTGGGAAGGCCCTTACAGGGTAAAAGAAGTCCTCGGCAAGGGTGCCTACAGGTTGGAGAGGTTAGACAGAAGCGAGATACCAAGAACATGGAATATGGCAAACCTAAAATGATTCTACTCATAAGATTCCACTCACAAGAAGGAGCAACCACACGATCTGACGACCTCGCCCCCTCCCCCACTTTAATTTCCTTTGCATTCCTCTCTCACTCTCATTTCCTTTTATGTATTACATCACTTCTCTACTTTAAAGTTCTATAATGCGTATATAATAAGTTTATCTTTTTGCAAGACCCATGACAAAACGACAAAGCGACGAAAAATAAACGGTCGACCTAGCGGAAACCCGGGACTGATCGCCCCAGGAACCAAATGGACCCAAAGCAAAAACGGCTCAGCAACAAGCAACAAAAACGGCAAATACCACAAAAACGGTAAACCAAAAGGCCGCGACGGCCCGAGTACGCGAAAGCAAATAATAATAAAAGCAAGGCCACGGCGGCCCGAGAAAGCAAATAATAAACAGAAAACTGCTTAATATAGATAATATGCCAAAGTATTTGTTACAACTAAAAGGCACCTTAAACAGGCCCAGAGATAAAGACAAATTACAAAAGATAAGGCAAGAAGCATAAAATCTCAAGACTTGAGGATATCAACAATCTTCCCATCCTCAACAGTCTTGAGAGCTCCAACTTGGGAAAGATCGAGATCGAGAGCCAGTACGACCACCTGAAGCTTAATCCCCTCTTTGGTCAGCTTCACGGCCTCCCGAGCCCCCTTTGCAAGCTCCTTATTCTTCTTCTTTAGAACAACCATCTCCTGACAAGCAGCCTCTGCCGAGCTCTCCACCAACTTCAATTTTTTCTCTAATTCCTTGGCCTTCTTCTCAGCAGCAGCAGTCTCACCACGGAAAGTGTTCAAATCTTTCATCAAGGCGAGGTCCCGATCCACCAGCCTGTTGATTTCCTTAGCATCCTCCTCAGCCTTCTTCTCCTGCTCAGACAGCTTCGTCTTCAAAGACTCCTCCCGAGATCTCGAATCTGTCAGGTCCTTCTGGGAGTTCCGAAGCTTCCCTTCCAAAACATGATAATTTTCCAAGACAGGCTCCACCTTTTTGGCAATGGCAGCAGCTCGGAGAAGACTGCGATAGATCCATCTCGCCTGCCCAGAAAGATCGGCATCCCGAAAACTCTTCGATACCAGGAAGCAGCTGGGATTCAATGAAACCCCCAGTGTTGAAATTCTTTTCCATCAGAAAGGGCCTTCCCCGAATCCCGTTTCCCTTTCTTCGGGTTGTCAACGACTTTCAAGTCGTCGTCGAACCCTAGATCCTCCTCAAAGGAAACCTCCGCCTCCACACTTGGGTTCCCCGAGGCATTCTCATGTGGGGCTTCAACCTTATCCAGCTGATCTTGGTCGGCACCATCAACCCGACCACTACCCTCCCCGGCACCCTCCTGGTCCTGACTCGCCGAGGGAGTTGCCGAGGAGTCCTCGTCACCTTCATCATTCCCTTGGATAAGGTTCATCAAGTCAGCCAAAGTTTTCTTCCCACCAGCCATAGAAACTGCAAACAAAGAGGCAAAATGTGAGCAATAGAAGAACAAAACACTAAAAATACAAAAAGTAAGGAACTCACCAACATACGACCGACCGGCCTCCCGGTCCCCCATAACCATGCGAGGATTAAGATTTTTCTCGGCAAAAATGGCCAACAAAATGTCAGCAATATTGCGATCTTCCAGACTCAACCAGTCATAGGATATCTTTATTAGGTAATCGGATCCCGCCCCGAAACTCCAGTAAGTCGGGATCCGCCTTTCTCCTTCGGCAGTAAGCCAGAAGGGTTGATGACCCTCGATTGGCCTGACTTTAAAGAAAGTAGACTTGAAGCCATGAAATGAGTCCTCAAAAAGACCAAAGATTCTACGACCTTGCTGGGCCCTGAAGGACATATACCCCCTTCTTCGCCTTCCCCTGACGAGAAGGATTCGTAAGAAGGAAAAGATAGAGAAAAACGTTCACAGACGTCAGAAGCTCCAGATACTCACAAACCATCTCGAAGCACTGGATGGCAGCCCAGCTGTTCGGGTGCAGTTGCGACGGAGCAACATCGCAACGATTCAACAAGCCCATGACAAAGGGGGAAAAGGGCAAGCGAACCCCCAAGGTCGTGAACATGGGTTCATAAACCCACAACCAATCAACGACTCGCGGAGCTGCCATGTTCTTCTGGTAAACACGCTCCCGATCAGCAGGAACGTAAACTTGGTAGAACGCTTCCTCGGGACCACCCCCACATAGAAGCCCAGCCTGGCGCAAATCCTGGAGGCTCTCTTTTGTGACCTTAGAAGGGGTGTCCTTCACGTCGGAGGAAACCCAGGCGTAATGATCGATGAAATCGGCTAGCGGCCGCTGAGCGTGGTTAGGGAGAATGAGGCGTTCGGCCATACCTGCAGCGGGGGCACCACTTAGTCAGAACGGAAGGTCGGGAACCCGTAAAGCAGTAAAACAAGATTGCAACCAAAACCACCTCCTAAGATACCCATATGCTAACCTAGAACTTAAGCCAAACTCAGAAAAACCCAGTGGCGCCCCCTCTAAAGGAAGAAGCAGCGAAAGGCAGAAAGAAACACAGGCATGCACAAAAAATGCACAAAGGCACCAAGGGAAACCAGGGAAAAAGAAGAGAGAAGAAAAGCTATAACAACGTACCTGGGGAGTGCAAAATCTGGGAAAGATGAAGGAGAAATCCAAAAGAGCAAAGCAGCAGCAAGAGCGGAGATGAAGATGGAAGCAGCGGCCGTTCGAAAAAATAGAAGAAGAAGAAAAGAAAAGTGGAGAAATGAGGAAGTTGGGAAAATAAAAAAGGAGACAAAGAAGGTAACCGTCAAGGAGAAGCGCCAAAGGGCAAGAGTACATTCGTCATTTTGCGCGAATTTCAAAATCAAAATGATGGGCATTTAATGCCCAGCATAGAAGCCAAGGAGGCAGCGCAAGGGAAAAGCGAGATGACCACGCGTGGAAAACACAAACGGCACCAACGAGCTCCCGAAGAGAGGAACACGTCCCGATTCGGCGAGTAAGTCAAACGCGCCCAGTCACGGGCTTCACACCCCGAAACTGGCGCGTTTGGGGGCACTGTTACGGACTCGTACGATCCAGCACAAGACAAACACGGCGGGTCGGGAACACCGCCCCGACCCGAAGCCCGATCCGCCCTCCATGGTAGGGAACCCAGCGTGTCGGCCCCCGCGCCCGGCCCAAAACGCATGCAACCACGCCTAACGAACCGATCGGAGCGGCATCCTCGGGGCAACACCCGAAGCCCCGACCCGAACTCACCTGCTCCTCCCCACGTGGACAGGGACAGCTCACGCGCCCTGGCCAGTGGGCTAGGTCATTTATGGGCCCGCCCAGCACAGTATATAAGGGGAGAAGTCAGCTCTCCCCCCAAGGTAGACATCACCTTACCTAATTTGGCTACCCTTTCGTACGGACACTGGCTTGATCGTCGGAGTGTTCTTGCAGGTGGCCATCCCCCCTCTCCCGTCCGTGCATCCACCGGTTTCACCAGCCTCCAGCTCCGGTCCAGGAACCCGTTCCAAGCTACTTCAGGGTCTCCCTCTCTCAACCATTTACCCTCATCCGACTCGTCGAGCACCCGAGATCATCAGGTGACGAACAAATGTCTTCTAGGCTGCATCATCTATTCATCTTGCTGCTATTTGTGAAGAAGGTTATGGGCATTTCTAGCAAAACATGCTTAAACAGAACCAAAATGAAAGGAAAAATCTATCCAACTCAGGTAGGGAACAGCATATGTAAAGGTTGTGTTTGGATTATGTTCTTAAAAAAGAAATATAAAGTCAAAGATATCAAGACAGATGGATAAAGACGGATTTGTGAAGTATAAAAAACTACTACAAGAATTTTCTGTTTTCAGCATAAGTAATTATTTCTGCTTCTATCTTCCTAACCAAAGTTTCTATCTCTGCTATATTTGTATTTATGATTAGCAGAGTTAATTAGTAAATCTTTAGTAATCTAGATAACCCAAGACATATCATCCTTTTCTCCAAAGCCATCCACCCAAGTCTGATGTATGTGCATCCAGGTAAACTGATCCTCTGCATCAATCTGCCGAAATATAGGTAGGTAAAAATGAAATTGTAGAATACTAATGAGGTAATTCCAAAAAAGGAAATTAAGAACAAACGTTGACATTGATACCTTCGAATTCACCAAAACCTTTGTTGAACAACACCTCAACTCGTTCCCTGCTTTTGGACAACAGAGGACAAAATAAACTCTCAACAGTTCAAACAATGATGATTATGTATGCAACAAAGAGAAAATGAACAAACGAGAATCATTTTTGTACTAATCAAGCAGCGCAAGTTCCCTAAAGTACAATATGAATATGATTAATGAAAAGTTTAAAAAAGAAAATATAATGACAAACAAAAAGAATTGAAAATTGCCTTGCAACGAAAATGAGGCAAGTTATAAGCAAATGAAAATCAGGATTCATGCAAATCATAAATATTTAATATCAGAAAATGTCACAAGTTTCTGTAGAATAAGGCAATAAGCTGTGCACACTCTCCTATAAGTTGGTCATAACCTTGTGGCTAAATAAGGATGTCTTTACCAACACATGGTTGGTTGGAGTGGAGTGGCATACACTCCTTTCACTTAACTAGTGATTTCAGGTTTGATTTGATGGCATGGAAAATCGGTTCTGGGTGAGCCATGCCAGCTATGGAATCTCAAATGCTCAAATAGGATTGCCTCTAATATGAAGATACTTATGGTTTCACCCAAAAAATAAGGATATCACTCATGTATCACTTAGTTATGGTCATAAATACTGATAAAATTTTGTTGTGCCACCTTCAAATGCTGATTGATTGATAATTAGTATCTAATGATATATAGGAAATATAGTTATATTAACCAGCAGTATAGGAATAAGAACTTTCCAGAAACTTAAGATACAATCGAAAGAAACACAATTACTTCTACAGTTTTTATGAATTACGAAAGAATACATCATGCTTTGACTCTCATTGATTCTGATTTGTTTTAGTTGGGAAACAGGTGCCATTTATCTTTTAACTGTCAAATAGTCTTTCTGGTATCTTACTATATCTAACTTAAGAATACCAAAGAAGATGCAAGCTAGAATAATATAAAGATCATCGGTAACAGAATTTAAGACTAATAAACTAATATATGATATAAATATCACCTGATAACTCCCACTTGTCAAATTTGACTAGCCATGAGCCTGAACTAACCATTGAAGTAGATATACGATCAACCCAAACCCGGAATTCTACTCCCTGCTTGTCACCAAACAAATTTACTATAGTATCTGTTAGCTGGTGTATAGGTTGGTCAACTCCAGAGGGATGGACAAAATTTCCAGTGGAATGCTGCAAAAACCCAAATTTAAGGGAGAGAAAAATATTGGCAACCCTTCAATTATCAAAACTGAAAACTCCTCTAGCTTCAAATTGTAAACACCTCTCATTCAAATTTTTTTAAAAATAAAAAATCAGGAGAGTTTTAATGGCTGCACCCGGGTTTGTAATAGGAAATAGTGTAAAAAGGCAAACATAAACTGAAGCAAAGGAGCAACCAAATAGGGAATCAACTAACCAACAAGAAACTAAGCAAAAAAGTGTGATCACCTCCGCTGTATTTATCTTAAAAGTTAAAACAATTTCTTTCCCTTACTATTATCTAACTACCAATTATTATCAACTAGTATCACATCACTTTTCTTGGCCCTGTGGGAACCTACTATACTGAAGCTGCTTTGGAAGTAGGAATGGACAACTTGGAGAAGCGGATGGATGATGTTGGAAATAGAGTTGGCCACCCAGAGAATATGATCATTGTAACTAGTTGTATAGAATATTAGCACTAATAGGAAAGGTCACTCTGATTTAATTATAACTATTGACTATATCTCCTCCGTATATATCTTCCACTACCAATATCAATAACAAGTCAGTTTTCTATTCTCACTTGTTGACAGGGGAAGGAACCGCTCGCGCACACTTAGTCACCAGCGTGACAAGCACCTGAAGGGGTGGACATGTTTGAATGGTGGCATTCCGAGGAGTGCTACTCAAGCTTGTCATCACCTCCAACATACAAGAAACCACAACTATTGTTCGTGGGATAGTAAGGATAGTACTTGTTTTTCTCATGCAATGGGTCTTCATATTACAGGAGATGAAACCAAATGGAATAGCCAACCACCAAAGAATCATATGACCTCGTGTACACTAAGCCTTTCCTAGTGGTTTTAATACCCTAGCAGTTTTAATTACTCAATATCACTGATCCATGTAATGAAGATTCATCCAAGCCTTACAGTGCTTGTGGCAAACAGTTCTATCATTTCACATTCATCCATTCAAGGGACTAGCTCTGACTGGTTTCAGAATGAATTTAAAACTAATTCAGAGTTTTACTGGAGAACTTACAATGATTGATTTTAAATATTGCACATACTCCTCAGAATTTTCAACCTCTGCACGCCTCCATCTCTCATAAAACAAGTAGAACATCACTACCTCATGGCAAGGCCTAAGAGATTTCCTGTTGTACATAGAGTCCCTAATATCTCTTGGAGACACATTTGGACCTAAAGAGAATTTACTAATTGCTTGGATAATACCATCTGCACATCTCTCAGTTGCATGAATGATTTTAGGACTGCCTGCTGCATTTTCAGCATACCACTGAAGCAACTCTTCCTGTGCATTACTTACCTGAAAATTAAGGGTATTGGTTTTAACAGTAACATCAGAATAAGGAAACAAAGTAGACATAAATATGGTGAGTTTAGTAATTATAATTTCAGCAAACCATGACACCATATACTCCAGGCACAGTGAAGAGTTCAGCATCATTTCCAGAATCACCACAAACAAGAGTGTTGAGTGGTCTTGATCCATCAGCTTTTAACTTTCCCAGTAAAAATTCAAGAGCCTGTCCTTTGCCAGCAGCTTGGGGTAATATATCCAAAGCAATACCATTGCTATATATAATTTTCACATCTAACTGGGAAAGATAAGGAATTACATCAAAAGTAACAACAGCACATCTTTAACATTGTAATAAAACATCAGATGAAAACTACTTATGTGTCTGTTTATGTATACCTCTTTGTCTGTACACACACAGGCAAAAGGCAAGGCCTTTGAATGAAGTTGACAAAGTCTTGCCATTATGGTTGTTTATGAACTATAATCTTACCCCACGTTTTTCAAGACATCTCGAGAGAGTTTGCATGACTTTTGAGGCCTTCGTTTTATCCAAATAAAAGCTAACCTTGTGAGGCCTTTGCTCAGTTTCAGACTGCAATTACTCCAAAAATGTCAAATTCAGCAAGTTGTTAAGTGAATATAATATTCTGCTCTTTTTTCCCCCCTTTAAAAAAAATCATTCATTTAAGGTCATTCTCCTTAGCATGATTCAATAGATAAGAACTGATATGCATGTTAAGCATCTTAATTTCTATCAATAGATTTATATAATAGATACATACTTGAAGAACAAGCTCAGGTAACCTAGCTGTTTCCTCCAACACTATGTCTCGGTTCCACTTATGATTCAGATAATGTTCCCATCTGTCATCTGGTACCATGGATTCACCATATGTAATCTCAGTTCCCACGGACATTATTGTTATGTCAGGGGTCAATAAAGGTTTCTGCTTTCTTAGCTCGCAATATATAGTAGGCGATCTCCCAGTGGAGAAGACTAGAAGAGAATTATGACGATAATAAGCTTCCCATAGTGCATTAAACCTTAGAAGAGCTAGGTTCTCGGGATCATCATGGTCTACCTGCAAGTGCAACAACAGAAACAAGCTTCATCACATTTCACCGAGCATCATCTCTAAGATCACCATAAAAAAATATGATAGCTACCATTGTGAAATCAAGATCTGATACTATCATAAGATTGGCAGAACCATTGAGCTGATCCATTAGTTTTTATTCTTCTTCACTGACGGAATTTCCCCAAGGTTTACCTTGTAAGAATCTTCAACAGTATGCACCTGCACAATTTCCACCATGCTAGTTTCAAAATTATTCAATTCAGGGTCCTAATCTCTCTTCAAAATCCGAAACAGACAAAGCTCTATCATACAATGCTTCCAAATAAAAAGCAGAAAAATAACATTATAACCCAGAAAATAAAAGATCTCTGGTGCAAGTTCAAGACCATAATCTCACAAAAAAGAGCTCACAAGAAGTAAATCCAAGCACAACAAGGGTTGTTAAATGGAACAATCCCTACACGCCTACTTATGCTAACAATCTAGGTCAAGTATAATAGGTACACAGTACTGCAAGTAGCAGAAGCATAGTCCTATAATGCATTACTAGCGAACCCAGTATTAGCTATGATTAGTTTAATAAAGCTAAATAAAAATTGTATCTGCTCATCAATTAAAACATGAATCTTGAAATAATTATTAGTTTATCCCTGGAATTGGATATCCCAAAAACTCATTTTTCAAGCGTGCTGTTAAATTGACAATTTAGCAAATACAGATACTAAACTCTGCCACACTAAAGATGATATCCGGCATTACTTGACAGTTAAAGCTAGAGGCTATAGGCTTTAATTAATCCAAGACATTCGGATTCCGGACAAACTGTTGATATATAAGTTGATAGTGTGAGAAGTGCATATTGAATAAGGACACTGAAGTGTGAGTTGTGCTGATTCAACATGATGGTTAAAACAGTTAGAAAGCTAGAGGATCAGTTAGAGGTTGTTATCTTTAGTGACAGATATTGAAATCTAGTTGGTTAACTTAAAGCAAGTTGCAGAGTTAGCTAGGTTCACTAAGATAAGCTAGATATTTTTATATATAAGTAGAACCTCCATTACAGCAGAACCTCCATTTCACTCAATAAATCTACAGCTCAGAATAGATTTCAACACAAACAGAATTATTTACACCTAGAACTTGCAACAGTAAAAAAAAAATGAGAGATTTTTTCGGCCATACTGGAAGCACATTAACGTCTATTGAAGCTTCAAGGAATTACCCGTAGACAAATTTGGTTCAATCGAAATTCAGCAACAAATTTGACTCACGTGTGATTGCATTGAGGAATAAATAATAAATAAATAAGATAGCATATGCACATCTAAACTACATGGTTTCCAAATTATACAAACCTAAGGATGGAGAAACGACGTAAGCCAGAATTGCATTTCATGTTCCAAATGATTGCGGAGGTGATGAAAAAGAAAAAGAACGCAACCGGATATATATATATATATAAAAGGCAAGGAGATATTGAACGAGAAACTCACAAACAGTGTGAGTAAATAAAGAAAGAAAGGAATAGGAATTTAAAGAAAATAAAAATAAAATGATTTCGATGTAATAAATTGGAAAGCATAGCTCACCGTTTTCTGCTGAGAGGAAAAGCTGGTTATCACTCAAGAAGGTACTGCAGTTGAGAGGGG
This sequence comes from Arachis hypogaea, assembly GCF_003086295.3. Classification (NCBI taxonomy): domain Eukaryota; kingdom Viridiplantae; phylum Streptophyta; class Magnoliopsida; order Fabales; family Fabaceae; genus Arachis; species Arachis hypogaea. The sequence goes on along the minus strand of NC_092055.1, from coordinate 118,140,289 downwards.
GCATTTTCCGTTGGTGCCGTCCAAATTGGTTATCAGTGAATCTAAGCGTAAAGCAAAGATTCCTCACTAACAGTAACACATTGTTTGGATGGGTGAATATGGATGGAAAGAAAATACGAAGAAAGAAAATGAATGGAAATGTGAGTTTTTTATTGTTTGGATGAGGAAGGAAAATAAAGTGGAAAGAAAAAAATTGATGTGGGATTCATAAAAATATTTTTTTTAATAATGAGATGAAAATAGAAGGAAAATGTGTAATAAGTGTAAAATTATCAATTTGTCCTTTGATTAATTAAAAAAATAAAAGATATAAGGATATTAATATAATTTTCTTCTATTATAATTTTCTCTCCTCCCACTTTTTTTTTTTTATCTATTTTCTTTTTATCCAAACAACACGTAAAGCAATCCATTTTTCTTTTTATTTTCATTCCTTTCATTTTCTTTTCTTCCATTTTCTATTATCCATCCAAACAAAGTGTAAAATTCGTACAATTATTTATTTTGATCCTCAAAATTTAAAATTTTTTATAATAATTTTCCATTTAAATTGGGACACCAATTTAATCTTTCGATTTTTTTTAAAAAAATACTACTTATACAATAAAATTTAATTTTTATCAATTTTTAATATTATTTAATTATTTTTTAATTAAAATATATTCCTATTTTTTAGATCGATTAATTTAAATTTTAAAAACTAAAATTTTTTTAATTTCTTACATATTTTATAGTTAGTTATTGTTTTTTTTTTACGTTCCTTCTCTCTTCATAACATGATTTTCTTCTTTCTTCTATTTTGTTGCAATATTTCAATTTGTATCTGCAGAAAAAAAGAATTCAAAGTTCAGTAACCGTAATTTCTTTTTCAATTGTAACACATTTAAAATTATTAAGATACAAAAAATGATTTTAAAACATATCTAAAATCATAAATCTAAAATTTAAATTTAAATATTAAAAAATAATTGTAACACATCTAAAATTATAAAGTGATACACAGAATATTTCTAAAACACATTCAAAATTGTTAGAGATATAACAATTAGTATTACCTTTTCTTATCAGCTTAAACTTTTAAGATGAGTGGTTTCATAATATGGTATCAGAACTCTATGCCCGAAAGGTCAAGATTTCGATCCTTACTGAACTCCCAACTTAACCTTTTGGTATTTGGGATGAGTTGTTTCATAATAAAAATCATTAGCGACGTTGATAAAACCCTTAAGATTTACTTTTAAATTTTTACTAAATTTATATTTTTCGAAGTGTATTTAAATGATAATATGTTAATAATTAAAAATAATAAAACTAAAACAGAAAATTTAAATTTTAAATTTTAGTTTTATTTAGTTTGTATTTTAGAGGTTTTTTTTTTTGTTTTTGGTTAAGGTATTTTAGATGTTGTTAAGTCAAAAAATTAACTAACATAATTGATGATGACAAACATTAGATTATTGGGCTAATTATCCAATTAGTTTTAATTGAATTTGGTCAAGTGTTGCAGGCCAAAAAGAAATAAAGAAGCAGCCCAATAGGATGGAGATCAAACCAGAAATACAAACGGGCTATAACTCACTTAAACCCCAAATTGATTGAGATAGGAATTCAAAATGTGCTGAATGGTAAGTGAATATAATCCAAGTCCAAGTCATCCCTCTCTAGCTGAATTCTCCAAGGAGTAAAGCAAAATGAATCAAACGGGCCAAGCAAATCAAACCTGATCCAAGCCTGATTGTTTCTCTCATTCAAACCCTTCTAATTTGCTCTCACCAAAAGCAACGTACACCTTTTCCTATTCAGTCAGAACTCAGAAAGAGAAAAAGAAAGCTTAGTCTCTAAGTTGTTCACCAAAGAAGCAAGAAAGAGAAGGTTAAGCAAAAGGTTGAAGTCTAATCACCGACATCAAACTATATCAAGAAGTCAGAAGCTAAAAGTGTGTCTTGGGGATCAAGTTGATTTTCAATGGCCAATATCTGGGTTTACCATTGAAGATATCTGTTTCTGCTGTTCTGTGGCTTTCGGTCAACAAGAGAAGGTCAGAACCAAAGTTCCTACTTTGAGGATTAATGGAAAAAAAGTGAGTTGGTGATTTAGTGAAGCACAAAGCTCGAGAGTTGACCTAGGAGAGAGCAACTCAGTAACATGCAAGGAGATACAAAAGAAGTTGGTTCACCATTCAGAAGCCAAGGAGAGATAACCAGTGTTTTGAGGTGTATGTTCTGAAAAGAGTTCTTTAAAGAAGTTCATCTACTTGGACAGTGCTTCCTAGTCAAAGGAGCATTCCGCCAGAATGAAGAACTGAATCAGAGGCTAGCTAATCTGGTTTATCACATAGCAAAGAGGCTATTGAAGCATAAATCTCCTTCATATTTTACAAATTGTAATTTTCTTTTTAATGTTTATCTTTCTGTAATTTCTTGAGGTAAAAGGCTGAATGAGAGAGTCATTGAAAAAGCCTAAGAGTTGAAAAAGGCAGAGAGATACACATGAGTGAAAAGCCTAGAGTTATTTCAGATTTCTTTAGGTTATGTATGTGTCTTGTATCTTGTACCTGTGAGGTACCCCTTTCTTAGTTGGGTGAGCACTAAGAGTGAAGAGTTAGGTATTAGCATAACCAAGTCAAGTTAGGTTAGAACTTGAGTGTGAAAGGATTGTGTCAATCCTATGGAATTGGTGTATATAATACTTTAACTATAGTGGAAATTCCACCACTATTGTGGTGGAGACTGGACATAGGTTGCATTGCACAAGGCAACCGAATCAGGATGCATGTTGGTGTCAGCTTCTCTCTTCCCTGCTCTGTTCTGTTTTTCTGATATTCATGAGACAAAATGAAATTGTCTCATAAATTTTTCGCTGCTAAGTTCAAACAGATTCAGATTGCAAGTTTGTTTTAAAAGGGTTATTTCAGTAACTTAAAAGAATGTCATAGATTCAACTCCCCTTCTCTAAACTTTCTACAACCTTCAATTGGTATCAGGAGCCATGGTCTCAAGAATCAAGCTTCACCAATTGGAGCAAAGGTCCAATGGCGAACAACTTGGGTACAACCACGGTTTCCTACACTCTAACTGAACGCCAGTCAAACAATAGGCCTCCCTTCTTCGACGGAAAGAACTATGCCTATTGGAAAGAGATGATGAGGATCTTTATCCAATCCATTGACTACAACATATGGAAGATCATTGTGAGCGGTCCCAAGATTCCAACAAAAATAAGTGCTGATGGAGTGGTGACTCCAAAAGAAGGAGCTAAATGGAATGAGGATGACAAGAAGAAGATGGAGCTGAATGCTAAAGCCATCAACCTTCTTCACTGTGCTATCAGCTTTAAAGAGTACCGAAAGGTGTCTAGATGTAAGACAGCCAAAGAAATCTGGGAAAAACTCCAGGTTACACACGAAGGCACTAAATAGGTCAAAGAAACGAGGATTGATATGCTGCGAAAAGAATACGAGATGTTTAATATGAAGGATGGAGAAAGCATTGATGAAGTGTTTGAGAGATTCTCAATCATAACCTTGATGCTATGGGTACAAACTACTCAGAACAAACTCTAGTGAGAAAACTCCTTAGGAGCCTCACAAAAGAATGGGAAACCACTGCCACTGTCCTAGTCGAGAGCAATAACCTAAGCCCAATAACCTATGATGAGCTGAGAGGAAAACTCCTTGCCTATGAAACCACACACACAAATCCAGACTCAAAGAAAATGGGAATAGCCCTCAAGTCAAAAATAGAATCAAAAGAGAGTGGGTCTAGTGATGGTATTTCAGATGATGAGCTTATATTTTTTGTTAGGAGACTTAGAAGGATGATGAAGAACAAGGGAAAGTACAAGGGTTCAAGCTCAAAGGAACACAAGATGGACTGGAGTAAGGTGACTTTTCATCATTGCAAGGAGGCTGGATATTTCAAGCAAAACTGTCTGAAGCTTAAGAAGGAGGACAAAGGGAAGAAAGAAAAGAAGAGAGTGCTCATGGCATCTTGGGAGGAGCTTGAAAATGATTCGAATGAAGAAGAAGATTCTGAAGGTGAAGACAAAATTTGCTTCATGGCTGGTAATGATCATCTTGATGAGGTAAATTATTATGACTTGTCCATAGATGATTTATATGCTATAATTGATGATCTTACACTAAATTTCTCAAAACTATTGGATAAGTACAATAAATGCAGATCTGAAAAAGATGTGTTAAAAGTTAAAAATGATTTTTTAAGAGAAAAGGTAAAAGAAACTGAATGTGCTTTGGATATTATTGAAGAAAATAGATTTCTAAAATTTGAACTTGAAAAACTAAAAGGAAAGCACATTGTGGATCCTTCTCAAGAGCTTGTTGCTGAAAATGAAAGACTGAATGAAATGTTTAAAAAGCTGAATGGTGATTTAGCAAAATTTGCACAAAGTTCTAGTAACTTGGACAAATTACTTGCAAGTCAAAGACCATTGTTTGAAAAATCTAGTTTAGGCTCTGTAACCAAGGAAAGTGCAATTTTCAATAATTCCTCTATGAAATTTGTGACTTTGATGACTGTGCATCATGTTATGTTTTTCTATACTTTTTCATATAAAAATCAATTCATAATGCTTAATTATGGGAGTGTTTTGGTGATTAAATTGAATATTACTTTGATTGCTTGAGTTAATAAATTTTGTAGAAAATGATAGAAAAAGAAGCAATAAAAGCACTAATAGAGTAAGCACACTCCCAAGGTGGCAAAAGAGTTGGAAACAAACTCAAAGAAAAGCAAAGAGGATTTGCAATCCTGACCTCTTCACACTTCAACAAGAATAACTCGAGTTACAAAGCTTCAAATGAAATAATCTCAGTGCCATTGGAAAGTAGACTTCCAGAGCTTTCTAACCATATATAATACTCTATAGTGGACACTGATTTGGGGGGACAAATTGCTATTCGTTTAGCTTCACAATTTCAGCATAAAACAAGTCCCTGCACTTCGCCAGACTGACCTTTTCACCTTCAAAAGATCATAACTTGGGCTAGAGAAGTCCAAATGACATGCTTCTAGTGGTGCTGGAAAGCTGAGATCTAGGGCTTTCCAATAATATATAATAGTCTATAGTGGGCATTCATTTTGGGAATGCAACAGACCAATCATTCAGCAAGCAAGGTTTCCCAAACCTTCACAAGCCCAAAATGCCACTTCAATGACACTCCGCATTAGGTCACTTCCAAATACTCCAATTCCTTCATTTATTCTTCAATGTTTCAAACTTCTATGAAGGGAATTAAAAGTTCACAAGCCCAAGTCAAGACACAATTAACAATCAATCAAGGCCACAAGAATCATCTAGAAGTAATTAGGAAATTTGCATTTGATTTTAATTTCATTTAAATTTGTAATTTAGATAGCTTATAAATAGGACCTTAGCTTCATCATTTGACACATACCATGGAGGGGTGGAGGTGACTCCACTCCCCTTTTACTCTCATTCTCTTCTCTTCTTCCATTTTCTTTTATACACACTTTTGTAAATATTTTGCTATGAGTTTCTAATTTCCAACATTTGGGAAAGAGAGCTCTATTGCAATTTAATGGGTTGATTTATTTTCATTCTTCATCTTCAATTTTTCTTTCATTGTTTCTTTAGAGAGAGTCTTTGTGCTTCAAAGATCTAATTACTATCGAGAGAGGGATTAGATCTATTTGAATTCTATGATTAACTTGGGAAAGGAGTCATAGAATTTAGTTTGAGGCTCCTTTCTCACAACTCTCTTGATTGATAATTCTTAGCTTGATATGTGAGATGTAATCACTTTGAATTGAAATCTTGAGGGTTGTGTGGCTCTAAATTAGAGACCATACTTAATCTCTTCTCATGAGTAATTAGATCAAGAGACTGGCAATTGATCAAGTTAAGAGAAATCAAATCACCAAGAGATTGGGGTTTGAATACTTATGATTTGCCAAGAGATCAATGATTGCATGATTGAAGGGAGATGAGAATTGTTGATCTTGAGAATGCAATATCTCTTGATCCCAATGTTAATTTCATTCTTAATTCTTGTTATTTACTTCTTGTCTTTAATTCTTGTCATTCAATTGTTCTCTTTAAATTCTTGTCATTTACTTATGCACATTTATGGCTTTATTTACTTTTGCACATTTATGCCTTCCAAGTGTTTGTAGAAATGCTCCACTTGGTTTTACTTTCTAGTCATTTACTTTCTTGCACTTTACTTTCTTGTACTTTCCATTCCTTACAATTTACATTCTTGTACTTTAATTTTCAGCACTTTAATTTCTTGTCATTTACTTTCCTTGCACTTTATTGCTTTCATTTAATTTCAAGTCATTTACATTTTTTGTTGCTTATCACTTAAACTTGAATCGTCTAACTAGAATAATTAATCAACTATTGCTTGCTTAATCCATTAATCCTCGTGGGATCGACCTCGCTCTAAGTGAGTTTTACTACTTGATACGACCCGGTATACTTGCCGGTAGTTATTACGGAGAATTAATTTTTCCGTATCAGGCTTCTTCATCAAATACTAAATCCATATCCAACAAATCTGGTATTGGATATGTTCCCACACTTGAGGAGAAATTTGATGAAGTTTACACCAGTGAAACCGAGCATTCACCAAGAACTGAACCTACTTCAAACAGGTCAAGTTTGGGATACATTTTGAATAATGAGGTTGCTTTCAAAAAACCACCATTTTACAACAAAACCTCATATTCAAAAAGTCCAAAAGTCTTTAAAATTTCTGGTTGGAATGCCTTTGCAAAGAGGAACAATTATAACAAAAATCAGTTTGTCAAAAGAAATGCACCTCTTCTAAAAACCAGAAAATTTCAGTCCTTTAATCATTTCCTGCAAAATAAATCACCTCAATTTCAGCAAATATGCATCAGATAATCAATGTTTTAATTGCAAGAAATTTGGTCACTCATATCTACAATGCTTCATTGAAAAAAGAATTGTAAGAAACCAAATTTATAATATTGTGTGTGATTTCAATGAACTTGGGCAACCAAGATGGATTAACTTCAAAGGATCTAAATTAATTTGGATACCTAAGGTTACTTGAAGTTTTTATTGCAAATTTGCCTAGCATCCAAGAACAAAAGGGATATGTGGTACTTGGATAGCGGATGCTCAAGGCATATGACTGGAAGGTCAACTTTCTTCATCAAACTAAACAAGTATGATGGAGGTTTTGTGACTTTTGGAGATGATGGTAAAGGTAAAATAGTGGCTGTTAGAAAAGTAGGTAATAATCACTCCACTTTCATTGATGATGTCTTTTTGGTGAATGGCTTGAGGCACAACCTTTTGAGTATAAGTCAACTTTGTGATCTAGGATATTTAGTGACTTTCAAAAGACTTGAATGTTGTGTGGTAAATGAAAATACTAATGAATTACTTTTTGTTGCTAAGCGTTGCAATAATGTGTATGGACTTACCCTTGATGAACTAAAGGATCAAAATGTAGCTTGTTTTCATTCTAAAGAATATGAAAAGTGGCTATGGCACAAGAGAATGGGTCATGCAAGCATGTTTCAAATAAACAAACTTGTAAAGAAAGGTTTAGTAAGAAGTCTTCCTTTGACAAGGTTTGACAAAGACATCACTTGTGATGCTTGCCAAATGGGAAAACAAACAAAAAGTTCATTTAAGTCAAAGGAAGGCATCTCTACAAAAAGGCCATTTGAATTGCTACATATTGATTTATTTGGTCCAACAAGAACTCAAAGCCTAGGTGGTAAACATTATGATTTAGTGATTGTGGATGACTATACTAGCTTTGGTTGGGTTTTATTTCTTGCACACAAAAATGAAGCCTTTTCGGCCTTTGAAGCTTTTAGCAAGAAAATTCAAAATGAAAAGGATTTAAAGATCTCTTCTATAAGAAGTGATCATGGAACTGAATTTGAAAACTATTTGTTTGAATCCTTTTGTGAGAAATTTGGAATATCTCACAACTTCTCTTGTCCAAGAACACCACAACAAAATGGTGTTGTGGAAAAAAGAAATAGAAGCATTCAAGAAATGATAAGAGCTATGTTTTGTGAGAGCAATGTTCCAAAATTCCTTTGGGCTGAAGCGGTTAACACGGCTTGCCACATTTTGAATATAACCATCATAAGAAAAATTTTGAAGAAAACTCCTTATGAACTTTGGAAAGGTTACCCACCAAACTTGGACTACTTGCACATCTTTGGATGCAAATGCTTTGTTCTTAATAACAAAGATAATTTGGAAAAATTTGATCCAAAGGCGTATGAGTGTTTGTTTGTAGGATATTTCACAACTAGTAAAGCATATAGGGTTTATCATCAAGATGCTAGGATAATTGAGGAGTCCATACATGTTACATTTTGTGATACTAATTTGGTTCAAAATATTTTGAAAGACTGTGATGTAGGAATCAAGCTCAAAAGGATGATGAAACTGCACAAAATCATGAAGATGGAAATTCTGGACAAGCTGAACCAAAAACTGCAGTTGCTGAAAATTTAAGAGACAATTCTATTTTGTCTCATAAATCTGAAGGAGATCCTGAAACCACCAGTTCCCTTAATCCATTGGTGACTGAATCTGCCTTCAAGTCCACCAGACCTCGTGAATGGAGATTCTTGAAGAATTATCCTGAGAAATTTGTCATTGGGGATGTCTCTCATGGGGTTAAAACTCAGTCTTCAACTAAAAAGGCAAGTGAAGAGTCAAACGTTGCTCTTCTCTCTCAAATGGAGCCCGAGAATGTCAAGGAAGCCCTTGATGACCCTTCTTGGGTAAAGGTAATGGAGGATGAGCTTCATGAGTTTGAGAATAACCAAGTTTGGATATTGGTTCCAAGACCGAATGGAAAGAAAGTGACTGGCACCAAGTGGATATTTCAGAACAAGCTAGGAGAGGATGGTAGCATTGCAAGAAACAAAGCAAGGCTAATGGCACAAGGATATGACCAAGAAGAAGGAATAGACTTTGATGAATCTTTGTCCCTGTTGCCCGAATGGAAGCCATAAGATTTCTGTTAGTCTATGCTGCCTTTTGTGGTTTTAAATTATATCAAATAGATGTGAAATGTGCATTCTTAAATGGTGTGATAGATAGAGAAGTGTATGTGGAGCAGCCACCGGGTTTTGAAAATAAAGAATTTTCCAACCATGTTTTCAAATTATCAAAAGCTCTCTATGGTTTGAGACAAGCTCCTAGAGCTTGGTATGAGAGACTTAACACTTTTGTTTTGAAAAATGATCTTCAAAGAGGCACCACAGACACAACTCTATTTATCAAGAACTCTAACGATTCTTTCATTCTAGTTCAAATATATGTTGATGACATTATTTTTGGATCAGCCAATGAATCCCTTTGTATTGAATTTGGAGAATCATGACAAGTGAATTTGACATGAGTATGATGGGTGAACTTAATTTTTTTCTTGGGCTACAAATTAAACAAACTAAAAATGGTATTTTCATTCATCAAGAAAAGTATGCCAAGGAACTAGTTAAGAAATTTGGTATGAAAAATGTCAAACCCATAGGAACTCCCAGCACCCCAATTCAAAATTAGACAAGGGAGAAACTAAGAAAGATGTAGATGAGACTAGGTATAGAGGAATGATTGGTTCTCTTATGTACTTAACTTCCTTTAGACCTGATATTGTGCAAAGTGTTGGAATGTGTTCTTGATTCCAATCAAAACCAAAAGAGTTTCATCTTTCTGCAGTAAAGAGGATCATTAGATATGTTCATGGCACATCTAATTTTGGTCTTTGGTATCCTAAGATTGATGATTTTTCTACAGTTGGTTATTGTGATGCAGATTTTGCCGGTGATAGAGTTGATAGAAGGAGCACATCAGGCTTATGTTGCTTCCTTGGAAAGTCCTTGAATGTTTGGTCTAGTAAGAAGCAGCCAACAATGGCTTTATCCACTGCTGAGGCTGAGTATATAGCTGCATCTTCTTGTTGTTCTCAGCTCATGTAGTTAAAAACACAGCTAGCTGATTACAAATTAAATGCTGAAAATATTCCCTTGTTGTGTGATAATATGAGTGCCATTAATATTTCTAAAGTTCCAGTTTTGCACTCTATGACTAAACATATTGAAGTAAAATTTCACTCAATAAGAGAACATGTCCAAAAGAGAGATATTAGCATTCAATTTGTTAAATTAGATGAGCAATTAGCTAATATTTTCACTAAACCACTAGCTGAGGACAGATTTTGCATGTTTAGGACTAGTCTAGGGATTTTAAGCCATGATTCATTGTTTGAAAATTGATGATGTGTTTGTTGGAGTTTTTGTCTTATAAACAGGTATGAGACAATTCTGGACAGTGAAGAACTTTCTCTTCAATCAGCGTTCACAGGTCTTGTTGCAAGGATAGAGTCATCTGGGCCAACCTCAAAATCAGAACATGGGTGACTATATGTTTCCTTAATTCACACCACCTCTGGACCCAATATGGGTGCTACATATTTTTGTTTTTTTTTGTTGGCTCGTGTGTTCAGTTTATTTTTTTGTCATTAAGTCCAAAAGGATTCCAAATTTTTAAAATTAATTCCATTTTATTTTTTAAATAAAATCAAATCTTTCTTTTTATGATGTCAAGTCCCTTCAAGTCAAATCAGAGGTGATGCAGTTGTATGGTTTAAGAAATTTTCTTTTTGGTACGGTTACCAATACTTCTTTTTCTCCCTCCATAACTCCTCCAACCTTTCGGTTTCTCCCTACTACCTTTACTGCTTCTCTTCCTTCAAAAGTTTGAAACCAACCAAATGAGGAAGAAAACCATATCTCAAAAGCCTCCTCGTGAGAAAATATACAAGCTTCCTGCAAAACAAAAATCCTCAACTCGCTCTCAGGACCGAACCTTCACTCCATCTCCTTCTCCTCCTACCTCACCTCCTCGGTCTGATCCCATGGCAGGCACTAAGAACCCATCAAGGTTTCCTTCTTCAGCCAAGTAGACGCTACCACCAAAGGAACCTCCATCCAAACCTGGTTCGTCGAAGCCGAGTTTATCGAAAGGGAAACACCCAGTCGCGACTGAACCCTCCTCTGAGCCCACTCAACCTAAGACAAGGTCTGTTCCCTTGCGTTCTCAAAGAGGTAAACCTCGACTCCCTCTTAAATCAGTTAGAGAACTAGACATTGATCCCTTTGCACATAAATCCCATTTCATGACATCTCACTCCAACTATAATCCTTATAGATTTAAGTCTGCCATGAATAATGACTTTTATGAATGAGTTATTAAGTACCGTACCTTGTGTCCCTCTTTTCTTGTTGATTTGACAAACCTGAAAAAGAAAGGCTTTCTATTTGTTGAAAATTTGAAATTTTTAGACTGAAATCACATTTTTAACATCAAAAAGCCTGTTTACCCTCTTTTGGTCAAAGAGTTTTATGCTAACATGACATATCATGAGGGCAGTGTGAATTCTTATGTCAAGGGTTGAGATATTGTTTTAAATAATGAAACAATCAGTGATTCATTGAAATATACTGATGTTGGAACTTGTGCTTATACTTCTGTTAAGTGGGATGACGGAGTTGGTATTTCTTTCAATGATGCTTTGGCTCATATTTGTGAACATGTTTACTTGATTGATGGCATTACACCCACTCATAAAGCCCTAGGATATGAGCGTGTTCAGTTGCACCGAATTGTCAACCACATCATACTTCCTCAAAGTGGTTCATATCAAAGGGTATCCTATACTGAAACTCTTGTTTTGTATGCCCTGCTCACTAAAACAGAAATTTTTTTTGCTTATTTGATGGTTAGATACATGTTTGACTCTGTTAGAAGTGAGAAAGACAAAGCCCTTTCTTATGGCATGTTTCTAACTTGTATTTTTGAGCATTTTGGTGTTGACTTGTCTAATGAGAATTATGAAAATAGACATTCATATCTAAAGGGAGGTGGTGCAGTGAAACATCAAAAAGGACCTACTCGATCTGAGATAGTGGTTCTAGATGATGAAGATGATGAGTTCATTCCTAAGAAATCTCCTCTTCCTTCCACTGAGGGCACTTCCATCTCCACTGGACAAAAATCTGCTCTGTTCAATGTTGTTCAAGATGTAATCCAGGAGTTTGTCTCCCAATCCAATCACATGATTGCCATGAGTAAGGAACAAAGGAAGCTAGCAAGCAAGCATGAGAATTTCCTCCGAAAATCAAAGGATAGAGTGGCTGTATTTATGAAGTTCATTGATAATCTTCAACAAGATGAAGAGCATGCCACTGATGCTGATGAGGAAGCTGATTCGAAGGGAACGGGTTCAAATGCCTAGATTTGTCTCATGAAATTGCTGCTGTCTGCTTGTTTTTGTCTCATGAAAAATGTTTCTTTTGTTACTTTTGAACTACTTTTGTTATTTCAGATGACTGTAATACCTTAACAACTACTGCATTTACTTTAAATTAATTTGGTGTTTTAGACTGTGCATTAACACTCTCTTGCAGGTTTTAAGGTGCGAATTTTACTTGATGTTGACTTTGCTCCACCCTTGATGACAAAAGGGGGAGTAATAGCATGAGTAGTGAATTTTTTGGGTGAATTTAATTGCTGCTACTGAATTTTTTGTGATTTTTTATTGCTGGTGCCATAATGGTTTTGGCATGAAATTTGATTTGCAATTTTTGCTACTGCTGTGATTTTTTTTTTTTGCATGAAAATTAGAACTTGCTGTATATGATATGTTGCTAGTTTGCCCTTGTTAATATTGATGCTTTTTTTTTTGTGCTGACATGATATGTTCAGTATTGGGCTGGATTTGTGGTGCTGATTGTTTAAACTTCCTTAGTCAAGATGAATTTGTGTAGCTCTTTATTGTGCTCTCTATAAGTATAATGTAAACAGGAACAAAAAGAAGAGCATAAATCTAGGGGGAGCTACTCTTGAAAAAGAAAGGGGGAGCAACCCATAAGCAAGAAACATCATTCAAAAGGGAAGTTTCTCAACTCTACTAAAATTCAATTCCTTTTGGTTAATGTTTAATTATGTTTGTCATCAAGGGAGAGATTGTTGAGTTAAGAAATTAACTAACATAATTGATGATGACAAACATTAGATTATTGGGCTAATTACCCAATTAGTTTTAATTGAATTTGGTTAAGTGTGGCAGGCCAAAAAAAAAGAAAGAAGCAGCCCAATAGGATGGAGATCAAACCAGAAACACAAACGGGCTATAACTCACTTAAAGCCCAAATTGATTGAGCAAGAAATTCAAAATGAGATGAATGGTA